>NW_027361700.1:30807500-30940000 GCF_039654945.1 Dendrobates tinctorius
CTAGATAAGTTCCTTGGGGGGGGTCTAGTTTCCAAAATGGGGTCACTTGTGGGGGGGTTTCTATTGTTTAGGCACATCAGGGGCTCTGCAAACATAACGACGACCGCAGACCATTCCATCAAAGTCTGCATTTCAAAACGTCACTACTTCCATTCCGAGCCCTTACGTGTGCCCAAACAATGGTCCCCCCCCCCCCATATATGGGGTACCAGCGTACTCAGGACAAACTGGACAACAACTTTTGGGGTCCAATTTATCCTGGTACCCTTGTGAAAAAAAATATTGCTGGCTAAAAATCATTTTTTTTGAGGAAAAAAAATTATTTTTTATTTTCACGGCTCTGGATTATAAACTTCTGTGAAGCACTTGGGGGTTCAAGGTGCTCACCACACATCTAGATAAGTTCCTTGGGGGGTCTAGTTTCCAAAATGGTGTCATTTGTGGGGGGTTCCACAGTTTAGGTACATCAGGGGCTCTGCAAAAGTAACATGATGCCTGCAGACCATTCCATCAAAGTCAGCATTTCATAATGTCACTACTTCCCTTCCGAGCCCCGACGTGTACCCAAACAGTGGTCCCCACCCACATATGGGGTACCAGCGTACTCAGGACAAACTGGACAACAACTTTTGGGGTCCAATTTATCTTGGTACCCTTGTGAAAATAAAAAATTGCGCAGTAAAAAAATTTTTTGAGGAAAAAAAAATATTTTTTTATTTTCACGGCTCTGCATTATAAACTTTTGTGAAGCACTTGGGGGTTCAAAGTGCTCACTATGCATCTAGATAAGTTCCTTAGGGGGTCTAGTTTCCAAAATGGGGTAATTTGTGGGGGCGTTCCAATGTTTTGGTACACAGGGGCTCTCCAAACACGACATGGTGTCTGCTAACGAAGTAATTTGCATTTCAAAAAGTCAAATGGCGCTCCTTCCCTTCTGAGCCCTGCCGTGCGCCCAAACAGTGGTTCCCCCCCACATATGGGGTACCAGCGTACTCAGGACAAACTGGACAACAACTTTTGTGGTCCAATTTCTCCTGTTAGCCTTGTGAAAATTAAAAATAGCGTGCTAAAAAATCATTTTTGAGGAAAAAAAATGATTTTTTATTTTCACTGCTCTGTGTTATAAACTTTTGTGAAGCACGTGGGGGTTCAAAGTGCTCACTACACATCTAGATAAGTTCCATAAGGGGTCTAGTTTCCAAAATGGGGTCACTTGTGGGGGAGCTCCAATGTTTAGGTGCACAGGGGCTCTCCAAACGCGACATGGTGTCCGATAACGATTGGAGCTAATTTTCCATTCAAAAAGTCAAATGGTGCTCCTTCCCTTCTGGACCCTGTCGTACGCTCAAACAGTGGTTTATGACCACATATGAGGTATCGGTGTACTCAGGAGAAATTGCCCAACAAATTTTAGGATCCATTTTATCCTGTTGCCCATGTGAAAATGAAAAAACTGAAGCTAAAAGAAAATTTTTGTGAAAAAAAAGTACTTTTTTTTTTTTTTTAAAGATCAATTTGTGAAGCACCTGGGGGTTTCAAAGTAATCATTAACATCTTGATAAGTTCCTTGGGGGGTCTAGTTTCCAAAATGGGGTCACTTGTGGAGGAGCTCCAGTGTTTAGGCACACAGCGACTCTGTGTACTCAGGAGAAATTGCCCAACAAATTTTAGGATCCATTTTATCCTGTTGCCCATGTGAAAATGAAAAAATTGATGCTAAAAGAAAATTTTTGTTGGAAAAATTAAAATGTCCATTTTTTCTTTCCACGTTGCTTTAGTTCCTGTGAAACACCTGAAGGGTTAATCATCTTCTTGAATGTAGTTTTGAGTAGCTTGAGGGGTGCAGTTTTTAGAATGGTGTCACTTTTGGGTATTTTCTGCCATATAGACCCCTCAAAGTGACTTCAAATGTGAGGTGGTCCCTAAAAAAAATGGTTTTGTAAATTTTGTTGTAAAAATGAGAAATCGCTGGTCAACTTTTAACCTTTATAACTTCCTAAAACAAAAAAATATTTTGTTTCCAAAATTGTGCTGATGTAAAGTAGACATGTGGGAAATGTTATTTAGTAACTATTTTCTGTCACATAACTCTCTGGTTTAACAGAATAAAAATTCAAAATTTGAAAACTGCGAAATTTTCTAAATTTTCGCCAAATTTCTGATTTTTTCACAAATAAACGCAAAAATTATCGGCCTAAATTTACCACTAACATGAAGCCCAATATGTCACGAAAAAACAATCCCAGAATCGCTAGGATCCGTTGAAGCGTTCCTGAGTTATTACCTCATAAAGGGACAATGGTCAGAATTGCAAAAAATGGCCTGGTCATTAAGGTCAAAATAAGCTTGGTCATGAAGGGGTTAACACCTCACTACTACCAGACACTACCTCACAATAGCTCTTAACACCTCACTACTACCAGACAACACCCCACAAGAGGTCACCATCAGGTCACCTCACTACCTCACAATAGCTCTTAACACCTCACTACTACCAGACACTACCTCACAAGAGGTCACCATCAGGTCACCTCACTACCTCACAATAGCTCTTAACACCTCACTACTACCAGACACTACCTCACAATAGCTCTTAACACCTCACTACTACCAGACACTACCCCACAAGAGGTCACCATCAGGTCACCTCACTACCTCACAATAGCTCTTAACACCTCACTACTACCAGACACTACCCCACAAGAGGTCACCATCAGGTCACCTCACTACCTCACAATAGCTCTTAACACCTCACTACTACCAGACACTACCTCACAATAGCTCTTAACACCTCACTACTACCAGACACTACGCCACAAGAGGTCACCATCAGGTCACCTCACTACAGCTCTTAACACCTCACTACTACCAGACACTACCCCACAAGAGGTCACCATCAGGTCACCTCACTACCTCACAATAGCTCTTAACACCTCACTACTACCAGACACTACCCCACAAGAGGTCACCATCAGGTCACCTCACTACCTCACAATAGCTCTTAACACCTCACTACTACCAGACACTACCTCACAATAGCTCTTAACACCTCACTACTACCAGACACTACGCCACAAGAGGTCACCATCAGGTCACCTCACTACCTCACAATAGCTCTTAACACCTCACTACTACCAGACACTACCCCACAAGAGGTCACCATCAGGTCACCTCACTACCTCACAATAGCTCTTAACACCTCACTACTACCAGACACTACCCCACAAGAGGTCACCATCAGGTCACCTCACTACCTCACAATAGCTCTTAACACCTCACTACTACTTCACAATAGCTCTTAACACCTCACTACTACCAGACACTACCCCACAAGAGGTCACCATCAGGTCACCTCACTACCTCACAATAGCTCTTAACACCTCACTACTACCAGACACTACCCCACAAGAGGTCACCATCAGGTCACCTCACTACCTCACAATAGCTCTTAACACCTCACTACTACCAGACACTACCCCACAAGAGGTCACCATCAGGTCACCTCACTACCTCACAATAGCTCTTAACACCTCACTACTACCAGACACTACCTCACAATAGCTCTTAACACCTCACTACTACCAGACACTACGCCACAAGAGGTCACCATCAGGTCACCTCACTACCTCACAATAGCTCTTAACACCTCACTACTACCAGACACTACCTCACAATAGCTCTTAACACCTCACTACTACCAGACACTACCCCACAAGAGGTCACCATCAGGTCACCTCACTACCTCACAATAGCTCTTAACACCTCACTACTACCAGACACTACCTCACAATAGCTCTTAACACCTCACTACTACCAGACACTACGCCACAAGAGGTCACCATCAGGTCACCTCACTACCTCACAATAGCTCTTAACACCTCACTACTACCAGACACTACCTCACAATAGCTCTTAACACCTCACTACTACCAGACACTACGCCACAAGAGGTCACCATCAGGTCACCTCACTACCTCACAATAGCTCTTAACACCTCACTACTACCAGACACTACCCCACAAGAGGTCACCATCAGGTCACCTCACTACCTCACAATAGCTCACTGTCACACTATGGACACCTCACTAACAACACCCCAAAGGTCTTGGCTGTGAGGTCACTTCCTGCTGGCCATGACTTTTCTGCACAAAAAAGCAGCAAAATGATACCTGTGTTTTTGCAGCGTTTTTTCCAACACCTATTCAAGCCAATGGGTGAAAAATGCAGCAAAAAAGGCCTGTGTGAACTTACCCTAAGTGCGCGACTTGATGAGTGCGTGTGTGTGAGTTCTTGTGCGCAGTTATGTACCATGTGTGCGACTAAGTTTATGACTTATTGTGTCAATATATGTACTGAGTGGGTACAGAACACTCATTATAAGGAGAGAAACTAGGGAGCAGGCTCTGGGATCTCCATTGCCAGAGGAACTGTGGAGAACGCCATCAAAATCTCTTCCTTTAGACCCATGAATGAAGTTTATAAATACATTACATAAAGTGGGTGGAAGGGGTGAAACCTTTTCCTTTTGGAGAGCAACAAATCAGCATACAGCGACTAATAGGCCATGCAATGGGTCTCTGGTAAATTAAATATGGAAAATAGCTACCTATTGTGGTGGTAATCCTACAAGTCATTATCGACCCTTTAACGAGCCTTGCCCACATGACTTACGATAAACGCAAAAGAGGAAACTCCATTTGACAGGCATTTTCTGGTGTTTGCCCCTCGTTGCTTCAAATCAAGAGCACTGAAGTGGCCCCCGACAGTCTTCTTGCTCGCGTAAGAGGCTATTTGCAGAATTTATATGGCTGGCAAGTCAGCTGCTTTTTTAGCACTCTTCACTTGGTTTATGTCTTGTTTTCCCTAGGACTGCTTTCTATGTAGCGTCTCAGCGGACAGAGTTCCACCTACCAGCGTCAGCTTACGTCCCCCATTATACAAGCCATTCCCATCTCGCCACGACACAGTGTTCTAGTGCCAGACTGTGGGGGTCTCTCCTAGGTTGGCACCTCTAACACAGGACTGCAATGCTGCAGAGCAACAATGCTAACCACTGAGCCACCATGATGGGGAAGTCATGGACACGCCCCAAGCGCACTACCAGCCTGATTTGCATGTGGCTCTACGCTAGATTCCTCATGACTGGCACATTGGATCGCTACAAAAAAAGTATCTTTTTTATTAGCTGACAAGTCTCTATAGAGCTCTTCCACCACTTCCATGTTTGAAAAGAGGCGACTATTCAGATTACTAACATTATCATCAGTCCAGAAGATAAGCGATGACGTTTGGGGGGTCCGACCGCTGATTCTGTGATTGCACTAGCAATGCAGTCACAGCAGCATTCATTTTGCTTGGAGGCACTTATTAATTTTGATTTTTAGCAAGTGTATATTTGGTGGGCTGTGATGCCCTCCATATTGGCCAAGCGGCCGTCTGTCTCATGTCCTATATGGCCATATGTAACCCAGCCGGCATCTGCCTGTAACAGCAGCGACCGGCGCTAGCTGCAATTGCTGCTTCTTAACCATCAAGATGCCGCTGTCAATCACTGACAACAGCATTTCAATGAAACAATTGCCAGTGTGTTAGTTCAAGCGTGCAGAAGCTTCCTTTGGTTCCCCTGCAATGTGATCTTTGAGGTTCAACTGTGTCACAGAGTTTCATAATAGAACACCATTTACACTATATACTGCAATACAGGACAGCTGTAGTATACGATTTAAAAAAAAAAAAAAAAAAGAGAAAATAGAAAAGTAAAGAGAAAAACATATTTTTTTTTTTTTTATTTAAGATATTTAGGTCATCGCACCTCTATCAAAAATGCAATAAAAAAAAAAAAAAAAAAAATCAACCAAAACTTCATGTTCACCCGCAAATTGTACCAATAAAAAAACCTCATCTTTCCACTCAAACAATAAGCCCTCACACAGCTCTATCAACATAACAAAAAAAAAAAAAAGTTATGGGTCTTAGAAATTTATTTATTTTTTTTTACTACAAAGATTGTAATTTTTATGCTCCAAAATAATAATAATAAAAAAAAAAAAACAACTGTACAAATTTAGCATCGCCGTATTCGCACTGACCCGAAGAATCATACTGGCAGGACATTTTTACTTCAACGTGAATTCAGTAAAAAAAAATTATTTTTTTTTTTTACTATTTTTCAGCATACCTTATGGTAAAGAAAGAGAATGGCTTCATTGAAATTTGTCCTGCTAAAAGAACGTGCCCTCGTATGGCTGTGTTAATGGAAAAACCAAAATAAAAACGAACAGTTCTTGGAAAAACTAATATAAAAATGGTCTGGGAGTGAAAGGATTCCCATATAAAAAAAGAGATTGCAGATGGGCTCACATAATTTGATCAAACAGTGCGCGAAGCACCCCAATTCTAGAAGTATGGCTTATGTAGCAGGAATGTTGTTCAGGAGAGTATATATGGCGCACTGCTGTATTTGCTGGTCTAAAATGCCCCGTCAGTGATAAGGAAGCATTCAGGTAAACGAGAGGACTATTAAAGTTATTTGTTGCCTCCAATCCCCACACATGCACGCTCAGTTTGGTTCAGCATGCATGCATTCTGAATGGGGAGAGGGGAGTAAGCCACTACAAGAACCAATGATCATTGCATGTTGAAACTCAACAATCTGATCCCCCACCTTCAACAAAAGCCAAACATGTTACACATATCAGATGGAGGCCCGTCTAAAGTCTTACCTGTACTGTTAAGGACCACCATGATGACCCCAATAGCCCACCATAGCACCATATCTTTAGAAATAGGAATAGTGCAATGGTGGTGGATGGAAGGCGGTGGCATCTGGTGCCCATGTACCCGCTCACCTGTGATCGTAGAAGCATCTCTGACATGGCGGCCTCTCTCCACTGACGCTGTGTGTTTGCCATCCTCCTGGGCTGTGAGTTTGCAGTCAGGCACTGGGATATCACTGGAGCACGCTGGTGGGTATCTGGCAGCCTCCTCACGGAATTCGGAGGGGTCCAGCTTGGCAGGAGTCAACGGGAGATGCAAGCTGCCATCCACTGAAGGTTTTAGGAAGCCCTGCTCTGGTAGGCAAAACAGATAACCGGGCCTCTCCTGGGCCAGGCTACTGGGGATCGCCCTGTGTAAAGACAAAAGGGGTCAGGGTCTACAAATGAGCCGATAACAGAGAGCAATAGCGTTCAACAACATCAGTGTCATCACCAGTACAAACATCACTCCAGTAGACTGAAGTGACGCTAGGCGCAGGGCTACTAACCGCCCAGAAATCCCCGGACTGGCAGTAAAATAGGCGACTATTCCCCTGTGCATATAAAAAAAATTATTAGCTGGTGGAGAATATTATGATAGCAATTTTCATCATTTTACAGTTCACAGTAAATCATGTCAGTGTTAAAGCCTGGTTATACCTAGGAGTATACACTGGACTGGGGATAACTTCCCGAACGCCAAGGGTCTGATCGCTGGGACCCCCTTGTGATCCCTAGAACACTTGCTCATTCATTCCTCGCAGGACCGCCGGTACGGACGAGCGCAGCACTCTGCGAGCTCAGGTGCTCCCAGTAAGAATAAATGGGGTGACAGTGCTCATGATCCACCTGCGCTCAATTCACTTCTCAGAGCCCCAGTCCTTGGGATTGGTGAGGGCCCCAGCATACAGATTCTAGCAATCGGGAGTTTTGATAGGAGAGGGAATAACGTTGAAACTTGAGAATACACCCCTTCAATAAATTGATTTATGACGGTTTTCCATTGTGTTCATAAAAAAATTTACTCTCTCCTTCATTTTTTTGGTCATATCTAGAAAAAAACAAAATCAAATTGGCTACCCTGGTGTCCGCTGTTACATCTAGTTAGAGATGATACTAAGGAGTCCTAAACCCATAAGCTATATAGTCCTATGTGGTCAGACCACACTAGTTCTGATGTAACACAGAAAAAAAAAAAAAGAATGCATTATTACAGAAGTAGGAGATTTACTATTGAGGACTATGGAAAATCTGTAACCCTTCTGTCCCAGAAACAACAGGACTGTGCTGCTGATCGCCAGGATATGCAAGTAGTGTAACAGGACCTTATAAAATCTCACAGTAACACCAGTTTTACCAGCAGAGGGCAGCAAATCAAGCCGTTACTTTCTGTAGTAAAGGGTTCGAACAGTCCAAGTACAGGGACTCTGTGCTTCACGGAAGGGTCAACGATTTATATACACCGTCCCACCTGCTTGTTTTTCGTCTATCTCCATTAGTTATGAGCGAGTGTACTCGGATAAGGTGTTATCTGAGCATGCTCATGTGATAATAGAGTATCTTATGTGTGGTCGAATACCTTTGTGCGGAGGACTTGCTCCATTGTCATATTAACATGCGATGGGTGGGTTCTCATATCTGAGTCTGGTGGTCCGGGTACAGACCATGAAGCACAGACCGGACACAGGTCTCCTAACACGACAGCTTCCTATGTGTCTATGAGACGGTCGTGTTGGGGTCCATGCATCACAGTCCACGCCCAGACCACAAAACGGGCATGGACTGTGCAGAAATAATATTCATGATACTTATTTCTTTAGTATTTTCCCCATCATCTTGTACAAAAATATGGGAGTAAATTTTCTACAGCACAAGAACTCCCTTGTGAAAACCCCATTCACATCGTTATCGGATTTGATGCAGATTTCGGTACAGAATCCAAACTGAAAGCCATGTTGAATCGAGCATGTGTGAGCAGACCCTTAAAATGGTTGTCTGGGTCTAACATATCGGTGGTACATCGATAATATGGGTCATCGTTGAGGATCAGACATCCGGCACTCCCGCCGATCAGCAGATGTAAAGTGTATAGAGCCGGAATAGCACAGCCTCGTATATGGCTTAGCGGTCTCTCCCGGGTACAGAAACTTAGCGCCTATTCAGGTGGATGCTTTTGCGCAGTAGTTGCTGACAAGAGCGGCACGGTGTTATCAAAACACTGTTAGTAGCTCACTATTTAGCATTTCCTTCAATATCACAAGCCCCATCGCTGTCACAAGGTGGCCTGAATTCTGATGTCCATGATGTTGCTTCAGCCATTAAGCCTGTGTAGACAAAACGCTTGAACTCCAATCCTAGGATTTCACTTATCTCCAACTAAACATCAATATCATCAATGGATTGGCCAACCCTACTTATGGGCTCAGAGCTCATATGAGGCCTTCTACACAAAGGAGGACCCCTCTTATCACCCTTGTGCTCAAGTCAATGTGTATCCAGCACAAACACAAGTACAAATAAAAGAAGCCTTCAGCTCAACAGCTTCACAGACTATTGTCCCAGACGGATGTGCTGGGCTGTTTACCCATGTAATCCTCAGATGAAAGACCCCGCAACCTTCAGATGAGGATGCCTCCATTTGTGAGATCATTTACTTAAAAAAGAAAAAAAAAACAACTCTTTTACGCTTAGAAATATTTCTTCATGTTATCTGTTCCTCAGTTGGAATTTTTAGTCAAAGTTTCCAATATGGCCGCCATTTGACTCTTGCTGCCTTTGTCCGGCGTCGAGCATGATCCAACGTGGCAGCCAACCTTCACATCTAGGCTCGGCATCTTGGACGTCAAGCCAATAATATGAAGATCCTGCACAACCCCTTTAAAGACGTTTTGTTTTTAGTTGGACTTGCCCTTTACGTATCTAAGACATAGTCCCAAACTGATCAGTACTGCTAACGAGAAGCCATGAATTTGGTTTTATAAAGGGAGTGAAAAATCACCCTAATCTTAATGGTAAAACCACGCTGATGGTGACGTCACATGGATGGCAAGAAACCATTGTTCACTGGGGAAGCGATTTAGGCGACAACTAAAAAGATGCATTTCATGTCTATGGTAGAGAAGTGGGAAGGTTCTCATGGGCTCTCTGAACATTCCACTATCATCAGTGAAGGCTGCTGACCCTGCACCTGGGTACACATCGCCCATCTCAACCCCACTATGTCCCTTTCAAATATTCCCCCAAAGGCCAACACCTGACTGAAATCTGTCAAAAACAGTTTGACTAGGTCATAGGCAAACAACTTTTAGCAGCGGGCAAAAGAAAGGATGGGGCATATCAATCATCAACATGCCTGATCCTATATTTCCACAACAGAGGAGGCAGCAGCATATTCCCCTCTCTCCACTGAATGAATGTTTTGCTGAGTCAGGAAGGAAAAACAATTTCCAACCAAGCAGACATCCCACCGACAGTGGAGTAAGTACATTTTACAGCTGGTAAAATACTTAACTTCAGGCTGAAAGATGTCTAGCTGTAATCACATGCCCTCTTTAACAGGAGTCTATAAGGATAAAAATGACTGCACATAGGCAGCATAGGCACTTGGGGTACCCATGGCTGTGCCGTTCAGTGCAACTTCCCACCTATTTGTTTTCCAGCCATCTCCATATTCCTCTTCCTTGCTTTACAGAAGCTGTAGAAGGACGGAGAACAATGGAAAACTAGAAAGTGGGAAGATGCACTGAACTGTTCGGCCACAGCAAGGGTGCACCGAGCGTCTGTGCTTGGTTTGAACAGTCACTTCGTCCAGACAGACCCCCTGTAAGGCTGGTTAAGCTGAACAGTTTTTTTTAAACCCTTTGAAAGGATGTTAGAGTTTTACTAAATATTTGGAACCAAATAAGCTGAAAAAATCATAGACATTATTGAGTGGAATATATCCAGACATAAAACTGAAGTCTATGGTGAACTGTATTAATTATCAGCGTGGTCTACTCGCCCACTCATTGCTTTCATTATTCATTCGTTTAGACAGACCCATCGAAAAGCGAGGTTGTCGTCACCCAAAGACAAGTATCCGCTGTAGCATGGAGCGTGTTCTGACAGGTGTGAAAGGAGCGTCCTGTAGACCAGTGATTTTCAACCTTTTTTGAGCCGCGGCACACTTTTTATACGTAAAAAATCCCGGGGCACACCACCAACCAAAATGGCACAAAATGACACTAAAACAGTACATATTATACATAATTATCCCTTTCTTTTAGTAATATGCCCCATCATTATCCCCTTCTTTTAGTAATATGCCCCATCATTATCACCTTCTTGTAGTAATAAGCCCCATCATAATCCCCTTCATGTAGAAATTGCCCATTCCACTACCTCCATCATTTCCTTCTCCCCACCACCCCATTATTGCCCTTTCGACAACCCCATCATTGCCCTCTCCCCACCACCGCCTTCTTATCACCCCCATCACCGCCTTCTCCATTGCCCTCTCCCCATCACCGCCTTCTCCATGACTCCCATCATTGCTTCTCATCACATCCAGCAGTTGTTTGTTATCCCAGGTACAAGGAACTGGACTAAGGTTAGTGAGGGACCCTACAGCAAAAAAAAAAAAAACTTGCAGGATGCCCAAACTTTACACTTGGGTCCATACCCCACCTGATTCCCTAATAGTGATGGCCTCCTGTCCACTGAAGTCTACGGGACCAATACACACGGCCAGTCTTTTAGACTTTAGATGGTCACCAGGGACCTTACCCCATACGGCTGTAAAGGGTTATCCCTATATTAGAAGTTCTCTCCTATCAATCGGATAGGGACCGATTTAATGATTGTAGGGGATCTGACTGCTGGGACACCACTGATCCCAATTATGGGGCTCTGAAATGCCTAGGCTAAATGGAGCAGTGGCCGGCCATGCTAACATCTAAACATGGGAACAAACTTTTAATACTGAATTCACCGTATAAACAGTACACAGTAAGTTACTTTAGCGCCCCCTAGTGGTGACTGCAGGCAGGTAGAACTTACATTTTTCAAGCTTAGGGCAGTGCCACTTGGTGTCTGATCATCTCTGCTTGCCTATAGATCAGTGTGCTTCCCAAACTCCAGGCCTCACGGCCCCCCACAGGTCATGTTCTCGGGATCTCCTTACTATTGCAGAGGTGATGGAAGTATCATCAAGGCATCAGGAATTCACTCACCTGTGCAACACTATGGAAATCGTGAAAACACAATATGTGGGGGGGCCGTGAGGACTGGAATTTGGGGAACACTGCTATAGATCACAGAAATGAAAACACCAGCAGCTGGCAGGTGAGAGCTTCTGGCCCCAAGTTTTAGATTAGCTTGGTGGTCTCAGTAACCTGGCCCCCGCTCATCAAACCTTCTGACAGTTCTCTTTCAACCATTGCAGGGGATTTGGAGCTCTGTATCGCACCGCTATAGTTATATATTAAGGGATTCATTAACACGGAATCAACATTTACTTAATAGATATGTCACAGAATACGGCATCTAGTAGATACCATCCTCATTACAGACATCAGGAGCGGGCAGTAAGGTAAATCCCATAACCTTATGACACTATGGGGCACTGAAGTTCACCATGAGGTAATAGGAGGGTATAATTGTTAACTCATTAATGAGGGGGCCCACCTCAACTGCTTCTCTGCTGGTCCTGTCTCAAGATAAAGAGCTTAGCTGGCAAATATGGACTTTGTCCCCCATGTATCAGAAGCGCTGCCCCTCCACCATCACCTTACCGCTAGTGTGCCCATCTAGACAGATCACTAGAGTTCAATGACCTTCAGGTGTAAAATATATTATATATAAACACATTTATTTTTTTAATTGTTTTGTAATGATAGATATATATATATATATATATATATATATATATATATATATATATATATATATATTACACACACACACACATACACATACATACATACATATATATATATATATACACACACACACACACGCACACATATGTATGCGCACATGTATACTTTATATATATATATATATATATATATATATATATATATATATATATATATATACATACACACACACGCACACACGTGTATGCGCACATATTATTCTTTTCTCGTGGGAAATGTATATATCTGCAAAAAAAAAAAAAAAAAGTCTAAAGTATGACAATGCAGAGCGCCCCCCACAGTTTGTGCTGCACATTTACATATGTGAACACTTGTGCGGAACCGGCCACGTGTTGACATCTATCATACTTTCCATTGCACAGGTGGCTCGGTGCCTCAGTGGCATAATCTGATGGACGTGATTTTCAGGACTATGGAAAAAGACTTCATTAGGCCTGCAAATAAGGATGTAGCTGTATAGGTGTAGGTGGAAAAATACAACATTGACGCCTTATACGTGTCAGGGAAATGCAGACAGAAATTTAAAAGTCCCCAAATGGTCCATCAGCTCAATTATACTATAGATGCCATTGTTAATTCTACGGCTGTTGTGAAACTACAACTCTCAGCATCCTCAGTCAATGGACGTTTGAGTTATAGAGCGGCAGGTATTACACTATAAATACAGAGGTAAAGAAAAGAATGGAAAAGAAAAAAGAGAAGAGTAAGAAAAAAAGAAAAAAAAAAAAAAAAAGGAGCTGGTACTCACCTGCCAAGCTTGTAGCGCATGTTGGCTGGAGGAGAGGGCTTTATTTGGCCCTCACATGTTGGCAGTGGAGGCTGAGCACAGTGACTGGGAAGACTCCAAGCCGGCTGCTACGTAAGAGTGAGAGGAGGAGAAGGAGGAGGAGGAGCGGAGGCTGAGGGCACAATGGGAGTCATCCTGCGCACAACCAGGGGGTGATGAGACACTAAATCCTGCTGTCTTGTAGGAATAGTTCACACTATTAATTGACAAAAATTATCTTTTGCTTAGACGACAGAAGTTTAATGGAACATGGAATAACAAGATCTTCCGAAGATACTACAGCAAAGCGCGGAGTACAGCTCTTTGGGGGTTCAATTTTTTAATGTGAAGGGAGACTTGCGTCCATCCAGTTCAGCCTATAGCCTAACATGTTGATCCAGAAGAAGCCAAACACCCCATAGGGCAGACAAAGCTCCATATCAGGGGAAACATTATTTCCCAAATCCACATAGGAATCAGGCTAGTTCCCTGGATCAACGTCCCATCGCATAATATCGTACCCATTAGTTTTTAACTCTTATGTTCCCTGCAGCCCAGTTCCCAAAGGGAACAAAAAAGTATTCTGCCCAAGAATATAAAGCTAGGAACTAGGCTCGATACAACCTTCCTCCCTGAAACCCACCTTCCCATAAGGCTGTGTGCACACGCTGTGGATTTTGCTGCGGTTCCGCAGCGGTTTTGGCCGCTGCGGACCCGCAGCAGTTTTTGCTGCGGTGTACAGTACCATGATTCCCTATGGGAATCAAAAACCGCAGTGCAGACGGTGCGGAATTTTCCGCGCGGATTATCTGCGGTTTTCAATCCGCAGAAAGAATTGACATGTCAATTCTTTCTGCGGATTCTCCTGCGGTTTGCCATCTCCTCCATTGAGGAGATGAAAAACCGCAGGGCAAAACCGCAGAGCAATCCGCAGGTAAAACCGCAGGTCTTTTGACCTGCGGTTTCACCTGCGGATTTTACAAAATCCGCGCGGATGAATCCGCACATAATCCGCAGCGTGTGCACACAGCCGGGCTCTAATGTGCAGGGACACCATAATGGCCTGAAAGGCAAATCAGAGAAAGTGCGGCTTGTCTTTCTGGATCTTGACATTCCTGGAACTCTGGGTTCTTCCAGGATTCCACCAAGGCAAAGAAAACGGATTATGTTGCGAGAGGTGTGATAAAGGGATATTGAATATAAACTCTTTAACATGACTCGGAACCACAATGGTTGACGAGTGCAGACATTGTAGTTACAGTTGAACTAACAAACTTAAAAACTAAAAATTCTCATATGCTCAGATAAAGAAACATTTAATGCAGTCGTTGATAAATGTAAGGAATCAATTAAACTCCAATAAAGGAGATCATTTTTATCCATCAAAATAACATTAAGAGTCAATCTCCATAATATATGACAAGATGAGAATATGTCTGGTGTCCTCCTCACTAGAGCATGGGTCAAGCAGCTGGGTGGTGAGGGAACAGAAGACAAAAAACAAAACTGACCAGCACCTACCAACAGAATGAACAGGTACAAGCTACTAGAACGGTATAAAGTACAAATATTGCATATATTGAAAAAGATCTGTATAAAGCATGGGGTGTGCTCCACAGAAGCACATTCAATAAGTCAGAGAGACCCACAGTCCTGTATAATACATGGGGCCAGATATAGTGTCAATTTGCCACCATGTCCTCTTAATCCTTTCAGGATCACAAAGTGTCCTAAATCTCAGGCCTAAAAACTAAATTTGCTACATGGCCGATTGTGCTGAAGTACAGAATTTTTGGAAGCAGGTACAGGCAATTACTGTGGATAATGATTATGACATTTTACATTCCCCTTAGGCCCCATGTTATTTATCTGTTATCGGGTAAAGAGCAGAGGGTGCCCGAGAGTCCCAGCAAGTATTTACTGACTTGCTCACTCAGTCCTTAGGACATCCAATAGGTGCCTCCTTAGGGTTCGCTCACACAAACGAATAACAAGGCCCAGGATTAGGCAATGTTTTATCGGATTGCACTCTGACCAATGTTACAGTATACTATAGGGCAGTGTAGATCAAAAAAATTGCAGCATGCTGCGAGAGGCTCCTGAATTCAGATCACATGCATCCGTACAAATCAATGGGTGCGTGTAAAACATCGGACTGCACTCAGATGCCCTCCGAGTGCAGTCCAACATCTGCAGACTCAGACAATGGAGAAGATAGAGATAGAAAGACCCCAGGACCTATTCCACAGTCCTACTAATACAGAGGTACTGGTGTGTTTTGGTGCGATTCAGTGGATACGAGACCACATTGTGGCAAAAGAGTATACAGGCAAGGAAGGTCTAAGCACACCTACTGAGGAGTACACAGATGGGCTGCAGGCAAAAGAAAAGCAAGGGACTGAAAACCTGAGTGGAGCCGAGCACTCTGACCCTGAGCAGGCACCATCAGAGTACAGAGACATAGATATCCAAAGCATCAGAGAGGTGGTGTGCGGTTTGGGAACCACTGTTGAGTCAGTGTGTGATACATAGGAGTCAGCCTGGAGGTGAAACGTGACCAGTATTGGACCAACTCTTCTCATGCTAAAATTACACAAGAATCTGAAACACTTCTCCTCCCTCCCAGTGACCAGGACCTCCATGCTTCCCATACTACTACAATAGTACAGAGGTACTAGAACTTCTAGGTCTCCTCTTCCCTAATACACAGGATTCTTACAGACAAACACACACAAACTAGGAACTGTACTCCTCAATACCTCCTACTTTTCACCATCACAGAGGTGGAGAAACACACAGAAATGAAGGACATTCATATCCTCCATCATCTCCTTGTAATATAACATCACAAGCACCAAACTCCTCATCTCGGGGAATAAGAGCGCTGTACCTTCACGTATTCCCTCTAGTGATACCTAGAAGAATACGTTCATTGTCTGCTCCTTTTACACTGCCATTGAGATGGACACAGTGTGTATCAAGTATGTGGGACCCAGGGGTATAGCTATTCAGAGTACAAGACTCGAGAGTGAGACAGCAAGGCTGGGGAAAGTAAGACACTAACACCACAGAGAGCAAGATGTAGAGATCCAGCAAGGCAGTAAAACGAGAGATCTACCAACTTCATAAAGTGGAAGAGCCACCAGGGTCCTAAGGACAGACGCAACAAGGGCGTAGAAAGTACAACTTAACAACCACGTACATGTAGAGACAAAAGGTTTTTTTGGGGAGACACACCCAGAGTCACTGAACAATGAGCATGCCCGAATAACACCTTATTCAAGCACGTTCGCTCATCACTAGTGACAATATGGTCACTATTCTGCAAAAAGCCAAGTCTGGACACCAACAACCCACTATTGATACTTTAGACTGGTGCAAAACCTGATATCTGACCAAAATAAAACACATAATTAAAAAAAGGAAAATGTCAACACTGAAAGCTATTCTACAAGGTAAGCCCAAAGTAGTAATGTCATATAAAACACATTAATTGCTAAAGTTTCCAAATCAGATCTCCAAAGGATAGGAGAATCGAATGTCTGCCATATATTGCTTATGGGGGAGACAGAATGGCCAATCATATGTAAATAAATTTAATCTCTAGCAAGACTGATAGGTTGTCAAAAGGGATGTCAAATTGTACCTAGTATCATGTAGAAAGTCAGGAAAATGCCAAGTGGCTAATTGCAAAAGTGTAGACTAACAGAAAAAAACAAGAGCCATGATTCAAGAAAAGCCAAAGGGTGGCAAGTTGCATATAGTCCCATGCAACATATCAAGAGAAAAAATTGCAACCTGATAGAAAGCAGAGTGCAGCTCATCCAGGATGGCACATCAATGCAACCTGTGGCAAGAAGGGGAGCTGTGTTTGTCAGCAGTGTCCAGAGCACAGACCAGATACCTCCAGCAGGCACTAACATCCACGTGTCTGCTCAAACGGTCAGAAACAGACTCCAAGAGGGTGGTATGAAGGCCCAACATCCACAAGTGGGTGTTGTGCATACAGTCCAACACCATTCAGGGCGATTTGAATTTGCCAGAGAACACAGAAATTAGCAGATTGGACGCTAGTGCCCTATGCTCTTCACAAATGAGAGCAGGTTCACACTGAGCATATGTGACAGAAGTGATGGAGTCTGGAAATGCTGTAGAGAACGTCCTGCTGCCTGCAACATCCTTCAGCATAACCAGTTTGGCAGTGGGTCAGTAATGGTGTGAGGAGGCATTTCTTTGGAGGGCAGCACAACCCTATATGTGCTAGCCAGAGGTACGCTGACTGCCATTAGGTACCGGGATAAGATTCTCAGACCCCTTGTGAGACCATTTGCAGGTGCACTGGGCCCTGGGTTCCTTCTGATGCATGACAACACTACGCATCATGTGGCTGAAGTGTGTCAGCAGTTCCTGCATGATGAAGGCATTGATGCTATGGGCTGGCCTGCCTGGTCCCCAGACCTGAATCCTCGTTCCATCCACCAACGTCACATTGCACCACAGACCGTCCAGGAGTTAAATGATGCTTTAATACAGGTCTGGGAGGAGATACCTCAGGAGAACATCTACCGCCTCATTAGGTCCAAGGCCAGTCATTGTAGGGAGGTCATAAGGACACGTGGAGGCCACACACACTACTGAGCATCATTTTCTTGTCTTGAGGAATTTCCACTGAAGTTGGATCAGCCTGTAATCTGATTTTTCACTTTGATTTTGGAGTATCATTCCAAATCCAGACCTCCATCATTTTGATTTACATTGATCATTTTTATGCTTTACTGTTCTCAACGCATTCCACTATGCAATGAATAAAGATTTGCAGCTGGAATATTTCATTCAGCGATATCTAGGATGTGGTATTTTCATGTTCCCTTTATTTTTTTGAGCAATGTATATAAATATCCATATCCCATAGCAGCATTATGAATAACTCTGGAACACCTATAAAATGTCATCTCCCCTACGGTCATGGACCGCATGATTGTCCACTACAATGCAAGATGCACTCCTGCTTTGACAAGTGCTCTGCAGATACTATGCCGCACGTAACGTGGATTAAAGAGTTATTCCAAAGGACATTGCTTGTAAAAATAAGCACTTTTGCAATTACTTATTAAAATTTACGGTAGTTCTTGAACTATTGACATTTGTGTTTTGTTTACATCTTGTTGCCTAGAAAACCGACCACTGCTGTAAACTAGCTTTTTCAAGGGGTTGTCCACTACTAGGACAACCCCTTCTTGATAAAAATGTATAGGCTTTATTATTTTATGGGGGCCATACTCGCCTCTCGTGCTGGCGCAGTTTCCACGGTGTTGGCACTTGCAGTTCCAGATCACCCGTGCGTTTTTTAATGACACGCAATATCGGTGCCCAATCAGCGCTGGAGTCACGGTCTCTGCCTTTGGACAAGTCAAAAAAACATCAAGAGGAAGTCCGGGCGGCAAGTGATCTTGGACTTCCTCTTCCTTCTCAATGCCACAGGAGGCGGGATCTGTGACGCCAGAGCTGATCGGGCCCTGGCATCAAGTGTCATAACAGCACGGGAGCGCCGGGAGACGGAGTGCCGACACTGCGGTAATGGTGTCGGCATGGGACGGGAGAATAAGCTTTATTATCTTATAGGGGCAAAACGAAGGGTATGAGAAGACGTTGTCCAAGTAGTGGACAACTTCTTTCAGCACTGCATTGAAGCTCGCAAGGATTCGGAGATAACAGTGGGCTGCAGTGATACTGGCCAGCTTGGAAACGGTGCTTACAAGCTCAATACAGACGAGCTTGTAAACACTGCATGGTTGGCTGTCTAGCAGCAATGGTCGGTCTCCAAGGCAATGAACTATAGTGAAAAGTGTTACTACCTTGAGAATGAATAAAAATTCGAATAAACAGTAAATTGCAAAACTACTTGTACTTACAGTTTATGAAGATGGGAAGGACCTTTAAGCTTATCAGTAATAATCTATTCTTTATTTTTACTTTAATTACTTTTTGTGTGCGATTATTGAGCATAAAATTCACATCCTGTTCCCTTCCTTTACTGATTACATGACACAGTGACATGACAGAGAAACCGGGCCGCAGCAGCTACTGTGTCACTGGCAGGGACATGTCATTCTCCATGTGATATTTGCCCAGTAAACACATGGATGGAAACTGCATCTGTGGCTTTTGTGTTGCCATGAAGTCAGAGAGTGGATGCTCTGCCCTCCCTTTCCCCCTTCTCTCTCAAGGGCCTCTGGTTGCCTAGAGCAAGCTGTCTCCGTGCCGCCTCACACATAGGTTGTGTGCACCAACCAGGCTGAAAGATGGGGGAATAGTCCTTGTAGCTTATACTGTATTGTTAAGTCCTGGGGTAATGTGGTGCCACGACCGTAGGGCCTTTCTGCCGATATGTGACCATGTCTACAGCAGAGGTGGGCTTACACGGGCAGATTTCCACTGGTAACAAGCGCCAAAGGACTGGGTGCTACACAGATGCAAGCTGTAGAGGGACAAGTGATCACTAATACGATTGTTTGGTCTCCATATTGTTGGCAGCACATCCCCTGTGTACACAAGGATGAGCTGTCAAGATTGAGGATTTTTAACCCCTTAGTGATGGAGCCAAATTTTTGAAATCTGACCAGTGTCACTTTATGTACTGTAGTAATAACTCTGGAACCCTTCAACAAATCCCAGTGATTTTGAGTGTTTTTTCGGGACACATTATACTTTATAACGGTAAATTTAGGTCAATATGTTTTGGGTTTTTTTTTTAATCAAAAATATCAGAAATTTGAGAAAAATGTTAATAAATTAGCAATTTTCAAACTTTGATAGGGCCCTTTTCTCGGCTGCTCTTGTTCTCCAATGGTCTGACTAGCCACCAATACTATATAGGACCAATGTAATTTTATGCATAGGTCTGGGGTGTTTCATTCCTGGCAGTTAGTACCTTGGAAAACCTGAGTATCCGGTCCTAACTATCCCACTTTAGGATACACTTACAATTTAGGATTATTTGGCCCAAACGGTGATAACTATAAATCTGTGGCTTTTACCATATGCCCAACATGTTCTAGTGTGGAAGCAGGGCGCCCCTCTACGATCTAGGGTATTCAGGTCACTATGATGTTCACATACTTTTGTTAATTGTTTCTGCTCACTCCTACTCTATATCAATGTTCTCTGCATATTTATGAATTTCTACGTCATTTTGTGATGCTGTCCAACTATCTACCTCCTGATGATCCTGTTAGGAGAAACGCGTTGAGGTTCATTCTATCCTGCATCAAAAAACTTGAGTACCCCTTTTCTGTTATCAGTATATTTTGATTTGAGTATTCAGTATGTCATGTCATATCATTATGTCATAATGCCTTCCATTTTTCTTCACCCTAATGTGGAGTTATCAAGCAATATAAGGACTGATTTAGGGTGAGCCATCGTGGAGCGGGAGCGCCATTCCGCTGACCAGTAGGGTGCAAACCTCCGCTGTTGGGAAGGTTTACAGATTCAGGGAACAGTTAGTCAGGTACTCAATTGTTTGCACATGTCACTTTATTGTCTTGTCAATTGCACTCTTTTTTGCACATTTTTCTATTGTTGCCTACCTAGAAATCATCATTATGGCAACCCCTATATTTTCCTTTCCTGGTTGAGTGAATAGTTGTCTGTTGCCCTCATACAGGGCTATCTAGGAGCTTTAGGGTACAGCCGTCGTGGAGCGGGGGCACCAATCTTGTATATGTTTAGGGTGCCAACCTCCGCTGCTAGGCAGTTTTGATATCAGGATCCCGCAGTGTAGGGTAAAGTAGGTGACACGGTTAATTGTTTTTGTGTGTGGTAGTGTTGTCTTATATCTAGACTTTAATAAAGGTTGGTTTTATATCATATATTCTAAGTTCTGTAAGGTTCCTTGATAATAATTGTTGGCATCTTCCCAAAATTGTGGATAAACAACTTTGAACAAGCATCACATGCTTGAAACTAAGGGCCCCGTTACACGCTTCAATGTCCCAGCGATCCCACCAACAATCCGACGTGAATGGGATCGCTGGGACAAGGTTAGCTGATCGCTGGTGATCGGTCACATAGGCAGAATCACCAGCGATTAGGACCAGCGAGCACGCTGGTATCCAGGGTAAACAGCGGGTAACTAAGCGATGCACGGCGCTTAGTTATCCGCTGTTAACCCTGGATACCCGATCAGGACCAGAGAGCACGCTGGTATCCAGGGAAAACAGCGGGTATCTAAGCACCGTGCGGCGCTTATTTACCCGCTGTTTACCCTGGACACCAGCTCCCAGCATCTGTTGTATGGCGCTGGGAGCTCGCTGATCGTTGGTCTCTCGCTGTCACACGCAGCGATATGTGCTGCCCAGCGGGAGACCAACGATAGATTTATGGCTCAGACCATTAGGCAACGATTAACGATCAGCAAACTGGTGATGTTGCAATGATATCGTTCACAATATCGTTGTGTGTAATCTAGACAGGGAGTCTGACGTACCGCCAATGGCAGTACAGAATGTGGTCGCCACGGGGGTCAGTGAGTCTGGGGGGCCCGGTGCCAGCACCACACTTTAAACTGTATCAGCATCGTGGATGTAAACTCTAGTCTCAGCCCTGATCTTATTATATTGAGCACCCAGGCATTGGCCGAGATTTCCTCCCAGGCAGTTTGGAAGTGGGACAGCCTTCCTCCTACCTGGGACTGCCCATCACTTGGAGGATTTTCGGGTCCTCGTCGAGGAACCCCCAATCATGAAACTGTGGCGCCCATGAGGCTCAGTCGCCACAGAGGTACTGCACCTTCTCCTAAGGTGTAGTGCCCCACCAACTAGGTAAGTTGGGAACTCCTTGCCACACTCCAACACCTGCACCCACACACAGGATAGTTCAGCAATGGACCAGATTGTGGCTCCATGCTTAGAGGATAGCAGAGCACCTTTCGTGGGTCCTTGCTTCGTAACACGAGATGTGCTGGGAGGTGGGTGGAGTTAAGATTCATATAAAAGGTTTGGAAGGTTTAGAATTACAGATCAGTCTGAGTCAGAGAGCAGGCTGACAGGTGGTCAGCCTGAGGGGAGCTCAAAGCGGAGGAAGACAGCCAGTCAGGTGAGGCTGAGGACTGGTCTTAGTAGAACGAGCTCCCTAGGAAAGAAACAGAAGGAGAGAGACGTAGAACTGCAACCTAAGCTTCCATAAGAAAGAAGGAACAGAGCGGAACGAAGGAGTAGGAGAACAGAGAGGAGTTGTGGGTTGGAAGAGGAACCATGCCTATAGGTTCTCAGGGCAAGGCCGGGGCCCGGTCCCCGAGGTTGTATGGGCACTTATGGTTCTGCAGCAGACACCGGTGGAGTAGTTGGCTGTAAATGCACTACTCCCATCTAAGACATGGGACACAACAGCAACCGAATAGAGAGCCAGGACTCAGAGGAGTCCCCGATAGAGGCTACAGCTGTCTGTCATACAAGTAGAGTTGTTAGGAACATCTGACAGGAGGAACTTCAGAGTACCACGGTACTGGAGCTCTTCACACTAAAGGCGCAATAGAGGAGTCGTTCAGGAAAGGTACATGTTGGCGGAGTGTTGGAGAGGAGAAGCATAACTTGCCCGGGAGGTTGATTAAGTCTCTGCTCCGGAGGACACGGCATGGAAGCGTGCACCAGTGGTTACCAAGAACTGTGAGTAAAGCGTTGAAACTGCAAGCCCTGGTGTCCTCCATTCCTTCTTGTGTCCGCCAGCACTGCTACATTCCCTGCGCCTGACACTACACCATCAAGGTGTCCCCACATCTACACTGCCCTGGGACAACAGCCCTGCCTGTGGAGGGCTATACCAGCATTGCTGCATCCCACCATCTGTCCTAGAGGATCTGTCTGCAGCGTCGGCTTAACATCTCCCTTGCCGAACACCACAGGTGGCGTCACAAACTATTCAATTCCATTAACCACACACCACCATTGACATTGGGCGCCCAGGGCCACGGACCGGGTCACAGCTGCCGTGATACTTTCCCCCTGACACCGGCCCGGTACCGAGTACCCCACTGCCCTGGGACTGGAGGGCGACCCAATTTTGGCGTCACGAACAGGATGACGAGACCCGATGCCATCAGGTTCTGTGTGCCTGACATTTGTGAGACTTTGTACTTTTGAAAATGTGCAGAAGACCTGATTTAATAGACTGTGAAATGGACGTTAGAAATGGCCGCTGGGGCGGAGAAGAAGGGCGTGGAGAAGAAGGGCGTGGAGATGGGAGGTCCTAGGAAAAGACCGCAAAGAGTATTGGCCTTCCCTGCCTGAATTGCTATGTGACAGCGACATGACCCACCCCCCGAGGGGTTCATATACTGGCTTGGTAAGGAGGCGCTGGAGGAAGACGCCGCCCCCAGAAGGAGGGGCAGAGGAAGCCAGTGGCGGGAAAGGGGCCAAGGCAGGAAGAAGAACGCCAGAACGCCATTTTTGAGAGTGAGGGAAGGAGGCCTGCGGAGCGCGGGGAAACGGATCTCAATGGCGCCATGGCTGAAGGCTCCAACCCGAACTCCGGAATGAACTGCCAGCAGCTAGAAGATGAAATTGCTGAACTGACCACCTGTCTGCAGCTGAGGCAGGAGGCCTTGGAGCAGCTGAGACGGCAGCGCATCACAGAGAGGCCCACGCCTGCTGTACCCGCTCCACCAGTACCTGATACCGCTTTATCGGACTGTTCCCCGGCAGCATTGATTTTCACTTCCACGCTGTCCGTGCGGCTGAGTGCCGCTTGCCCGAAGAAGTCACCGGAGGACCCTGGAGCTGAGACCGTGATCCCGCCCGGATCTGTTGCGGCTGCGCAGGTCCCGACCGAGGCCCCCGAGGACCCAGAATCGCCACCGGCATCACCACCGCCGGCACCCGGACCGACCATCCCGGTGGTCCAACCTGCACCGGATCAGAGGCCGCACCGCCAGGAGGCCCCAGGTAAGTCGGATGTTCCTCCACCTGGGAAGGCCCCGGGGTGCACTGCAGTTGCAGCGGCTGGCCAGGTCGTACTGGATCTGGTCTGGGACCGGGATGCTAGTTCTGTGGGTGAGAGAAGGTCCCGGGAAGAGGGGGAGGATGAAGAGAACTGGGCAGGAGGCCGGGCCACCATCCGACAGCTGGCAGCGGAATACTGGGAGAGAGAGCAGAGAAGGAAGGCTGTGCTGGGCCCAGATCTGGCCCGGAAGGAGAGGGCCCGTGCAGGTCATTATGGCCCCCGGGATGCAGCTGGATGGGGGCAAGTGCTGAATGTGAACAAGGAGAGGGGTTTTGGATTTATTGCGGACCCCAAGCGAATTAGTGACTTGTTCTTCAACCGGAGGGATGTTGAGCCACATCTGAGAAAGGGACATCCTGACAGAGACCTGCAGCCTGGGGAGTATGTGACATTCACCCGGCATGAGGGGCTCAGGGGGTGGTATGCCCTGAATGTACGGCGTATCCCAGGAGAGTTGATTGAGAGGTACAAGCCGAAGCGACCAGTTGCTGCTCCTCCACCCACCGTTGCCACCCAGACTGCTCAGGTACCTGCTTCCAGGAACCAGGCTGTTCTTGCATCAGCTCCAGCCCAGCAGCCCAGATCAAAGATCCCTGGCTTGACCCCTTGGGAAGAGGAGTACTTAAAGACTGCCAACGACTACTTTGAATCTGGTAGCAGCTCCAGTACAGCTTCCAGAACCCCAGGAGGGGACCAGCACTAAAAAT
This sequence comes from Dendrobates tinctorius, assembly GCF_039654945.1. Taxonomy (NCBI): domain Eukaryota; kingdom Metazoa; phylum Chordata; class Amphibia; order Anura; family Dendrobatidae; genus Dendrobates; species Dendrobates tinctorius. The sequence continues at coordinate 30,832,645 of NW_027361700.1, forward strand.
TTAACTCTCGTTACCCAGGAGGGTTTGTTTGCACCAGTTGTGCCTTTTTCTAATTTTGCCATCATGTTTTTCTGGTAGCACCTTTAGTTGCCCTGTTTTGATTGTCAGCGTTCTTCAATTTTTAACTAGCGATCATGAACTTGGAGTGATCCAAAAACTTTTATTGTAAATAGTTGCACCTCTTTAGGTGTCCTTTCTTGGTTTTACATAAAAAGACACTTTTCGAAGATGATGTCTACCTCAAAGGACACTGCAAGAGATCCCGGCTGGGAGCGGTGTCCAGCACTTACAAGAATAATTGTTGAATGTTTTACTGTAAAGTATTTGATAATGTGTTTTAGAAGAGTATTAGTAACTGAGAAATGGCTTTTATAGAAGAATTAGGAATGTCTGATCTAGAGATGAGTGATGTGAATAAAGAATTGAAAGTAGACAGGTCAGGTACTTGCGGTCAGCGTCTTGCGCCTAGAAGAGACAGTGAAAGTAGAAAAATAAAAGTGTACTAAAGAAAAGAAAATGAGAGAAAAATGTGTTACAGAGAATAGCACTTTGAATTGAGAATTGCACTAGAATTAAAAATTTTAGATAGGATTTTAGATAGAATTGTTTGTAACGTTCAAGATGAGCACCTCCTATACTAGGAAGATTAGTATAAGAAAAGTTTGTTATGCATTACAAAATTTTTGTATGTTTCTTTGCTGTCTACTTTGTTATCTTGCAGCCCGCGGACGAGCTGTGTTTAACGGGGGGGTATGTGGCGCCCCTGAGGCTCAGTCGCCACAGAGGTACTGCACCTTCTCCTAAGGTGTAATGCCCCACCAACTAGGTAAGTTGGGAACTCCTTGCCACACTCCAACACCTGCACCCACACACAGGATAGTTCAGCATTGGACCGGATTGCGGCTCCATGCTTAGAGGATAGCAGAGCACCTTTCGTGGGTCCTTGCTTCGTAGCACGAGATGTGCTGGGAGGTGGGTGGAGTTAAGATTCATATAAAACGTTTGGAAGGTTTAGAATTACAGATCAGTCTGAGTCAGAGAGCAGGCTGACAGGAGGTCAGCCTGAGGGGAGCTCGAGGCGGAGGAAGACAGCCTGTCAGGCGAGGCTGAGGACTGGTCTTAGTAGAACGAGCTCCCTAGGAAAGGAAAAGAAGGAGAGAGACATAGAACTGCAACCTAAGCTTTCATAAGAGAGAGAAGGAACAGCGCGGAACGAAGGAGTAGGAGAACAGAGAGGAGTTGTGGGTTGGAAGAGGAACCCTGCCTATAGGTTCTTGGCGCAAGGCCGGGGCCCGGTCCCCGAGGTTGTATGGACACTTATGGTTCTGCAGCAGACACCGGTGGAGTAGTTGGCTGTAAATGCACTACTTCCATCTAAGACATGGGACACAACAGCAACCGAATAGAGAGCCAGGACTCAGAGGAGTCCCCGATAGAGGCTGCAGCTGTCTGTCATACAAGTAGAGTTGTTAGGAACATCTGACAGGAGGAACTTCAGAGTACCACGGTACTGGAGCTCTTCACACTAAAGGTGCAATAGAGGAGTAGTTCAGGAAAGGTACATGTTGGTGGAGTATTGGAGAGGAGAAGCCTAACTTGCCCGGGAGGTTGATTGAGTCTCTGCCCCGGAGGACACGGCATGGAAGCGGACACCAGTGGTTACCAAGAACTGTGAGTAAAGCATTGAAACTGCAAGCCCTGGTGTCCTCCATTCCATCTTGCGTCCGCCAGCACTGCTACATTCCCTGCGCCTGACACTACACCATCAAGGTGTCCCCACATCTACACTGCCCTGGGACAACAGCCCTGCCTGTGGAGGGCTATACCAGCATTGCTGCATCCCACCATCTGTCTGCAGCGTCGGCTTAACATCTCCCTTGCCGAACACCACAGGTGGCATCACGAACTATTCAATTTCATTAACCACACACCACCATTGACATTGGGCGCCCAGGGCCATGGACCGGGTCACAGCTGCCGTGATACTTTCCCCCTGACACCGGCCCAGTACCGAGTACCCCACTGCCCTGGGACTGGAGGGCAACCCAAAACCCTTGCTCTTCAGTTTCTTATCCCTCCAGTTGCCCTGGCGCGTCTACTCCTTCTATACCTTCTCCTACAAAAGGAATTTTTAAACTGAGGACGGGGTACACTAGGGAAACCGTTTTTCTTGTCTGTTGCCTTATCGAGAAAATCGCCCAGAGCTTGACCAAAGAGATATTTCCCCTCACATGGGATAGAGCATCCCCCTGGCCAGCGTTTGAGCCACATGGCTCTACGGGCAGCATTAGAGAGGTTTGCCGATCTTGCTGCTAACCTAACAGTCAGCCAAGACGCCGGCTAAATAGGAAGCTGCTCCCTGCAACAGCGGAAGATCCACAAGGATCTTCTCTCTTAGGGTGTTGTCTCTTAGATGGTCGCCAAGCTGCTGTAGCCACATCATGATTGATCTTGACGTGCAAGTTGCTGCCATCGCCGGCTTTAGCGAGACTGCCGATGACTCTCAGGCTTGTGTTAGGAAGATCTCTGCCTTCTTATCCAAGGGATCCCTTAGAGTACCTAGGTCCTCAAAGGGCAATGCAGATTTTTTTTTTTACTGATTTAGCAACTGCGACGTCAATTTTTGGAGTCTTCTTCCAAATGTACATCTCTTCCTCATCAAAAGAATAACTCTTTTTTGAAGAAGATGGTAGTGGCCCTTTCCAGCCTTTTCCACTCCTTATTAATTAGCATCTTGATGTTTTCATTAACCGGAAAGGAACACCTTCTTTTTACCCAAGCTGCCAAACATAATGTCCTGTGACCTGTCCTTGCTGGCTTGGGATCTGATATGCCCATAGTAGACCTTATTGCCCTAACCAGTCTGAGTATCCTCAGCTGGGAAGAAGGGCCTACCCCCGTGTCCTCATCAGGGGAGGAAGAGGAGGATGATCTCTCCCACTTGAACTCTACTGATCCTTTAGAATCTGACGACAGTGGTTCTGGCTTCCCCTCTCTTTGCCCCATCAGGTGTTTTAAGGACTCTTGCACTTCCAATCGAATGATGGTTTTTAGGTCAATAGCAAACCCGGGGGGTTCTTCCGAGATAGTTTGCTGTATACACCTAGCGCAGAGTCTCATGCTATAAGCGCTGGGTAGATCCCCCTTGCACAGGGCACACTCCTTATTGTTCTGCTTGGAAATATGCTTCAGGGGCCTTGCCTAGTAAAAGGAATACACAGAGAAAGGAGGGTCTTTTTTACCATGGTGCACTTTTACATAGATCACTCACCATTCAGCAGATCAATCTACGGTACCAGAGACAGAGGCTGAGCTGGTTCCAAAGATCGTCTCTCCCTGGTGGTGGGCTCATGACCTGCCTTGCCCTTCAGGCTGGTCCTGCTGCTTGTATGACTGCCATTGCACCCTTACCGATGCTGCTGGTGGTGCTGAAAAGGCTCCTGTGTTGACTGCAGAGAAGAAGATAGTGGTGGCGGCTGCTGCGGTGGCGTCAGATGACACTGTTGCTGTAGCTCGTCCATGATTTGGATGCTACCGGAAAGCCATCATTTTTGGGAACCTCCCTTTAAATACCGGGTGTCCCCGCCCCCTCATCTCCTCAGCTTTCAAATCTGGCATGCTGTGTGCAGGGATACCTCTAGCACTGCGTATGTGCAGACCCGGATGGCTGCTGAAGTCCCTGGCATGCTACGTCACCAGGACGTGCGTGCGCAGACCCTGGCGGCCCGCTCTCCGCCGCACTCGGCTCTAGGCCACGCCGGTTTCCCCCAGTCGAGCACAAATCTGGAAGCGCGTCCCGGCGCACATTGCTAGGGCGCTCCTGAAACCTCGAACGCGCGCAGCCCGGGACCCGTGACGGCTAGGCGACATTCACAGAAGAGGTCTCAACCTGCACCAACCTCCCGGTCGGCGTCACCTCACCCACGGATGGCATCCTAAATTCCAGGAAACCCTCCCGGGTAAGTGTACCGCTTCATCTGTAAGTTCCAAAGAGGACAGGAAACCGAACTGATAGTAGGTTTCCTGTCCTGGTGGGCGGATACCCTCTCTCTCAGGTGGTGCTGTCATGGGAGAAGGGAAAATATGCCCTTCTCTGACCCTGCCGAATATACAGCTCTGGCAAAAATTTAAGAGACCACTGCAAAATGTTGTCTGATTTTTCTCTTTATAGGTATATTTTTGAGTAAAATGTAAATTGCTCTTTTATTCTACAAACTATTGACGACATGTCTTTGAATTTCCAACCACTAAATTTTGTATTCATTTTCAGAAAATAAGAAATGGTCAAAAGAACAAAAATATGCAGTGCTTGCAGACCTCAAATAATGCTAAGAAAACAAGTTCATAATCATATAGAAACAACAATACTAATGTTTTATCTCAGGATGAGTTCAGAAATCAATGTTTTGTGGAATAACCATGATTTTTAAAATCACAACTTTCATGAGTCTTGGCATGCTTTCAACCAGTCTCTCAAACTGCTTTTGGGTTCAATCCCTATGGTCTTTGGCAAACTTCAGCCTGGCTCTCCTTTGCGTCTCATTGATGAAAGGCTTTTTTCTACCTTTACATGACTTGAGCCCTGCCTCTAGGAGCCTGTTACGAACTGTTCTTGCCGTGCACTTCACCCCAGCTGCCATTTTCCACTCCTTTTGTAGGTCACTTGATGTCATCCTGCGGTTGCTGAGTGACATTCGAATAAGATGACGGTCATCCCGGTCAGTGGAGAGTCGTTTTAGCCCTCTGCCGGTCTGTAGCTTTGTTGTCCCCAATGCTGCTTGACCTTGTTGTAATGGACTACAGTCTTAGAAATTTTATGAATAGAGGCAAAATGATGCTCACTGTATCCCTCTGCTAGTAAAGCCAGAATTGAGCCCTTCTTTTCCTCACTCAAGACTTTTCTTTTCAACTCCTTTGGCATGGTTAAAAGTAATTTTTTCATTCCTATTACTTTTCGGATATTACTAGCACTTGTTTTGCCATCCAGCTTGTCCTATTGCAAGAGGATTGTGAACACAACGACAGGGTTTTTTATACTTTTCTTTTTTCAATAAGATTTGGTTCAGGTGATCACCTAATCAGAAGCACAATAAGTAGAATGAGGTGCACTCTGGTTGGAATTCAACTGACACTGGAATGGAATGGCTGTCAGACATGTAGAGAAGCTGATTTTTACAAAACTGTGCAGTGGTCTTTTAATTGTTGCCAGAGCTGTATATATATATATTTGTGGGGGGATATGGGGGGGGTTAGGCCCTAATTAAAACTTCTGCTATTGAGCCCCATAATGTCTATGTACGCCACTGGCCTGAAAGTTTTTAACCCTCTTTTTCCCCTTTTTCACAAATGTTTACTTCTAGCATTTAAATGGATATTCGGAAACAGTGTAGCGCTAGCTGGAGGAATTTATTTAAAAAATACCAAACAGCCATTCCCTGGGTCACGATCTTACCTTACATAGGGAGCCTCAATTATCTACTTACACAGCACATCAGATAGTGGTGATCTTCAGAGGAATCCATTCTTTTGGATTAATACAAAATTGTCTCAATAGTGATTTACTTTTTGGAGATGGAGTGTAACGTCTGTCCCCTCCTCTTATTAATCCTAGGCTGGGGTATCTTTTATATAGTATTCTCCGGCCTATCATTTGCTCAACAGAGCATAAAAGATCATTGAGGGCTAAGTAAAGGCTTCAGCCATAATGAGAGGAAAAAGGGGAACAAAGGAGGGATTAGGAAAGCATAATGAACCCCTTTGTGCCATAGCTTAGATAGATCTACAAAGCCTGGTTCTGGTTCAATAAGGACTTCTCAAAATCCAAATCTCTGGCATTGTGTATACACAAGCGGGTGATAACTGGATATACTGGCTATTTGGGTCTTACTTTTGGAACCAAATTTACAGTGTATTGTAATCATTCATTCCCAATTAGGGACATCATGGACATTGTATATACCCAGGGGTAAAGCGAGAGAACAATGTCAGAGCAGCCTGACTGTTTTATGTCAGACATCAAGCACAGAATCCAGGGGTAAAGCAGGAAGACAATGTCAGGATGGCCCTGCTGTTGTATGTTGGTCAAACCAGCACACTATCGAGGGGTAAAGCAGGACGACAATGTCAGAGCAGCCTGACTGTTGTAGGTCAGTCATCCAGCACACCATCCAGGGGTAAAGCGAGAGGACAATGTCAGAACAGCCTGACTGTTGTATGTCAGTCATCCAGCACACCATCCAGGGGGTAAAGCGGGAGGACAATGTCAGAACAGCGTGTTGTATGTCAGTCATCCAGCACACCATCCAGGGGTAAAGCGTGAGGACAATGTCAAAGCAGCCTGACTGTTGTATGTCAGTCATCCAGCACACCATCCAGGGGGTAAAGCAGGACAACAATGTCAGAACAGCGTGTTGTATGTCAGTCATCCAGCACACCATCCAGGGGTAAAGCGTGAGGACAATGTCAGAACAGCCTGACTGTTGTATGTCAGTCATCCAGCTCACCATCCAGGGGGTAAAGCGTGAGGACAATGTCAGAACAGCCTGTTGTATGTCAGTCATCCAGCACACCATCCAGGAGTAAAGCGTGAGGACAATGTCAGAACAGCCTGACTGTTGTATTTCAGTCTTCTTTCATAAGCATAAACAGAGTTTGGAAGAGTGGGACTAAACCAGTTCTATTGATACCTGCACAATGAAAGGTAACTGATGTATCTGGCAGCCACCAATAATACTCATATAGTAATCCTTGTAGATTGTAAGCTTGCGAGCAGGGACCTCACTCCTAATGTTATTGTTTGAATTGTCTTAACTTGTATTGAATTTATTGTCTGTACATGTCCCCGCTTAATTGTAAAGTGCTGCGGAATATGTTGGCGCTATATAAATAAAAATTATTATTATTATTATTATTATTATTATTATTATAACTTGGTTCATCAGAAAAACTGGAGATAAGGTAGCTTAAAAATAGTTAATAGCGGGATGTCCCTCATAAAAGACCCTCATCTATCATTAGACGGGTGACTTGGGCCTCCGGGACCCGATCTAGAATAATCCCTTCCTCCTACGATGTGCCATTTGTACTATTGGGGTCTTATATGGAGGAGGGGGGCTATTGTGCATCATTAGGTACCTCTGCACCCCCTATAATTACACCCCTGCCATTATCAAGAGCATAGAGCTCTGCTAGACCCAATACGCCCATTACACTAATTGCCTTTTAATTTCATTAGAGATTGCAAGTTTGATATCCCCTGTGGTGTAGGGGAAAATTAAACACTCTGCTGCCAGCCTTCCACACAGATTACATATGACCACTAGGCATCTCCGCAACAGGACACTCCATGACCAATGTATCAGAGTGCTCAAAGTGTAAAGTATCCTCCAAAGTGTGTTGCCAGCTTTCACCTGTTGGCCTGTGGTCTGATATGGGGTCTAGTAGGTTTAATTCTCTTCCTCCATTCTTGCAAATTTAAGATAACTGCATGGTTTTCCCTCAACCACCTAGTGTGAACAGCAGGAATACGCTGCAGGCATCATCTTATAATTCCACCAAATGCAGTGGGCCACTAGACCCGAGCAGGATTAATGGTCACTCCATTTCTTCGATCATTGCGATTATACCTACAACACCTTCTTTGGTTAAGTGATAAATATCCTTGTCTAAAATGTCCATGTCTAAAATTGACTACAATGACTATAAACAGATTATTTCCTGGTGCGCCCCAAGTGAGTATGTAAGAAAAGCCCAGCAGACAAACCAGTTGCCAGCTTCAGGCCATAACCTTTATCCTTGTCGTGAAGCTATATCATGATGTAATGTAGTGGATTGCTCCGTTACCCCTTGCCCTACACAAACCTAACGATAATGAGCAAACACTGGTGATAACAATAATACAGTGACAGTCCTTGAGACGTGACTCCTATTAGGCCTGCTGCCAAAGTCACATACATCGACTGTCTGGTCACTGAAGAACATGTGAACCTGCTCCAAGAATTGCCATCATCCATGGAACTCAACTCAAAGATCAATCTTCAGTGACTCAGTTAATGAACATATAACCCTTTCTTGATGGTCACCATTAAAAAACAGCTCATCCACTTCTTAGGGTAGCTAACTCTGATGGTCACCTCATTAAAACACGAGTGATATCTTAACTGGGGGTCCAATTGTCTTTTCTGAGGGTCTCATTTAGGCCTTTAGATATTCAGGAACCACATCACTGGACTATATGTTCTTCTGAAGGTCTCCATCTTAGTTCCTATTTAGATTGCTACGCATTTAACATGTACGTAAGCTTGATCAAGTACATCTTTTTCAGCCTTGTAGCATCATTGTCCAACTTCACACAAACATACCTACGCCCTTCATATTACAAGGCAAGTTCCTGCTGGTTTCGCCTGGTTGACAGCCGCTAATTCTTAATAGCTGTAGATAAAGCTTACCTCCTATTTAAGACGGGTAAGCGTGTTTACAGCTCTTAACCAGAATGAGCAAATAATTTAAAGTTATTTCTATGGTTTCCTTATAGAATCCAACCATAAAGGTGCAAAAATATGTTCTGATTAAAATCCAGCCCCTTGCCATACCATCTGCCTTTACTAACCCTTGTGGAAGATTGTCTCATTCTAAAGAGTTCACGAATACCAGAGCAGTACTAATACACCACCAGTTTATAAATTTTCTTCCCTCCAAAATATTCCACCATCACCAGTCAGTGTTATTATTGAAAGTGGAATCATTTAGGAACCGCAGCAACTCTGTCACAAAGTGTAGACCACGTAAAGTTACAGCATGGGGTCACCAAATGCTTGGGCGCGCAGTGCATAACGGTCATAGTTTTCCATACTGAGCAGATACATGGAAGCCTTACATCACCAACCGTAATTTCAAGAGTTGAAAGGAGTAGTGTAAAGCCACCTCCACTGTACTCTAGAGCAGTGGAAATATTTTCTGTGAAGTCTGATTATCTGTCAGTCTGATGAATGCATGGAGAAAGCTGGTGAAAGTTACCTGCATTGTGCCAACTGTAAAGTTGGGTGGAGTCGGGATAATGCCATGGGGTCAGCCTAGGTCTATTTGTCCAATATTGGAAATCTTAATACCTCAGCATACCAATACATTCTGGACAATTGTGGCTACTAACAGTTTGGAAAAGGCAATTTCTGTTCCAGCAGGACTATGCCCCAATGCACAAATCAAGGTCCATATAGGCGCGAATGGCGAAGTTTGGTGTGGAAGACTTGAATTGGCCACACACAGCCCTATCCTCAATCCCATCCTACACATCTGGTCTGAACTAGAACAGAAGTTTTGAGCCAGGACCTCTCCTCCAACAACAGTGAATGACCTCAGAAATTCTCTACTGATGAATAAGAAATAAATTGCTACAGACACCTCCAAAATCTTGTAAAAAGCCTTCCCAGAAGAGAGGGAGTTTTTTTTTTTTTTTATCTGCAAGGGAATTAACGCCAAATTACTGCCTATTGAGCATGGAAGGTCGGAAGACCTCCTGTAGCTGTAATGCGGAGGTGTCCCTATACTTTGTCCGTATAGTGTATTTGGTATAACAAAATTAATACTTTGATAGAACAGTCTAGTGGGAAACCTAAAGGCCCAGTCACACACAGCGAGATCACTGACTTTGTGATGCATCAGTGATCTCGCTGTGTGTGACACGTATCAGCGACCGGTCCCCCCGCCGGGTATCACTGATCGTGCAGGAAAGTCCTGGGCCGTTTTCTGATCGTTAGTCTCCCGCTGGCCAGCATGCATCGCTGGGTGTGGCAGCTGGAGAGCAACGATCAGCGAGCTCCCAGCGCTGTAGGCAGACGCTGGGAGCTGGTATCCAAGGTAAATAAATATCGGGTAACTAAGTGACGCGCGTGCTTAGTTACCCGAAATTTACCTTAGATACCAGCGTCCTCGCTGGTCCAGATCGCTGGTGAAGCTGTCTGTATGTAGTGAGGCACCAGTGATCCTGACAAGGTCATATCGTTGTCGGGATCGCTGGTGCGTCGTTTAGTGTGACGGGGCCTTAAGGCTCAGGTATTAAAGGGCTTGTCCACTATTTGGACAACCCCTTCTCAATCCCTATGCCCCCCTTCCTTCCCAGTAAAATAATAACACCTATTGTTAGGTCACTTGATCTCTGCAGCCAATCAACGCTGGCTTCATTCTTCCTTCCTTCAGATAAATCAAATATGTGGAAGACGTGAGAGTAGACACAGTTCCGACGACCTCCAAATGTCATTTATGTCCTTGGGAGAGGAGAGTGATGCAGCACAGATTGGTCACAGAGATCACGTGACCGGGAGAGCCAGTGCTGACACCGCTGTAATGAGCTAGCCCCAGAGGAGAGTACAATTGCCATTTCACTGCGGAGGAGTGTTCACCATACTGGAACTATCTACACTATTAATATGGCCATACAAATCATACATTGCTGAAAAAAGTCATCCCTGTGTGTCTCATATCAGATGCCTGGTTGCTGATAAAATATGATTTAGCACTATATAAATGACCTCTTCCAAGCTATGGCGAGGATGTTGTCTAGAAGATACACATCTGCAGGTTCCTCTCAGCTTCAGCTTCCAGCTCACAGGCAGACAGGGCTGCAATACTGCTGCAATACAGCAGAGCTCAGAGAGCTGAAAAAAATGTGTTTGCAAGAGGACAAAGTTCATTTCTCCTGTACTATGTTAGCTACTTGTCTCACACTGGTAACTTCCCCTTCATGTAAAATAAGCTCTGGAGCAGAGTTGCCTTCCAGGTAATGTCCTCCCCAGAACTTGGAAGAAGTCATTTACATGTAAGAAAAATGTGTATTTCTCTGGAATAAATCAGATCGCAGATATCATGGCATCATTTTATTGAGTTTCCTATGACCTACATGCCCATATAGAAGACTTAGGAGGGCTGATCCTACTGACAGATTCCCTTTAATATATAAATGGATGGCAAGAGGAGATACTAAAGTTTCTGCTTTGTAGCTATGGTACTTTGTGCTCTCTGGAAAGGGGAGGTTAAAACTTAATGGTCGCTATCCACTATATTTCATGGATTGAACACGAGCGTGCAAGGTTCTGCTGTTCACCGACACTGCAACCATAGCAAAACATGGGCAGGGCGAGACAGATGGTCGTGTTGCCCTTCAGTCCCATGATAGAAATGACCGTGCATCAGAAGGGTTTGTGGTGCATACCAGCATAGGGAAGGTGAAGGAAAATATAGATCTATACTTTACAGCCCCCTACCACTCCACTTGTGGCCTTCATAGGAGTAGATGTTAATCTGGACACATTAGGACTGATATGTTTTTAGTCGCTCTCTATAGGTAATTTGCCTGCTTATTATCAAATTACAGACACCATGGAGATGAGGCATTGCTAGTTACCGCACGTCCTCTATGTACTCCCACACCTGCACTACTTGCCTGCCCACTAGAGGACTTTGCCCCACAGACTGTCCTATGACTTCATTATATCTAATAATGGAATAACCTTCTTTTGACCTAGAAAGGACTAATGTGTAATATAACGAGAATCAGAAACAAGAAGTAACAAAGATATAGGAATGGACAGAGTAGATAAATTGGCAGCGGGAATAAAGGGGCATCAAATAATATCACAATGACCATGGAATGTTGATGATGCCTGGGCCTACTGGGCTTTTAAGGGGTTAATACTTTCTATACTTCTCTAGCTGAGGTAGACAGCTAAATATTGCTAACCTGTAATTCAAGGGTCCAGATATTCATACAGCCTAATGGAACAGATGATGGTGGAGATGAGGCCAGGTATGACATGTGAGGAGACCATTTCTGATCTGGATCCAAGTCATGAACATACTTAAGACTATAAACACTTTGGCCCAAGATTCAACAGTGTCTTTGTACCTTTTTTTGCACCTTTTTATTCAATTTGCACCAGTTGTAAAGCTAACTTTACTTGGTTTCTCTCTTTTTTTTTTTTTTTTTTTATTTCTTTATCCAGATGTTATAGTCTTCACCATCGCTTGCATGCAACATTTTTGAGCAATTGTATATCAGCACCTTACTGCAATAGACAAAGCTGCCTAATTTTATTTTTGCATAGTTTAAGACTAAAATGGCCAATTTTAAAGAATCTTATGACTTTCATTCTTTAAAGGATTTTAAGAAAATCTATAAAAAAAAACAAACAAAAAAACCAAGAGCATCTTTGCTTTTGCACAAAAACTTATGTACCTTTGTGCGCCATTTTGAAGAATTTAGTGTCAAAACCAGCAATGAATACCAAAAGTCAAAAAAGAAAAAAAGTCCCCCTCCGCCCCAAAAAAAAAAAAAAAAGCGCAAATGATGAGTTGGGGCCTTTATGTACACGTTTCAGCATAGGAATACGTGCAGGTTGACTACATGCAAACTGATAGGAAGCGCCATAAATCTCTTATCCAGGAAGCCACCTGTTCACAGTTATCATGCCACGGTTCGCGAGGTTCCCGGTAAAAGACAGCAAAGTAATAAGAAGATAAAACTGTGCAAACTGCACAGCGTCAGGCATGAAAACTCGGTTACACAGGGGACCTTACTAATTCATGTGTATATTCACCTGGAAACATTTCCCACTCCTCATTAGATTAGTTTATAATTACTAGGCCACGTTCAGTCGTTTACCTCAGTATGTGTAAGCCAAAATCAGGAGTGGGTGATAAACCCAAAAGTGGTGACGGGTTTCTATTAAGCCCCTGTTACACACTGCGAAATCGCTAGCAATATCGCTGTAAAGTCACCGATTTTGTGATGTTGCAGCGATATTGCTAGCGATATCGCTGCATGTGATACTTACCTCCGACCGGCTCCCCCGCTGGTTATCGCTGATCGAGCGACGCGTGGAGCCGGGCGGGAGGACGCAGGATCGCCGCGTCTGACAGGTAAGTAGCGATCCCCGTCCCCAGCGATGTCGCTGGTGAGATCTGCCTGAGTGGCAGCTCACTAGCGACCACCTAGCGATGCACCAGCGATCCTGACCGCGTCATATCGCTAGTCGGGATCGCTGGTGCATCGCTAGGTGTAACGATACCCTAAGGCTGTGTGCACACGCTGCGGATTTTGCTGCGGTTCCGCAGCGGTTTTGGCCGCTGCGGACCCGCAGCAGTTTCTACTGCGGTGTACAGTACCATGATTCCCTATGGGAATCAAAAACCGCAGTGCAGACGGTGCGGATTTTTCCGCGCGGATTATCTGCGGTTTTCAATCCGCAGAAAGAATTGACATGTCAATTCTTTCTGCGGATTCCCCTGCGGTTTGCTATCTCCTCCATTGAGGAGATGAAAAACCGCATGGCAAAACCGCAGAGCAATCCGCAGGTAAAACCGCAGGTCTGTTGACCTGCGGTTTCACCTGCGGATTGTACAAAATCCGCGCGGATGAATCCGCACCTTTTCCGCAGCGTGTGCACACAGCTTTACACTTTCAGTCTGACTGTTCCACTACTGGTTTTGGCTTTGTGTGGGGGTATTTTATATATTGTGGGGGTTTTTTAAATATTGAGATTTTGCCTTATAGCAAATAGAAATAGTGAGAGCTGCAGCCAAATGTCAAAGGAGATGAGGCCTTTGGAAAGACAGCAAGATGGAGCTAAAAATTGCAAAACAGGTGGCGCCATAAATTGCAAGATTAAGGTTGGGCCATACGGCCACCTGGGTAGGCTGGGCCATACGGCCACCTGGGGAGGTTCAATTGTACACTGTGTTCCAAATTATTATGCAAATTGGATTTAAGTGTCATAAAGATGTAATTTTTTGTTTATCAAATAAACTCATAGATGGTATTGTGTATCAGGGCTCTTTGGATCACTGAAATCAATCTCAAATGCCTATGATAATTAGTTTACCAGGTGAGCTCAATTAAAGGAAAGCTACTTAAGAATGATGTTCCACATTATTAAGCAGGGCACAGGTTTCAAGGAATTTAGGAAATAAAAAGGATCTCTCTGCTGCTGAAAAGCATCAAATAGTGCAATCCCTTGATCAAGAGATGAAAACATTAGATATTTCCCAAAAACTTAAACGTGATCATTGTACTGTTAAGAGAGTTGTGGTTGATTCTAAGCACAGACATGTTTGTGCTGATAAAGGCAGAATGAGGAAGGTTTCTGCCAGGCAAGTTCATTGGATTAAGAGAGTGGCTGCTAAAAAGCCATTACAAACCAGCAAACAGATATTTAAAGCTGCTGGTGCCTCTGGAGTCCCTCGAACCTCAAGGTGTAGGATCCTTCAAAGGCTTGCTGTGGTGCATAAACCTACTATTCAGCCACCCCTAAACAATGTTCACAAGCAGAAATGGTTGCAGTGGGCCCAGACATACATGAAGACTAATTTTCAAACAGTCTTGTTTACTGATGAGTGTCGAGCAACCCTGGATGGTCCAGATGGATGGAGTAGTGGATGGTTGGTGGATGGCCACTATGTCCCAACAAGGCTGCGACGTCAGCAAGGAGGTGGAGGAGTCATGTTTTGGGCCGGAATCATGGGGAAACAGCTGGTAGGGCTCTTTAAGGTTCCTGAAGGTGTGAAAATGACCTCTGCAAAGTATATTGAGTTTCTGACTGACAGCTGTCTTCCATGGTATAAAAAGCAGAAATGTGCCTTCAGGAGCAAAATCATTTTCATGCATGACAATGCCCCATCTCATGCTGCAAAGAATACCTCTGAGTCATTGGCTGCTATGGGCATAAAAGGAGATAAACTCATGGTGTGGCCACCATCTTCCCCTGACCTCAACCCTATAGAGAACCTCTGGAGTATCATCAAGCAAAAGATCTATGAGGGTGGGAGGCAGTTCACATCAAGACAGCAGCTCTGGGAGGCTATTCTGACTTCATGCAAAGAAATACAAGCAGAAACTCTCCAAAAACTCACAATTTCAATGGATGCAAGAATTATGAAGGTGATATCAAAGAAGGGTTCCTATGTTAACATGTAACTTGGCCTGTTAAGCTATTTAACTCCAAAATATCCTTTTTGTTCAGTGAATGTGACCTCCTAATGCTGCAAATTCCACAAATGAGCATTTTCAGTTCTTTAAAACATATCAAATGTTTAGAAATTCTACTGTGCATAATAATTTGGAACAGTGCAATTTGAGTTTTTATTCATTTTGGAGATTATACTGTTATTATTGGGAGGTTTCTTCAATAAAATTTGATGTATACTCTAACGCAGGGGTCCCCAACCGCCGGTCCGCGGCCCAGCACCGGGCCGCTGCAGTGCCCTTGCCGGTCCGCGGACACAAGGGGAGCCAGGGGCGGTCAGTGGCGTAGCAGGGGGCTGGGGCGGCGCGCAGCAGTTCTTAGCGGCGGCCAGGGAGCGATCCAAGCAGCTCCGCTGCCTGCAAGAGGGAATAGCAGGAGCGGAGCTGCAAGGACCCATCCAGCTTCCTGCCCGCCGCCCGCGCTTCCTGTCTCTGACTGACACAGAGAGGAGCGCGGCCGCTGTGTCAGAGCGAGGAAGCGCGGGCGGCGGGCAGTTGAGAGGAGAGAGGTGGTGTCTGTGTGTATAATGTGTGTCTGTCTGTGTGTCTCTGTCTGTGTGTGTGTGTGTGTGTGTGTGTGTGTGTGTGTGTGTGTATATATGTCTGTGTGTCTGTGTGTGTATGTCTGTGTGTGTGTGTGTGCTGGTCTGTGTTTGTGTAGCCTGGCCCTGGAGGAGCTGGGGACATGAGGAGAAGGTCATGAGGGGAGTGATGGAGAGACGGCAGTGATGGGGAGAGGGGAGTGATGGGGTGAAGGCAATGATGGGGAGAAGGGAGTGATGGGGTGAAGGCAATGATGGGGAGAGGGGAGTGATGGGGTGAAGGCAATGATGGGGAGAAGGGAGTGATGGGGTGAAGGCAATGATGGGGAGAAGGGAGTGATGGGGAGAAGGCAATGATGGGGAGAAGGGAGTGATGGGGTGAAGGCAATGATGGGGAGAAGGGAGTGATGGGGAGAAGGCAATGATGGGGTGAAGGCAATGATGGTAGAGAAGGGAGTGATGGAGCACTTATTCAAAACCTATGGTGAGTTGAGTCACATTATAAATGTTATTTAATTATAAGTATGCACTGCTACACTACAACCGTGTCCATAGCCCCACCCCCTTATGACCAAAGCCCCGCCCCTGCCACACCTCCATCCCCGCCCTGCCGGGCCATGGAAGAATGGTCTTGCTTGAAACCGGTCCCTGGTGCAAAAAAGGTTGGGGACCACTGCTCTAACAGGTGATGACTTTTATTAGACTGACTGTCATTTGTACTGACTATTTAGGAAAATCAGAGAAAAATATCATTTGCATAATAATTTGGAACACAGTGTATAACCAGATGGGTGGTGCCAAGGAACAAAAGGTGGGGAAAATTCAGATAAGTGGAGCCAAAGAATGATAGACTCAAGTCATATGACAAACCTCCTTACCACATAGCATCCAATTACAATTGTTGACATCTGTCACATTTAAAGGCAATTTCCTTGTTCTGTGCGGTCATCAATAATCTCAACATGGGATCAGCCACATCCAGTGGAAAGTTTAAAAAAAAAAAATAAAGCAGCAGTCTAACTTTACCCAAACTGACCTACTAGTGACTTGGCAGCTCCACTGTATACAGATCACCATTCTAAAACAAGCCAATATGAAACCCCAGTGTGAACACAGCCAACAGATCTGCCACATAAGACCACTGTAGAGGCGGATATTAGCAAGAGAACTGTAAATGACAGCGGTAAAAAAAAGCAGATGTCACCTTCCCCATTATTAGCCGGTGTCATTCTCACTGCGGTAATTATGGGAAAAGGATGCGGGGCACGTCTAAGCCTATTACACAGAGTGCTTTAGAGGAATGTACATAACTTATGGGACAGGACGGAGATGCCAGCGGTGTCTGGGCCAAGTGGCTGAATATCAGCTTTAACCCTTAAAAAAAAAGCTTCAAGTTATAGAATGTGACATGGTGCCGCATAATTAGGTACAACCCCTGATACACAGGATTATAACAGTATACCTTCCCATTCAGGCTTGCAGGGACTGTACATACAGCCTGCAGTGTAATAAGTGGGAGTGGGTGGCATTTTTGGGGAATAAAACTAACTTTATTAAACATGTAGTGCAGACAAAGCACACATACACCCAAAAAACGCAGTGAAAACGATGAAAAGCAGGTAGCGTTTTTACCGCCAATACAGCAGGTTTTCACTGCAGAAACAAAATAAAGCTGAAACGTACATGTGAACATAGCCGTACTCCTGTATGGTAAAGATCGGCAACACTGCATATATAGACAAATCTACTAGAGATGAGACGACTTTTTGCTCTTACTCCTCTCTTCCAATGCTCCCAGGAATATTCTGGAGTTTTTTGTGCTTTTTTTTTGTACCGATTCCCTTTTTAAAACCTCCATATAGCTCCAGAGATATGGGCCTTTCATTTTCATTGTCTTTATCACAGGGGTTTGGTTCAGTGGACTCTTTGGGGGGGGGGTCTGGCTTTACAACATTCTGCATAATTATCTGGCGAGCAATGCCCCCTAAAAGCGTGTGAAAAACGGTATTCTTGTCCAGCACTCAATTGCCAGGACTAAGAACCGAACATATTTCTAGGTTTGAAACGGGAACGATTTTTTGCAGAATTTCCTGTTTTCCATATCTTTTTAATGGATCAATAAAGCTCTTTTTATAACTTGGAAAATTTGGAGATTGAGTGTCGGAAAAGATAACCATTGTTCCCAAGTCTTCTATTATCCATCTGACTAGGATATAGTGTCCGTGTACATCCTCAGAGTTCACAGGTATTTTTCATCTGGTGAGCTGGACATTTCTTTTTTATCACCAATCTCTGGTGGAAAAAAACAAAAACTGCACTCAAGGGAGCAGCAGGAATAAAAGAAGAGCAGAAACTGGTCACTTATGTCCTGGTGACAGGGCTTCTAAAGCCCCCGTCACACATAGGGACGCACCAGCGATCCTGACAACGATATGACCTTGTCAGGATCGCTGGTGTGTCGCTACATGATCGCTGGTGAGCTGCCAAACAGGCAGATATCAGCAGCGATCAGGACAGCGAAGACGCGGGTAACAAGCGCACGTCGCTTAGTTACCCGCTGTGTACATTGGATACCAGCATGCTCGCGCTGGGAGCTGGTATCCAAGTAAACAGCTGGTTTCTAAGCGCTGCGCGGTGCTTAAAACCCGCTGTTTACCTTGGATACCAGCTCCCAGCGCGCTGGTATCCAAGGTACACAGCGGGTAACTAAGCGACACACGCGCTTAGTTACCCGCGGTTTACATTGGATACCAGCTCCAGCTCGCTGATCGATGGTCTCCCGCTGTCACATGCAGCGATGTGTGCTGGCCAGCGGGAGACCAATGATCAAAAAAATGTCCAGGGCATTTGTGCACGATCAGCGATACCCGGCGGGGTGGGGCCTGTCACCGATACATGTCTCACACAGCGATATCGCTGGTGAGATCACTGTTGCTTCACAAAACTTGTGACTCAGCAGCGATCTCGCTAGTGATCTCGCTGTGTGTGACGGGGGCTTAAGTGCTGGTTAAATAAAGATAGTTATCTGGGCTACAAGTAAATTTGGTACTCCTTCCTTTCCAACTTTTGACCATTTTCTTACTATATCAGCCCTCCATAATTCAGCCATTTTGTGCCCAAGGAAATATGTATTGCCATTTTACTCTCGCCTGAAGTCCACATAATACAGCATTAATTCCCTCCAATATATCATCATATACCTCCAAGTAATAATGGATAGTCCGAGTTTGCCTTTTGGTTTCCCATTCTTGGGAAACACCTAATGAACAGAGGTCTTGGGCATTTTCCTAAAACAGTTCCTGGTCATTTTGCAACAGGAGAATGTGTATAAAACAAAATCTGGTTCTGGGCCACTGATCTTATTATATGGATTTTAGTATAGGGACAGCACAGACAGTCTGGGTATATAAGTACTGCTGTCTGGTATCGTATACTCTGAAGTTGGGGGGGCATGGTATAGCTGCAACCTGTGAAGCCGCACAGGGCCCACTCCCTCCTCCAAAGCTGCAATCAGACCAATATGCTGTTCTTGCACAGGAGTCCTCTGTCTGAAGGGCCCAGTATATGGACAGAACCCTATTCATTTATATAGCGTGCCATAATATGGATTCCTGTGATATATGGGCTGTATATGGGATATCTGCGGGCTTGGACTCACTCACATGACAGTCACCAGACACCAGCAAGCAGATAGCACAATGTAAAGAAAGCAAGGCATAGCGGACTTACTGCGTCTATGAGCAACAGTGCAAGGCTCGGGACAGGTCCCTGTAGCAACACTGGATCATTCGCTCTTGGTCTCCAAGTACACAGTCTACAGCTTCCTCAGTCCCAGCCTCCTGGCACTTTAACCCCTGAGTGTATGGATGCCACCGCTCAGCTGCTGTTGGAGAATTCACATTCGCAGCCACTTGCAGGCACCTGGGATGAAGAGAAGAAATCCAAAAAATGAGTGAGAAATCCATCATCAGCACATGACCCTTACTAAATTATGCATACAATGGAAAACATAGATATCTGAGTGAGTGTTATTCACGGCTTACATATTTCCAGTAGAAAGCAACGGTGCACCACCCATCTTGAGATCAGAGAGGGATCTCATTAACTGCACCCTGCAAATCAGATGTATGAAATCAGTATGGCCTACGGCGTTATGTATAAACTCGTCAGAGGTGTAACGTGAAGCTCCTGAGCCCTAAGAGATGCTTCACCCTTCATGTAGTACTGCTGCTTCTGCTGGTCCCAATGGCTACACCCCTGCTTGTGAAACCAAGACTAGGTATTGACTCGAGTGTCCACATATCGTGTCCAGACTCGAGATAAGAAAACCAATTCTCAAGACTCTAGTCCATCAGCCAGGTCAGCCATCTTCTTACATCCCAGAAATCATGCCTTTGATTAGACAGGCTGGCGCTACATCATATATGTGCATCACACCGTGATAATGACTTTGTATCAATAAGGCTAATCAAAAGAAGAGCCGGGATCTAAGGAGATTTAGAGGCTTCCAGTCCAACGGTCACAGACTACTGCCCTGCCCACAAATTGATTCTCATGTGTCTAGTCCAGGCCGTTATCCCTTCTAGACCAAGTAAAGCAGTTTGGAAGATGGAAACTGGGTCTGGGGAACTATACTTTCCAGATTACGCTTTCCTGTGTGGGAACACGAGAAACACCATCATTTCTGAACATCTTGTATCCTGCATTTTTGCCAGTTTTACTGTCCATAGGTGCTATTTCTTACGTTCCAATTGACTCGGAGCTGCTGGGAAGAGACTACCTGCTCAAATGCCTCCCATTCACAACACACAGGAATGGATTCCTGCTCTTCATTCCTTAGCACACACAGACAAGCAGCAGAAGGATGGAAGAAAGTACACAGCAGTAATGAGATATATAACCAGCTCTGGGGTGAAGTAAAAGACTTGTTAGAAAGCTCAACACAATCTTTCTGTGTCTCCTTCTTTCTGTTCTCCCACTCTGCTCCTACTCCTCCACCTCTTTCCTGCTCCATAGATAGAGCATAATAGGGGCTGTAACCTGATTCCTCACTGTGCTAGCAGCCCATTTTGTTTATGCAAGACAGGTTTGAACTGTTGTCATTTATTTATTTATTTTAAGAGGGAATGACAAGTTTAGGAAGCAAGGGAGAGGTGGCTCATAAGTGGAGAGAGAAGCAGATTTCTCTGATAAGATGTATTACAAAGTTGCTCATATTTCCTTGTATTATGGATTTATGCAAAGTTTGCTGAAAGTACAGTTCCCTTCTATTACAGCAATAAACCGTAATCTGCTGCCAGAAACCTTGGGTAAAACCAACACTCAGGACTTTTACTCCCAACAGCTACAGACTTGGAAACTTGGGAAATCCTTTTTCAAATTAGATGTTCCCACCAAAATCAACGTATTGTCAACATTAAAAGGTGTTGTCCGGTCTTAGACTACAGATCTGCACTCACACTATGTGACTGCAGACTCGTGAATCCTCATATCTCCCGCACTGCACAGATTCTTTGGTACCGGTGTCGGAGTGGGCGGTTATGTGATCGCAAGTATGCACTATGCATACTCCCGGCCAGATTGTGACTAGAAGGGAGAGGCCTTGCTCAAATGGAAGTGTATTAAGCAAAGCTGGAAACAGTCTAGTCGGAAGGAGACACTGGTACCAGAGAATCCGCAGGGTGCATAATGTGAGGATTCACAAGTCTGCAGTCACTAAGGCCATGTGCACACGCTGCGGATCCGCAGCGATTCTGGCCCTGCGGGTCCGCAGCAGTTTCTGCTGTGTTGTACAGTACCATTGTTTTCAATGGTCAAACCAAAAACGCTGTGGACATGCTGCGGATTTTTCCACGCGGATTTGTTGCGGGTTACAATACGCAGCATGTCAATTCTTTGTACGGAATCCGCTGCGGTTTCACACCTTATCCATTGTGAGGTGTGAAACCGCAGGGCTAAACCGCAGGCTAATCCGCAGGACTTTTGACCTGCTGATTTTTACAAATCCGCGGGGAAAATTCCGCAGCTCTCCGAACTACGTGTGCACATAGCCTTAGAATGACTGCAGACCTGCTGTTTAGGATCGGACAATACCTTTAATGTATTCATAGAATCATAGAATCGTAGAGTTGGAAGGGACCTCCTGGGCCATCTGGTCCAACCCCCTGCTCAAAGCAGGATTCGCTAAATCATCCCAGTCAGATGTCTGTCCAGCCTCTGTTTGAAGACATCCATTGAAGGAGAACTCACCACTTCTCGTGGCAGCTTGTTCCACTCATTGATCACTCTGTCAAAAAGTTTTTTCTAATATCTAATCTGTGTCTCCTCCCATTCAGTTTCATCCCATTGTTTCTAGTCTTTCCTTGTGCAAATGAGAATAAAGTTGATCCTTCTACAATGTGACAGCCCTTTAGATATTTGTAGACAGCTATTAAGTCTCCTCTCAGTCTTCTCTTTTGCAAACTAAACATTCCCAAATCCTGCAACCTTTCCTCATAAGACAGGGTTTGAAGACCTGTCACCATTCTGGTCGCTCTTTTCTGAACTTGCTCCAGTTTGTTGAGGTCTTTTTTTAAAATGTGGTACCCAAAACTGGACACAATATTCCAGATGAGGTCTGACCAAAGAGGAGTAGAGGGAAATAATGACTTCACGTGATCTAGACTGTATGCTTCTGTTAATACATCCTAGAATTGCATTTGCCTTTTTTGCTGCTGCATCACACGGTTGACTCATATTCAGTCTGTGATCTATTAGTATACCCAAGTCTTTTTCACATGTACTGTTGCTTAGCCCTATTTGCCCAATTAAAACTGTATCATAAGACATTTTTGAGCAAGGGCACTGTCTCAAATCCCAAACAGTCAGTCCACCCCTGTACTTATGATTGCATGGCTGAAACCATGTTTTAAGAAATAGCTATAACCAACATTGATAAATCTGCTGACTGCTGTAACTTATAGTTTTGCAGGCATAATTTCACTATTTTTTGTGCAACCCAAGTATAAAAGCATTAGTAGGCAGATGTGGCCAGGTGAACACAAGCAGACATCACACACCCGGGTATCTGATACTATGCTGCTGAATCACAGGAAGCAAAAAACAAAAAAACACATATCCTGAACTAAAAAGTAAAAAATAAACTGCAAATAATGCATAAAGGTAATAATAATAATAATAATAATAATAATAATTAGTAAACATAGTTTTTATCAAAATAATGTACAAGCCATCCCGCCACGTCACGGCAACCCTTGTGGCACAGTCCCTACTCTAGTATTTAAAACCTTTTCAGTTGCCAAGTGACGTGAATGTGAACAAGGATCGAGCGGCTGAACCACTAGTAAAAGCTTAGGCCAGACTGGATGGTTTTCCCAGCTCAGAAAGAGGGCGGTCACACCCATATATGCACTGAATGCACAATGAAATTAATAAAAAAGGGTTGCCGTGACGTGGCGGGATGGCTTGTACATTATTTTGATAAAAATTATGTTTACTAAATACCCTTATTATTATTACCTTTATGCATTATTTGCAGTTTATTTTTTACTTTTTAGTTCAGGATATGTGTTTTTTGCTTTTTGCTTTCTCTGGTTAATGGTGATGTGTTAATATGCACTTGCATTGTGCATACACATTAACTTACTTTTTCAGTTCAGATTCGTTTTTTTTTTTTATTTGAGTCACAGGAAGGTGGAGTGCCACACCTACCATCAAGGGTAGATTAAAATGCAGACACAATGGCTCCAGGGCCCGCTATTGTAAATGCTCATGCTTCATTATATACACAGCTTCATATTAATCTCATAAGCGAGCAAAGTCTTGTAGCTTTCCTGGAGAGATCCTAAAAAATCCCACTTCTGTACAGTATATCCTGTGTAAAAGAACATTAGAGACTTCAGCACTGAGCTCAATGTGCCCTTTGCATGAAGGTCCAAACTGCTAAGCTATCTGTGGACAAAGATCTACCGTAATTAGCCGCAACTAGTAAGAAAGGCACGTTCTCTGGCTCTTGGGCCATCAATGGAGTCTTCATTGGTTCCGTGGTGGATCAGAGTGGAGCAAAGAAGGTCTAAATGGCCATTATAGTGTTCAAAGAGGAGTCACGCCAGCTTTACTCAGACCAAGATTGGCAACTAAACCATCTTCAGTGTTGTGCAGTCTAGGACGCACACTTATGGGCCAGAATAACTTGCCTAGGTCGCATCGTGCTGACAATCACCACCATTTTCCTCATCGGTATTATTGCCTTTAGCCAGTACCCCAGTTATCTTCACAGTCTACTAATATCCCAAAAATATACCATCAGCGGTTGTATACTAGGCCTATGTTCTGCCAGGATTAAAAACACATGTGACAAGCACAAATGTGAACAAGTCGGTGGGACAATGTTCACACCACCCACTGACTGAAACACAAACAAAGCACAGAATGAAAAATGTGCAAAAATACCTTGCAGTAAGACATATAATAGTAGTCAGTTTTTGCTTCAGTCATTGGGTGGTGTGAACATTGTCCCACCGACTTGTTCACATTTGTGCATGTCACATGTGTTTTTAATCCAGTTTTTTTCATGCTTATGCATGATTTGAGAGACCCCACCCCTCTCTTGTGTGACATGCATAAAAGGAGCTGTCTCACGCCACGAGCCCATACAGGTAAGCGCCTGTCTTAATCCTGCTCATTTTAGACACTGTTCACATGTTCAGGTTTGAAATATAGTAGATAGGGACTGCTTCAGTAGGGGTTACCTTGACGTGGTGGAGCAGCTTGGCATACATTTTTTTGCAAAAAAAAGTATCGACTAAATACCCTGTATTTGTTGTCATCTTTTTAGGCCGGTTTCACACTTGCGCTTCAGGGCACAGTGACGACCTGCGCACGGCCGCTGCTAAGCCCCGCTCCCTGCCGCGCCACCGCCGGTAGCTCCGCCTCCGGGCGCATGACGCTGCATGGGTCATGCGTCCCCTATCTTTATCACGGAGGACGCAGGCCATGCGCAGTAAGTGTTTTTGCGGCGCCTGCGTCCTTTTGACGGTGCGCCGACCTGCGCCAAACGCAACCTGTTGCAATTTGTTTGCGCTCGGCGCACCTCCGTGATAAAGATAGGGGAGACGCATGCAGCGTCATGCGCCCGGAGGCGGAGCTACCGGCGGAGGCGCGGCAGGGGGCGGGGCTTAGCGGCGGCCATGCACAGGCCGTCGCTGCGCCCTGAAGCGCAAATGTGAAACCGGCCTTATCAGCACTTGCTGAATACTATTATATGTCTTACTGCAAGGTATTTTTGCACATTTTTCATTCTGTGCTTTGTTTGTGTTTCTATGTTCTGACAGGTAGGACAATGAGACAGAACAACAGAAAAGTCTTAGTTACTCACCGGTTAACGGTATTTTTCGGAGTCCATGACAGCACCACCTGAGAGAGGGGATCCGCCCTTCTTAGGAACAGGAAAACCTACAGATACAAAAGGGCGGCACCTCTCCCACGCATCAGTTGGATTACAGAGTATAAAAAGAGGACCTCCAAGGTTAATGCATGATTATATGTACAACAATATTAATACTTAAATCTTTATCACCCGTGGATATGTACAAAGGGAAGACGTGCACACCCAAATTAACTAAGGGAAGGGAATCTATGGGTGCTGTCATGGACTCCGAAAAATACCGTTAACCGGTGAGTAACTAAGACTTTATTCGGTCGTCCATGACAGCACCACCTGAGAGAATTACAGAGAGTAATCACTACTTTAGGGGGGGACTACAGCCTGCAGAACCCTGATACCGAAGGAGAGGTCTGCAGAGGCACCCAAGTCTAGTCTATAATGACTATAAAAAGTGCTCGGAGAGGACCAAGTGGCCGCCTTACAAATCTGGTCGATGGAGACTTCCGATCTCTCGGCCCACGAGGTCGCCACGGCTCTGGTGGAATGCGCCTTCAATTTCTCCGGAGCTACTCTACCTTTTGAGGTATAAGCTAACGAGATTGCTTCTCTAATCCACCTGGCTAGTGTAGTTTTGGACACTCTAAGACCTTTCCTAGGGCCTTGGTAGGAGACAAAGAGGGATCTTCCAGGGATCGGTAGCCGCTAGATATTCCAAGAGGCATCTCCTAACATCTAAAGTGTGTAGCTTCTCCTCTTTCTCATTAGTTGGATTAGGGAGGAAGGATGGAAGGACTATTTCCTGCGACCTATGAAAGCTGGAGGCTACTTTTGGTAAATACGCTGGGTCGGGTCTAAGTATTACCCTATCCTCTTTTACCTGAAGAAAAGGTGGGTGCCTAGACAATGCCTGAATGTCGCTTACCCTACGGGCTGACGTTATGGCTATTAGGAAAGCTATTTTGAGGGACAGGCTCCTAATAGAGGCTGACGAGATGGGTTCAAATGGCGCTTCTGTCATAGCTGTGAGGACTAGGTTCAAATCCCATGGCGTGAGTCTATTTTTTACTATTGGTCTGGATCTACTCGCTGCTTTGATAAATCTATTGACCCAATAATTAGCCGCGATATTGCAGCTAAAGAGGGCCCCTAAGGCGGATACCTGTACTTTAAGGGTACTGGTGGAGAGACCCAAGTCCAGTCCTTTTTGTAAAAATTCCAAGATCTGGCCTATGGGGACGGAATCATCAGTATTTATATTTGAGCTTTCAAGGAACCTCTTCCAAATTCTGACGTAAATCTTAGTTGTCACCACTTTCCTACTTTTTAGTAGAGTGTCAATTAGGTCTGGGGAGAAGCCTTTACTTTCTAGCAGTGACCGCTCAAATTCCACGCCGTGAGATGTAGGCCAGCCACCTGAGGGTGGAAGACCGGGCCCTGGGACAGAAGGTCCGGGATGTCCGGGAGAACCCAAGGATCGTCTACCGACATGATCCTGAGGTTCGAGAACCATGCTCTTCTGGGCCAGAACGGGGCGATGACTATGACCCTTGCCCTGTCTTTCCTGATCTTCCTCAACACCAGAGGAAGTAGAGATAGGGGAGGAAAGGCGTAGGCTAGCCTGAAGTCCCATTTTATCAGTAGCGCATCTACTGCCAGAGGAGTCTCCCTGGGATTTAGGGAACAAAACTGTGTCGTTTTCGAGTTCTCCTTGGTGGCGAATAGATCCACCTCTGGCTGACCCCATCTCTGCACAATCTGAACGAAAATGGAGGTGTTCAAGGCCCACTCTCCTTGTTTTAACAGATTGCGGCTTAGGAAATCTGCCGCGACGTTCTCTTTCCCTCTTATGTGAAGAGCCGTGAGAGATAAAAAATGACGCTCTGCTAGCTGGAACAACTGTCCTGCCACATTCATCAGAGTTCTGGATCGAGTTCCGCCTTGGTGGTTGATATAGGCCACGGCTACTCGATTGTCCGAGAGAACCCGTACGTGATGGCCCTGTAGATACATAAGGAGCTCTTTAGCTGCGAGTACTACCGCTGTTAATTCTTTCAAATTAGAAGACATTTGTAACTGATCTCGTTCCCATAGGCCCTGGACCAGAATTTCCTCCATATGCGCCCCCCAACCGGAAGGACTTGCGTCCGTGGTGACCACGCGGGTAATGTTATACTCCCAAGGGACCCCTCTAGACAAGTTACTTCTTTCTAGCCACCACTCCAGGGACTCTATTGTGTTTCTGGATAAGGTCAGTCGACCTTCTAAATTACCCCCCAGGATTCTCTGATACCATAAAACTTCGCCCTGTAGAGTTCTCGTATGAACTTGGGCCCACTGGACTGCGGGAATGCAGGATGAGAGGGAACCCAATAGGGACATGGCTTTCCTGAGGGACATGGAGGGGTTGTTGGAAGCGTTCAGGACCCGGCCATGCAGGTGCAGCAGCTTCTCTGGGGGCAGACGGCATTCCTGCTTTTTTGAATCTAGGGTTAGGCCTAGAAATTGTTGAATTTTTAATGGCTGCAAACGGGATTTTTTGATATTAAGTATCCATCCCAACCGCTCTAGAGCCGCCGTTGTTTTCTGTAATTGTTCTAAACACTGCTCGGCTGAACTGCCTATTATAAGGAGGTCATCTAAATAGGGGACGACTAGAATGTTTAGCTCGCGCAGATGGGCCATCACCTCTGCCATCACTTTGGTGAATACTCGGGGCGCAACCGCCACCCTGAAGGGTAGGGCCGCGTACTGGAAGTGCTGGATTGACCCATCCAACTGAACCGCCAGTCTAAGGAAAGATTGGTGTGCTAGACAAATCGGTATATGGTAGTAAGCGTCTTTCAGATCTAGAACCACCATGAAGCAGTTTTGAAACAGCATTTTTATTGCGGTGTTAATTGTTTCCATTTTAAATGGACGTACAACCAGGAATTTATTGAAGGCTTTGAGGTTAAATATAGCCCTAAATGAGTCGTCCGGTTTACGGACCAAGAACAGGGGGGAATAGAAACCTTTCCCCCTCTCTTCCTCTGGAACTCTCGTCAGGACTTTTTTGTCCAGTAGCTCGAGGACCTCGGTCTCCAGGGCAGCTTGTTCTAGCGGGGAAGATTTGAGTGGAGTTACCTTGAACCGATCTTGGGGAACGCAGGAGAACTCTAGGTGCAGTCCTGTAGCTATCACCCCCAGTATCCAGCTGCTATTCGAGATTCTGGCCCAGGCCGGGTAGAAGGCAGATAATCTTCCTCCTACCGGAGCCACTAGTCATTGGGGTGGCTTCCTATTATCCCGTGATGGACCTTCTTGGCGCCCCCCTCCTCCATACATGAAGCCCGTACCTCTGGTTTTTTTGTTGTCCCATTTGTTCTGATCTCTGGCCTGTCTCCTGCAGGAATACCCTTTCCTAGAAAAGGGACGTCTCCAGGATGTATTCGGCAGACTCGGAAATTTCTTTTTCTCATCCCCGGCTTTCTCTAATAGTTCGTCTAGAACGGAGCCGAACAAGTATTCACCCTCACAGGGGATAGAACAGAGACGGGACCTGGCTTGGATATCTCCCGGCCAGCATTTTAACCAGAGGGCTCTCCGGGCCGAATTAGACAAACTTGCAGACCTGGCCGCCATTCTTACTGAGTCCGCCGAGGCATCTGCCAGAAAGGCCGCAGCAGTCTGGATAATTGGAAGAGACTTACGGATGGAGGCTCGTGAGGTTCCATCCTTTAGCTGAGAGTCCAATTGATCCAGCCAGACCATCATGGATCTGGCTGCGCACGTGGCTGCTATTGCTGGCCTTAGGGCGCCTGCTGACATCTCCCATGTGCCCTTTAAAAAGGAATCTGCCTTTTTATCTAGGGGGTCTTTAAGGGAGGCCATATCGTCGAAGGGTATAGATGACTTTTTTGAGGCCTTAGCTACCGCTGCATCCAGCTTGGGGGCCTTATCCCATCGACTTACTATTGGGTCCTCAAAGGGGTATCTACGCTTGAAAGCAGGCGGCATCGAACCCCTTTTTTCCGTTTTTTTCCACTCCCTGTCTATCAGGCTCTGGACTCTTTCGTTTAGTGGAAAAGTTCTTTGTTTTCTGGGGTCTAGACCCCCGAACATAATGTCCTGAGCAGACAGTTCTGTCTTTTTTTCTTCTACCCCCATGGTTGACCTTATGGTTTTAATTAATTTATCCATTTGGTCCAAGGGGAAACAGAACCGGCTGGAATCCTCTTCGGAAGAAGAAGAGGAGGCCGAGGACTCTGAGGAGATATCTTCCTTCCTAGGGCCGACTGAAGACTCTGAGCCTGAAACACTAGCTCGTCTTCTTTTAGAAGAATCTTCTTTTGATAGGGCTTTTATTTCAGTCCTGATTAATTGCATCAGGTCTGTAGCGAAGCTTGGAGCTTCTTCCGCTACCTGCATAAATAGGGAAGAGTGTAAGAGTCTGATACTCCACTCACGTTCTACCCCTCATCTCCGTCCCTACCGTCTGTCTCACGCAAGACTGACACAATCTCTTGGGGTCGCCATCTGGTAAGGGGCAACTACAGAGGGCACATTCCTTGTGCTTCTGCTTCCCTGTGGCCTTCTTCCCCTGAGAATCAAACACATAAGGGACACTGCATCAGGGTACATTCTCGTAGATCTCTTACCCTTGCAGATGAGGACAGGTACCGGATCATGGGGGGCTGCAGGAGGATCCTTTGACCTAGAAGAACTGCTGTGGCTCTGTCCACTCGAACGTCCCTCCTTCCGCCTCTTAGGTTGGTCACTGGGGCGCTTTGCCACGGGCTGCACCTCTTGTGGGTCCATGGGGGCTTCTGTTGTGTCCATCGCTGGGCCTCCAGAAGCACCTCAGCAGCAATGCCTTCTGTCTTAAGAAGGCTCCCCCTCCGGATTAGCAGGAACTCTGTCCGGTGTTCGGGCCCCCCATTGGACCGCTCCTCGCGATCCTCCCCCTCCCCTTCAGGTGCCCGGCCCCCTCAGGCGGGGGGCGCGCATCGGCGCGCGTCCACCACAACCGGAAGCCGGCCGGCATCCGACTTCCGGTTTCGGCACTAGGCCCCGCCCCCTTCGCCGCGTCACTTCCACCGCGCGATAGAGGCCGCGGGGACGCGCGGCAAGGGGCTAGCACTGCGCCGCCGGCTCGGAACCGCCGCTCCCTTTGTGGGACACCGCCGGCGGCGCCCGCCCGAACGGACCGCACCCCCGGGGGAAGGAGACACAGGGGGGCACCGCTTACCTCACCGGCCCCGTGGAGAAGGCGACCGCCGGACCCTGTCTCCGCCTGCTCTTACCACTGCCGTGGAAATCCTACCCGGACCCACCGTGGCGCATCCAGGGCCCCCAGCGAGACCGAGGTAGGAGAACCCCCCGCTACCTGAGTCGGTCCGCTGGCCTGGGATTCGGTTATCCATGACGGACGATCTGTAGGGAGTTCTGTCCTTGTTAGGAACAGGAAACCAACTGATGCGTGGGAGAGGTGCCGCCCTTTTGTATCTGTAGGTTTTCCTGTTCCTAAGAAGGGCGGATCCCCTCTCTCAGGTGGTGCTGTCATGGACGACCGAATAAAATACGATCATGAAGTCCAAACTTAGTATGAAAAAATTCATAAAAAATCCTTTATTATATGAAAGCATACAGGTGAGGTTAAAACACCACTTTGTGAAAACAGCAAGAAAATGTAACGACGCTTACACGTCACACTGACACCTCATCCATATAATGTATTATAGGAAAAATAGCTTATAGCACATGGATAAATGCCTGCACCAGAGGACACTCACATAGCAATAATAACTGAATGATAAAGAAACAGTCATACCTAATTAAATAAACCACAGCAGGGGGCCAGAGGCAACAGCGTTCGGTGTCCAAGCGTCTCCCCAAAGCACGTTTCGGAGCACCTGCTCCTTCTTCAGGGAGCGTGGTTAGGGAACACAATGTGCCACATTATATAGCGCACTGACCGGAAGTTCTATGAGCGCAACAGCTGCACGTCAACTCTAGACCGCGCCACCTGTCCAGTGAACGCCGGAAACATGTGGGGCCCACATGATCAGACGTCATCAGGAAAGGAGAGCACCATCAGAGTGATACAAAGCGCACGTGCGCAGATACTTGGCGCCATATTGAAAAAGGGCAAATGTGTGGGCAAATACATAAAAATGGAACACCATAGACCATTAGTCATATATAAAAGGGCACATAAGAATAGCGCTAGCCAACATTTTTTTTTTGTTTTGTTTAGGTAGGACAATGAGCACATACCCCACCATACAATGTAATGGGAGCAAACTTGGTCACGTAGAACATGTCCCAGCTTTATTGTAACATTACTCTGCTGGAGAGGTGTAATTCCGATTTGGAT
Organism: Dendrobates tinctorius; assembly: GCF_039654945.1. Lineage (NCBI taxonomy): Eukaryota > Metazoa > Chordata > Amphibia > Anura > Dendrobatidae > Dendrobates > Dendrobates tinctorius. The sequence continues at coordinate 30,863,940 of NW_027361700.1, forward strand.
TTTACCAGTGGAAAAGTAATCTCTTTCAGAGCCGCCAACCCATGAAGCATACCGACATGAAGAGGCATGAAGAAGAGATCACGTTGTAAAGAATGCTGGCGCCTCAAACACAATTCAGATCCAGAGGAGGGGAAAAAATAAAAATCAGAATACAAAATTGAGAGGAGAAAGGGAAACACGTGTAGAGAACTTATTGCGAGAGAGGGCAGGCAGAAAACATACGGAGAAAGGGCACAAAGAAGAAAACAGTAATAGTGCGGGAGAGCATGACAGAAAGAGAGACTCCCAAACTAATTTGATTTTATTTGTCACAGGTCTGAAAGGCCAGCATCCCTCCTATATTTTGCTCAACTATACTCATGGTTAGGCCGGGGTCAGACTTGCGAGAAACTCATGCGAGTCTCTCGCATCAATACCCAGCACTGCCGCCGGCACTCGGGACCAGAATGCTCAGCTGCATAGAAATACATGCAGCCGCACACTCCAGTCCCGAGTGCCGGGTATTGAGGTGCAAGACTTGTGTGAGTTTTATCGCAAGTGTGACCCCGGCCTTACTTTGCATCCATATGTATCTGGCAGCCACTCAGCCCACCTGATTGTAGTGAACTTACAAGAATATTTGTTTCAACATTCTTGTTAATGTGTTTGAAGGCATTTTAAACCCCAGCACAATATTTGCTCCAATTTTAAAGGAGTTGTCCCCATGAACAAAGTTAATTTTAATAAATAGATCTTGGAATAATAATAAGTTCCACAATTGGATTTGTGAAAAAAAAAAATGTTCCTGTGCTGAGATAATCTTATAAATGTGTCCCTGCTGTGTACTGTGTAATGGCCGTGTCTGACCGTACAGGTACATGGTCTGATCATACCACAGCTCCTGGGCAGGGGAGGAAGCAAAAGAGGATACAGACATTACAACATGGGGATCACAGCTGCTGCTTTCTATGTGGGAAAACATTTCACTATTTTTAAATAATATTTTACCTCACCAAAAGAATCAGCTGTGATCCCATGCAGTAATGTCTGTATACTCATTTTCTTCCTTACCTGCCCAAGAGCTGTGATCAGACCATGTTCATACACAGTCAGACACAGCCATTACACAAAACACACTACACAGCAGGGGCACAATAAGATTATCTCAACACAGGAACATTTATTTTTTAAACACATCCAATTGTGGAAGTTATTATTCCAAGATGTATTGATTAAAATGTACTTTGTTCGTGGGAAATCTCCTTTAAGGTCTGTATACATGGACCGACTAGCGGCACGATACAACCACCAATCAGTAAACTTTTACAGATCACTTGTCTTTTAAATGCCTGTTTACTCAGGCAGACCAATGTAAATGATGAACACTGAGCGATCTATACTAAAATGGCTCAGTGTGCATAAGCTGCAATATTTCTTGGCAGGGCAGGTTTCAAACAAAGTGGGGCCCCAAATGCTCACATATTGCACCATAACACAGAAACATTTTGCTAATAAGTGCCAAGTTCAGGCCGCTAAACGAGTGTGATCGACATTATGGAAGTTGTTCTACGCTTGTTCCTGAGTTTCTTTACACGAGCTGAGGAAGAATGATGGGCACAGATAGTCCGTGATACAGTATAATGCAGGTCCCATATAGCACATATAGTATAATGCACTCCTCATGGCCCTTGATGGAGTATAATTCACGGCCCCGACAAACACACACACACACAGAATAATTCAGCCCTCCCAACACACACACACACACACACACACACACAATAATTCAGCCTCTCCTACACACACACAGTATAATTCAGCCACCCTACACACACACAGTATCATTTTAGCCCCCCCTACACACACACACACAGTATAATTCAGCTCCCCCTACACACACTCACACAGTATAATTCCGCTCCCCCTACACACACTCACACAGCATAATTCAGCTCCCCCTACACACACTCACAGTATAATTTAGCTCCCCCTACACACACTCACACAGTATAACTCAGCTCCCCCTAGACACACTCACACAGTATAATTCAGCTCCCCCTAGACACACTCACACAGTATAATTCAGCTCCCCCTACACACACTCACACAGTATAACTCAGGTCCCCCTACACACACTCACACAGTACAATTCAGCTCCCCCTACACACACTCACACAGTATAATTCAGCTCCCCCTACGCACACTCACACAGTATAACTCAGCTCCCACCACACACACACACACACACACACACACACACACACACACACACACAGTATAATTCAGCCCTCACAGGCACATTATAATTCAGCCCCCCCCTACACACACAGTATAATTCAGCCCCCCCTACAAACACAGTATAATTCAGCCCCCCCTACAAACACAGTATAATTCAGCCCCCCTTACAAACACAGTATAATTCAGCCCCCCTTACAAACACAGTATAATTCAGCCCCCCCCTACACACACAGAGAATAATTCAGCTCCCCCTACACACACACAGTATAATTCAGCCCCCCTTACATACACAGTATAATTCAGCCCCCCCTACACACACAGTATAATTCCGCCCCCCACACACACACACAGTATAATTCAGCCCCCCCCCCCCCACACACACACACACAGTATAATTCAGCCCCCCCCACACACACAGTATAATTCAGCCTCCACAGGCACATTATAATTCAGTTCCCCCACACAAACAATATAATTCAGCCCCCCTACACACACAGTATAATTCAGCCCCCCCAAAACACACAGTATAATTCAGCCCCCCCTACACACACAGTATAATTCAGCCCCCCCAAAACACACAGTATAATTCAGCCCCCCCTACACACACACAGTATAATTCAGCCCCCCTACACACAGTATAATTCAGCCCCCCCTACACACAGTATAATTCAGCCCCCCCTACACACAGTATAATTCAGCCCCCCCTACACACAGTATAATTCAGCCCCCAACACACACAGTATAATTCAGCCCCCCCCCACACACACACAGTATAATTCAGCCCCCCCACACACACAGTATAATTCAGCCCCCCTACACACACAGTATAATTCAGCCCCCCCTACACACACAGAATAATTCAGCCCCCCCTACACACACACACACACAGTATAATTCAGCCCCCCCTACACACACAGTATAATTCAGCCCTCACAGGCACATTATAATTCAGCCCCCCCTACACACAGTATAATTCAGCCCCCCCTACACACACAGTATAATTCAGCCCCCCCTACAAACACAGTATAATTCAGCCCCCCCTACAAACACAGTATAATTCAGCCCCCCTTACAAACACAGTATAATTCAGGCCCCCTTACAAACACAGTATAATTCAGCCCCCCTTACAAACACAGTATAATTCAGCCCCCCCACACACACAGTATAATTCAGCCCCCCTACACACACAGTATAATTCAGCCCCCCCTACACACACAGAATAATTCAGCCCCCCCTACACACACACACACACAGTATAATTCAGCCCCCCCTACACACACAGTATAATTCAGCCCTCACAGGCACATTATAATTCAGCCCCCCCTACACACAGTATAATTCAGCCCCCCCTACACACACAGTATAATTCAGCCCCCCCTACACACACAGTATAATTCAGCCCCCCCTACAAACACAGTATAATTCAGCCCCCCTTACAAACACAGTATAATTCAGGCCCCCTTACAAACACAGTATAATTCAGCCCCCCTTACAAACACAGTATAATTCAGCCCCCCCACACACACAGTATAATTCAGCCCCCCTACACACACAGTATAATTCAGCCCCCCCTACACACACAGAATAATTCAGCCCCCCCTACACACACACACACACAGTATAATTCAGCCCCCCCTACACACACAGTATAATTCAGCCCTCACAGGCACATTATAATTCAGCCCCCCCTACACACAGTATAATTCAGCCCCCCCTACACACACAGTATAATTCAGCCCCCCCTACAAACACAGTATAATTCAGCCCCCCCTACAAACACAGTATAATTCAGCCCCCCTTACAAACACAGTATAATTCAGGCCCCCTTACAAACACAGTATAATTCAGCCCCCCTTACAAACACAGTATAATTCAGCCCCCCTTACAAACACAGTATAATTCAGCCCCCCTTACAAACACAGTATAATTCAGGCCCCCTTACAAACACAGTATAATTCAGCCCCCCTTAAAAACACAGTATAATTCAGCCCCCCTTACAAACACAGTATAATTCAGCCCCCCCTACACACACAGTATAATTCAGCTCCCCCTACACACACACAGAATAATTTAGCCCCCCCTACACACAGTATAATTCAGCCCCCCCCACACACACAGTATAATTCAGCCCCCCCCACACACACAGTATAATTCAGCCCCCCCCACACACACAGTATAATTCAGCCCCCCACACACACAAAGTATAATTCAGCCTCCACAGGCACATTATAATTCAGCCCCCCCTACACACACAGTATAATTCAGCCCCCCCTACACACACAGTATAATTCAGCCCCCCCCTACACACACAGTATAATTCAGCCCCCGCTACACACAGTATAATTCAGCCCCCCCACACAAACAATATAATTCAGCCCCCCTACACACACAGAATAATTCAGCCCCCCTACACACACACACACACACACACACACACACACACACACACAGTATAATTCAGCCCCCCCTACACACACACAGTATAATTCAGCCCTCACAGGCACATTATAATTCAGCCCCCCCTACACACACAGTATAATTCAGCCCCCCTTACAAACACAGTATAATTCAGCCCCCCTACAAACACAGTATAATTCAGCCCCCCCTACAAACACAGTATAATTCAGCCCCCCCTACAAACACAGTATAATTCAGCCCCCCCTACAAACACAGTATAATTCAGCCCCCCCTACAAACACAGTATAATTCAGCCCCCCTTACAAACACAGTATAATTCAGCCCCCACAGGCACATTATAATTCAGTTCCCCCACACAAACAATATAATTCAGCCCCCCCTACACACACAATATAATTCAGCCCCCCCTACACACACAGTATAATTCAGCCCCCCCTACAAACACAGTATAATTCAGCCCCCACAGGCACATTATAATTCAGTTCCCCCACACAAACAATATAATTCAGCCCCCCCTACACACACAATATAATTCAGCCCCCCCTACACACACAGTATAATTCAGCCCCCCCTACACACACAGTATAATTCAGCCCCCCCTACACACACAGTATAATTCAGCCCCCCCTACACACACAGTATAATTCAGCCCCCCCTACACACACAGTATAATTCAGCCCCCCCTACACACACAGTATAATTCAGCCCCCCCTACACACACAGTATAATTCAGCCCCCCTACACACACAGTATAATTCAGCCCCCCTACACACACAGTATAATTCAGCCCCCCCTACACACACAGTATAATTCAGCCCCCCCTACACACACAGTATAATTCAGCCCCCCCTACACACACAGTATAATTCAGCCCCCCCTACACACACAGTATAATTCAGCCCCCCCTACACACACAGTATAATTCAGCCCCCCCTACACACACAGTATAATTCAGCCCCCCTACACACACAGTATAATTCAGCCCCCCCTACACACACAGTATAATTCAGCCCCCCCTACACACACAGTATAATTCAGCCCCCCCTACACACACAGTATAATTCAGCCCCCCCTACACACACAGTATAATTCAGCCCCCCCTACACACACAGTATAATTCAGCCCCCCCTACACACACAGTATAATTCAGCCCCCCCTACACACACACAGTATAATTCAGCCCCCCCTACACACACACAGTATAATTCAGCCCCCCTACACACAGTATAATTCAGCCCCCCCTACACACACACACAGTATAATTCAGCTCCCCCTACACACACACACAGTATAATTCAGCTCCCCCTACACACACACACAGTATAATTCAGCTCCCCCTACACACACACACAGTATAATTCAGCTCCCCCTACACACACACACAGTATAATTCAGCTCCCCCTACACACACACACAGTATAATTCAGCTCCCCCTACACACACACACAGTATAATTCAGCTCCCCCTACACACACACACAGTATAATTCAGCTCCCCCTACACACACACAGTATAATTCAGCTCCCCCTACACACACACACAGTATAATTCAGCTCCCCCCACACACACACACACACAGTATAATTCAGCTCCCCCTACACACACACACAGTATAATTCAGCTCCCCCTACACACACTCACACAGTATAATTCAGCCCCCCTACACACACAGTGTAATTCACTGCTGTCAACTGTATCAACATCTAAGTTGCCAATAAGTTGAATGCGCAATGAGGGGGCCGGGCCCCTCTTACTCACGGTCCCCATAGCAGCCGCGTGGTGGGCCGCAATTAGTGGCATACCACAATTAGTGGCATGCCACTGGTTGGGGGCCCTTGGAGGAGTGGGGGCCCTAGGAAACTGTCTGGTCTCACTGCCCCTAATGCCGGCCCTGGTTCTTGGTATTGTGAGTCTTGTTTAAACAGGATGACGCATGGTCAAGAGTGATTATTATCTTGCCGTGTCAATACCCTTTTACAAATCTTGTACAATCTTCAACATATTATCTTACCTCCCTTCCAACATAAGAAATGCTTTACAGGGGTTGTCCAGTGATAACGGATTATCACTTATTTATAGAATAAGTTATTGATAACTTATTGATCAGTGGGAGTCCGATCGCTGGGATTGGAAGCAATAAGCAGAACAGGGAACTGTCAACCCCATTAGAAAGGACCAGCACGGCACATGCTTGGCCGCGGCTCTATTCATTCCCTATGGGGTTGCAGAGCACTGCAAACTGCTTTTTCCCGGTATCCCCATTGTGAATGAATGGAGCAGTGTTCAGGCGTCCAACCTGTCACATCATTTTGTAACTGTTATAAAGGTTCACTGTGAAGGACAAAAATGACCTAATCTACCGATTAGTGCGGGTCCCAGCAGTGGAATGCCCCAGATAGGTAATAACTTTGTTTCACTGGACAGCCAGTTTAAGAATGAATGTTGTGAAAATTAGATATTTGTAGACAGAAGCTGGGACCTTAATATCTGGGCTCTCACACTGTAGAGCAGGGGTGGGCAATTAAATTTCCGGAGAGGCCACATGAAAGACCGCGACTGTTGTGGAGGGTCGATCCAATAGGCCAAAATTAATTCTGTTCAATATTAAGATAGATATTTTATAATTATATTATTGATAATTGTATTAATATTAATTGTATCAGAATTGCATATTGAGCAGAATTAAGTATACTGACATGCCCTATATATCGTATGAGCCCCCCCCAACAGCTTCCTCCATATGCGGTATAAGCCCCCCACAGCCTCCCCCATATGTGGCATGAGCCCCACACAGCCTCCTTATATACTGCATGATGCCCACACAGCCTCCCTATATACACTGCATGAGCCCCACACAGCCTCTCTATATGCACTGCATGAGCCCCACACAGCCTCCCTATATGCACTGCATGAGCCCCACACAGCCTCCCCATATACACTGCATGAGCCCCACACAGCCTCCCCATATGCACTGCATGAGCCCCACACAGCCTCCCCATATGCACTGCATGAGCCCCACACAGCCTCCCTATATAAACTGCATGAGCCCCACACAGCCTCCCCATATGCACTGCATGAGCCCCACACAGCCTCCCTATATAAACTGCATGAGCCCCACACAGCCTCTCTATATGCACTGCATGAGCCCCACACAGCCTCCCTATATGCACTGCAAGAGCCCCACAAAGCCTCCCTATATGCACTATATATGAGCCCCACACAGCCTCCCCATATACACTGCATGAGCCCCACACAGCCTCCCTATATACACTGCATGAGCCCAACACAGCCTCCCTATATACAGTCATATGTAAAAGTTTGGGCACCCCTATTAATGTTAACCTTTTTTCTTTATAACAATTTTGGTTTTTGCAACAGCTATTTCAGTTTCATATATCTAATAACTGATGGACTCAGTTATATTTCTGGATTCAAATGAGGTTTATTGTGCTAACAGAAAATGTGCAATCTGCATTTAAACAAAATTTGACCAGTGCAAAAGTATGGGCACCCTTATCATTTTCTTGATTTGAACACTCCTAACTACTTTTTACTGACTTCCTGAAGAACTAAATTGGTTTTGTAACCTCATTGAGCTTTGAACTTCATAGCCAGGTGTATCAAATCATGAGAAAAGGTATTTAAGGTGGCCACTTGCAAGTAGTTCTCCTATTTGATTCTCCTATGAAGAGTGGCATCATGGGCTCCTCAAAACAACTCCCAAATGATCTGAAAACAAAGATTATTCAACATAGCTTTTCAGGGGAGGATACAAAAAGTTGTCTCAGAGATTTAACCTGTCAGTTTCCACTGTGAGGAACATAGTAAGGAAATGGAAGAACACAGGTACAGTTCTTGTTAAGCCCAGAAGTGGCAGGCCAAGAAAAATATCAGAAAGGCAGAGAAGAAGAATGGTGAGAACAGTCAAGGACAATCCACAGACCACCTCCAAAGACCTGCAGCATCATCTTGCTGCAGATGGTGTCACTGTGCATCGGTCAACAATACAGCGCATGCATAACGCCTTTTTGTATGACCAAACAACTCAATCTTTGTTTCATCAGTCCACAGGACCTTCTTCCAAAATGTAACTGGCTTGTCCAAATGTGCTTTTGCATACCTCAGGCGACTCTGTTTGTGGCGTGCTTGCAGAAATGGCTTCTTTCGCATCACTCTCCCATACAGCTTCTCCTTGTGCAAAGTGCGCTGTATTGTTGACCGATGCACAGTGACACCATCTGCAGCAAGATGATGCTGCAGGTCTTTGAAGGTGGTCTGTGGATTGTCCTTGACTGTTCTCGCCATTCTTCTTCTCTGCCTTTCTGATATTTTTCTTGGCCTGCCACTTCTGGGCTTAACAAGAACTGTACCTGTGTTCTTCCATTTCCTTACTATGTTCCTCACAGTGGAAACTGACAGGTTAAATCTCTGAGACAACTTTTTGTATCCTTCCCCTGAAAAGCTATGTTGAATAATCTTTGTTTTCAGATCATTTGAGAGTTGTTTTGAGGAGCCCATGGTGCCACTCTTCATAGGAGAATCAAATAGGAGAACTACTTGCAAGTGGCCACCTTAAATACCTTTTATCATGATTTGATACACCTGGCTATGAAGTTCAAAGCTCAATGAGGTTACAAAACCAATTTAGTTCTTCAGGAAGTCAGTAAAAAGTAGTTAGGAGTGTTCAAATCAAGAAAATGATAAGGGTGCCCATACTTTTGCACCGGTTAAATTTTGTTTAAATGCAGGTTGCACATTTTCTGTTAGTACAATAAACCTCATTTGAATCCAGAAATATAACTGAGTCCATCAGTTATTAGATATATGAAACTGAAATAGCTGTTGCAAAAAACCAAAATTGTTATAAAGAAAAAAGGTTAACATTAATAGGGGTGCCCAAACTTTTACATATGACTGTATATACTGCATGAGCCCAACACAGCCTCCCTATATATATACTGCATGAGCCCAACACAGCCTCCCTATATACACTGCATGAGCCCCACACAGCCTCCCTATATGCACTGCAAGAGCCCCACACAGCCTCCCTATATACACTGCATGAGCCCCACACAGCCTCCCTATATACACTGCATGAGCCCCACACAGCCTCCCTATATATACTGCATAAGCCCCACACAGCCTCCCTATATACACTGCATCATCCCCACACAGCCTCCCTATATACTCTGCATCATCCCCACACAGCCTCCCTATATACACTGCATGAGCCCCACACAGTCTCCCTATATACACTGCATGAGCCCCACACAGCCTCTCTATATACACTGCATGAGCCCCACACAGCCTCCCTATATGCACTGCATGAGCCCCACACAGCCTCCCCATATACACTGCATGAGCCCCACACAGCCTCCCCATATGCACTGCATGAGCCCCACACAGCCTCCCCATATGCACTGCATGAGCCCCACACAGCCTCCCTATATAAACTGCATGAGCCCCACACAGCCTCCCCATATGCACTGCATGAGCCCCACACAGCCTCCCTATATAAACTGCATGAGCCCCACACAGCCTCTCTATATGCACTGCATGAGCCCCACACAGCCTCCCTATATGCACTGCAAGAGCCCCACAAAGCCTCCCTATATGCACTATATATGAGCCCCACACAGCCTCCCCATATACACTGCATGAGCCCCACACAGCCTCCCTATATACACTGCATGAGCCCAACACAGCCTCCCTATATACAGTCATATGTAAAAGTTTGGGCACCCCTATTAATGTTAACCTTTTTTCTTTATAACAATTTTGGTTTTTGCAACAGCTATTTCAGTTTCATATATCTAATAACTGATGGACTCAGTTATATTTCTGGATTCAAATGAGGTTTATTGTGCTAACAGAAAATGTGCAATCTGCATTTAAACAAAATTTGACCAGTGCAAAAGTATGGGCACCCTTATCATTTTCTTGATTTGAACACTCCTAACTACTTTTTACTGACTTCCTGAAGAACTAAATTGGTTTTGTAACCTCATTGAGCTTTGAACTTCATAGCCAGGTGTATCAAATCATGAGAAAAGGTATTTAAGGTGGCCACTTGCAAGTAGTTCTCCTATTTGATTCTCCTATGAAGAGTGGCATCATGGGCTCCTCAAAACAACTCCCAAATGATCTGAAAACAAAGATTATTCAACATAGCTTTTCAGGGGAGGATACAAAAAGTTGTCTCAGAGATTTAACCTGTCAGTTTCCACTGTGAGGAACATAGTAAGGAAATGGAAGAACACAGGTACAGTTCTTGTTAAGCCCAGAAGTGGCAGGCCAAGAAAAATATCAGAAAGGCAGAGAAGAAGAATGGTGAGAACAGTCAAGGACAATCCACAGACCACCTCCAAAGACCTGCAGCATCATCTTGCTGCAGATGGTGTCACTGTGCATCGGTCAACAATACAGCGCATGCATAACGCCTTTTTGTATGACCAAACAACTCAATCTTTGTTTCATCAGTCCACAGGACCTTCTTCCAAAATGTAACTGGCTTGTCCAAATGTGCTTTTGCATACCTCAGGCGACTCTGTTTGTGGCGTGCTTGCAGAAATGGCTTCTTTCGCATCACTCTCCCATACAGCTTCTCCTTGTGCAAAGTGCGCTGTATTGTTGACCGATGCACAGTGACACCATCTGCAGCAAGATGATGCTGCAGGTCTTTGAAGGTGGTCTGTGGATTGTCCTTGACTGTTCTCGCCATTCTTCTTCTCTGCCTTTCTGATATTTTTCTTGGCCTGCCACTTCTGGGCTTAACAAGAACTGTACCTGTGTTCTTCCATTTCCTTACTATGTTCCTCACAGTGGAAACTGACAGGTTAAATCTCTGAGACAACTTTTTGTATCCTTCCCCTGAAAAGCTATGTTGAATAATCTTTGTTTTCAGATCATTTGAGAGTTGTTTTGAGGAGCCCATGATGCCACTCTTCATAGGAGAATCAAATAGGAGAACTACTTGCAAGTGGCCACCTTAAATACCTTTTATCATGATTTGATACACCTGGCTATGAAGTTCAAAGCTCAATGAGGTTACAAAACCAATTTAGTTCTTCAGGAAGTCAGTAAAAAGTAGTTAGGAGTGTTCAAATCAAGAAAATGATAAGGGTGCCCATACTTTTGCACCGGTTAAATTTTGTTTAAATGCAGGTTGCACATTTTCTGTTAGTACAATAAACCTCATTTGAATCCAGAAATATAACTGAGTCCATCAGTTATTAGATATATGAAACTGAAATAGCTGTTGCAAAAAACCAAAATTGTTATAAAGAAAAAAGGTTAACATTAATAGGGGTGCCCAAACTTTTACATATGACTGTATATACTGCATGAGCCCAACACAGCCTCCCTATATATATACTGCATGAGCCCAACACAGCCTCCCTATATACACTGCATGAGCCCCACACAGCCTCCCTATATGCACTGCAAGAGCCCCACACAGCCTCCCTATATACACTGCATGAGCCCCACACAGCCTCCCTATATACACTGCATGAGCCCCACACAGCCTCCCTATATATACTGCATAAGCCCCACACAGCCTCCCTATATACACTGCATCATCCCCACACAGCCTCCCTATATACTCTGCATCATCCCCACACAGCCTCCCTATATACACTGCATGAGCCCCACACAGTCTCCCTATATACACTGCATGAGCCCCACACAGCCTCCCTATATGTACTGCATGAGCCCCACACAGCCTCCCTATATCCACTGCATGAGCCCCACACAGCCTCCCCATATACACTGCATGAGCCCCACACAGCCTCCCTATATACACTGCATGAGCCCCACACAACCTCCCTATATACACTGCATGAGCCCCACACAGTCTCCCTATATACACTGCATGAGCCCCACACAGCCTCCCTATATACACTGCATGAGCCTCACACAGCCTCCCTATATGCACTGCATGAGCCTCACACAGCCTCCCCATATGCACTGCATGAGCCCCACACAGCCTCCCCATATACACTGCATGAGCCCCACACAGCCTCCCCATATGCACTGCATGAGCCCCACACAGCCTCCCCATATGCACTGCATGAGCCCCACACAGCCTCCCCATATGCACTGCATGAGCCCCACACAGCCTCCCTATATACACTGCATGAGCCCCACACAGCCTCCCTATATACACTGCATGAGCCCCACACAGCCTCCCTATATACACTGCATGAGCCCCACACAGCCTCCCTATATACACTGCATGAGCCCCACACAGCCTCCCTATATACACTGCATGAGCCCCACACAGCCTCCCTATATACACTGCATGAGCCCCACACAGCCTCCCTATATACACTGCATGAGCCTCACACAGCCTCCCTATATGCACTGCATGTTGCCACCATTTGCAACACCATATGCAGCACCATATCACCCCCCGTGCACCCCCCCATGTGTGCACCACGTCAGCCCCCGTGCACCCTCCCATGTGTGCAGCACCGTGTCAGCCCCCCCATGTGTGCAGCACCGTGTCAGCCCCCCCCATGTGTGCAGCACCGTGTCAGCCCCCCCCCATGTGTGCAGCACCGTGTCAGCCCCCCCCCCATGTGTGCAGCACCGTGTCAGCCCCCCCCCCATGTGTGCAGCACCGTGTCAGCCCCCCCCCCATGTGTGCAGCACCGTGTCAGCCCCCCCCCCATGTGTGCAGCACCGTGTCAGCCCCCCCCCCCATGTGTGCAGCACCGTGTCAGCCCCCCCCCCATGTGTGCAGCACCGTGTCAGCCCCCCCCCCCATGTGTGCAGCACCGTGTCAGCCCCCCCCCCCCCCATGTGTGCAGCACCGTGTCAGCCCCCCCCCCCCATGTGTGCAGCACCGTGTCAGCCCCCCCCCCATGTGTGCAGCACCGTGTCAGCCCCCCCCCCCATGTGTGCAGCACCGTGTCAGCCCCCCCCCCCCCATGTGTGCAGCACCGTGTCAGCCCCCCCCATGTGTGCAGCACCCCGTCAGCACCCCCCCAGGGCGTTTTTCAGTTAAAGAGCCACCTTCAGCAGCACTAAGGCTGCATTATGTGAAGGTGGCTCTTCTTTTTCTGACCTCTAGTAACACTGAAATGTCAACTTTTATAAATAGCTCCTCATACCTGTAATGTGTCCCCCTGTATCAGCCGCCTACCATCCGTCCATCATGCCTATCCTGTGTCTTGGCGCCGCCCACCCTCCGTCCATCATGATGCCCCTGTGCGTCGCTGCATCCTCCTGTTTTGTATTCCGGGGCCTGCTCTGTGACAAGAGTTCTCGGGCATGCGCAGTGTGCGCTGCCCGAGAACCGACATCAGGCTATTGTGCCTGTATGTTGCGGAGGCCCCAGATCCCGCAGTGTGAATACATCGTAACACACTGCAGGGCGGGATCTGGGGCCTCCGCAACACGCAGGCACAATAGCCTGATGTCGGTTCTCGGGCAGCGCACACTGCGCATGCCCGAGAACTCTTGTCACAGAGCAGGCCCCGGAATACAAAACAGGAGGGTGCAGCGACGCACAGGGGCATCATGATGGACGGATGGTGGGCGGCGCCGAGACACCGGACAGGCACCATGGTAGTCGGCTGATACAGGGGGACACATTACAGGTATGAGGATCTATTTATAAAAGTTGATATTTCAGTGTTACTAGAGGTCAGAAAAAGAAGAGCCACCTTCACAGAATGCAGCCTTAGTGCTGCTGAAGGTGGCTCTTTAACTGAAAAACGCTCTGGGGGAGGTGACAGGTTCCCTTTAATAATAAAAATAATAATGTCCATTTTAGAACAGTTCGTAATGCCTCTCAAGGCATGATAAGAGTTGTAGTTTTGCAGGTGAGCAGCACGGTCTTAAATAATTTGTTTCCAGCAAGGAGACAGTTAATGTAGGTGTGTATGAGCAGCTGACACCATGGCTCTATGCCAGACTTATTTTCCCTTGTACTATAAAGCTGCACGTGTGCCGGCTGCACGCCTTGTAAAACAGCAGACGGCTGTGATGGTGACAGTCACCGTGACTCAAGGTTTAAGTATAAGGAATCTGGCCAGGCGAGGAGACTCCGTCCCTATGCCCTCCATCTTCCCATGAGATGTGCTGCAGGTCCAGTATAATAAAGCCTAATAGCGCCCATTATATGTGCATCCACCCTCTCATATTACAGACTGCTCATAAACGGCTTAATCTGATCACTCCACGCCATATTTCAGGCTGATATAATCATTTAATGGTTTACATTACCCGATGACATAAGTCTCGCAGTCGCATCATTAGATCATCTAAGCGTGCAGGTTACTTTATTCACACTGCGCTGTTATAGGATTATAGGGAGGGCACAAAGGCACGGACCTCAGCAAGGACCTTCCACACAGAGGTACACTATGAGATTGGCAAGTGTAGGAGGTGCAGGGGTCACAGTCACACCTGGGGCCTGGAGCCTACAGGTAGTCCAAAAGGTTGCATTGACCCATATAAAATGACCATTACTATTAAAGATCCATAACAAGCAACTTTGCAATGTACCCCTCTCAATTCTCAGGAAAAGAGGAAATTTGAATTTGACAGTGTACAGCTTGCTCCCAGGGTTACCAGCTACCCTGCAATACCTGCCTGGCTGGTTACCTAGTCAAGGAGCACACGCTATGCTCAGGCTCTTTGCTTTACAGCCTGCTTATGCCACTCTGAAAGTGGCTGGATCCAACCAGCTTCAGTCCCCCTGTGGTTTTTATATGCTGCAGAAGCAAAGCAGCTTCTGCTAGCAGCATGTGAGAAAGCATAGTCCCGGCTATTGATGAGACCATGCCACTGGTCCAAACGGTCTGTCTTCTGACGCGCATTGCCCAAGCAAAGCACGAAACCAAGGGCCAGGAACAGAGCATTCCTGAAGATAAAACCCCTTTAAGATGTATATGCCCCATATACATTTGGCAGACAGCTACCTCTCCCAAATCCCTCATACACAGGAACTTTGAGATGAGCCAAACACTCCTGTGTTCTCTTTGACAGCACTGCTCCCCCAGAGAACAAATGGATTGTCGTTGGGTTCAGCCAACTTTAGTTGCAAGTGTATAGGGGCATTTCTGGGAGAAGTCACTTTCTAGATGGATAGTATATAGAGTTCTGACTTTGTCCCACCACATGGGACAACAAGGGTTCCTTGAAGGTGTGTCTTCCACTGGGTTGAATTGGACTCAAAGGCTCCAAGACTCGTGTAGAGCATCCCTGTGTCACACGCAATAAACCTTCCAAAAGCTCCATTTTGTGGAATTTTTTGGTGGAACCAAGGATACTTGCCAACTTTCCCATGAATGTGAGAAGTGTTCCCTCTTTCTGGGAAACTCATGGACATTATGGGATAGTTGACAAGCAGCTTTACACATCCAACATTTAGAGTATGGCAGTGGGTTTCCTAATCTGAACTAAACAGCCTTAGGCCTCCTTCACTCATCCGTTTTTTTATGTCAGCATGAGGTCTGTTTTGTAGGAACCGCAACGGACACCCATTGTATTCAATGGTGGTGCACACGTCGGGTTTCTCACACAGACCGTGTGTCTGTGTGTTAAACTGGCAGACATGTCAAGGGTTTTTTGCACAGCATGGAAAAAATGCGTGCCACACACTGATGACACACGGAGGTCATCCATGTGTCATCAGTGTGACACGTACCGGAACCTGGGAAGAAGCGGTACAGTTTGCGCTGTTACCAGGCGCCGGCTGGCTGCTGAAGGCAACTCTCATCATTATCTCCTGCTTGCAGTAAGATCAGCACGACAAGGAGACAATGATGGGAGTTGTATTCAACACCTGTGGGCTCCCACACAATTTTCATAACCAGCAGAGGTAAAGCCCATGGCTGGGGGCTGATGTTAATAATCTGAGCCAAGGGTCAATATCCAAAAAGATTCCTAGGCTATTAATAACAGCTCACATCTGTTTGCTTAGCCCTTCCTGGTGAATTTACAGGGGACCCCAGAGAGAAAATGATGTAGACTCCCCCTATGAATTCAAACCAGCAAAGGCTAACACAGACAGCTGTGGGTTGATGTTAATTGCCTGGAAAGGGGTCATAGATATTGACCCTTCCTCCCCAGGTTACCAACATCAACCCTCAGCTGCCCCAGAAATGGCGGAGCCATAGGATACACCAAATCTGGCGCTTTGCCCGGCTCTTCCCACTTGCCCTGTAGTGATGGCAAGTGAAGTTGATGTCACCTTTGTATTGTCTGGTGACATCAGATTATTGTCTCAGATTACTACCATCATCCCCCAGCCGTGGGCTTTCCCTCTGCTAGTTATGAAAATTGTGCGAGAGCCCACATAATTTTTTTAATTATTTATCTTACTCAGGAGGGACACAGTGTCTGCTGAATACAACTCCCATCATTGTCTCCTGGTCGCGCTGATCTCAGTGAGAGCAGTAGACAATGAGGAGAGTTGCTATCAGCAGCCGTCTGGCACCTGGGAACAGCGCAAACTGTACCGCTTCTTCCCAGGTGCCGGTACGTGTCACACAGACACGCACGGCACATGGATGTAACACATGGAAACACAGAATACAAACACATATACACGGATGTCACATACGAACACGGAACTCACCAGTACTGTTTTTTCCTATACAGGAATCACCAGGACGTGTGAAGGAGGCCTTAGAGGCCTATATGGGAATGTCAAGTTCAGAACAGGAGATCCCGCGACAGTCGGGAGAAAGCACTCAGACCGTAAATTGTGACTGTATGAAGTCGGCCTAAAGCTTTGTTTAGGCTCCGCTGCTCAGTGCCTCTGTCACAGACCTTGGAGCGAGTTCTATTACTTGCAGTTTTGCCATCAATCAACAGAACCAGATGGCCCCAGTAATAAGTCAGTGGATTCTGTGGGGTGATATTAATTCCATCAAGACATCAACGTGAGCAAAGACTATAGAATAAAGGGATGAGAAGAGGGAGATTGTTTACTCACAAACATTGTGAATGGATGTGATATCAGTCTGTCACTACCAAAATGCTTTTTATCTTAACTATTCAGTGCTGTGGAGGACTTCGCCCCTCTAGTTATACAAATGAGGGAGCTGCAGTGCACCCTTGCCATGGCTATGCCTCCTCATCCTGGGGACTTCCCTGCTTCTGATGAACAGCGCTCGCTTTCTAGAGCAAATGATGCCTCACGTGTGTGCAGATGTGCACCGACACGGCCTGTGCAGGATGCTCACGCGCACACTTCACTGCAAACCTACACACAGTGGCCGGACACGTTCTCCTACCTTGCTCTTCATTGCTGACACCGATTGCTGTGCTGGTACACCTGGAAGTGGAGCAAGAAGCTTCATAGAGGCAGAGAGGGCAGGGAACGTGCGGCTCAGGACTTACCGTAATAGGTGATTATCTCCACTGCCTACAACGATAACATTTCAGCAGCTAATAGAAAAAAGCGCTACCTTATCTACATGTGTTGAACTCTGAAAACTCATATGTATATACTGTATGTATATAGGCTCGGACTGGCCCACAGGAGAATCCTCGGGTGGACCACCATCCTCTTATATGATCAGTACTTGGCACTATATACATGAATCTCTAAGTACAGACAAAGGCGGCATCTCATTCATGTAACAATCTACCCAGTTCATTGTTTGGGCCCACTAGTAACCAACTCCAGGGCCCCACTTGACACAGCGAGCGGTGTCAGCAGAGAGGAGTCAGGTAGAAGGGGCATGGCCACTGTGTGCATGCCAGGCCACCACTTTCACATTTGCATAGGCATTAAAAGTTATCTGCTGAAACAACGTACCAGTAACATAGATTTTTTATAAGTGCTAAGTTCCCTATACTACTGTATGGTTAGTCCGTTTTAAGGCTCGCTCACACGAGCGTATGACACAGCCGAGAGCTAGCACTCGGCCCAATGTTATACTGTGGGGCAGTGCAGATCCGGTATGAAAAAAGAATGGCGGCATTCTGCGAGTGCATCCGATAATTGGGTCTCACTCACCCATTTTAAGTCTATGGGTTCGCGTGAAACATCCGAGTGCAGTCTGATATACAGTACGCGCACACCATGCTGTGATTCTCTAATGCGCAAGAATCGGATCACAATCAGATGACACTCGGATCAAACGCCTTTAAGACTTTTTGCAAATTTTATGCCAACGCCGCCTCTTTTCTGAGAAGTGGGTCGGGTTTAGCTAGCGAGGTGTGGTATATGAAGGCCTGGCAGCTATACTGTATACGTTAGCACGCATATACTCCCGCTCACGACTGGAGTACATTTTCTAACTCCAGCTAGCCCAAAAGATGTGCTGAATTCACATTCACTGAGAAGAGTCCCAAACTCTCAGCACGTTCCCGCCATTCTGGAATCTTTGAGAATAAAGTCACCCACACACGTTAGTCCAGCTTTTCCTACGGACTGCGAGTGTCATCGCACAAGCTCTTTGTATAGCCCTGACATGAAGGTCATCATTTTTGAATCAACCTCTGGGTAGTCCCCTAATCCCCACAACCAAGTCGCTCAGGCGGAAGACGCTTTTCACAGCAACCAATAACATTGCTTCTTTCATTTTCAGACAGGTCTCAGGAAAATGAGAGCTGGAATCTGATTGGTTGCTATGGGCGACAGTACTATTTTGCAGTAGTTTTTATAAAACTCTCCCGCCCCCCTCAAACAACGCTTCACCTTCACACAATCATTTTCTTAGTAGTCATAGTCATTCATAAACAGGAATTGTATGTAAGCAGGAAATTACAAAGCAAATCCAAATAGCTGACACTCTACCGGTAGTCTGCAACCTGTGGCTGCTGGGGGACTACAACTCCCAGCATCCCTGGCAGCTTTCTGCTGTCAGTGCACTCTGTGGGGTTGTACTCCCTCTGTATTTGTGAAGGCGCAGGCCTGTACTCACCCCTCAGTCTCTGTCAGTGTCACTCTGAGCCTCAGGACACATCTCTCCTTCCACTTTCCAACTGAGGAGCTCTAGACAATCATTAAACTGTCCTCCTAACTTAGAGGCAGGTGTGGAGCTCGGCCAGTGCATGCTGGGAAGTGTAGTCCTAAAGCCAGAGAGGGCAGAGAGGACGTGCAGAGTGCTGACTACAACTCCCACAGTTCTCTCCTGCAGCTGGAATGTCCTGCACCTCCCAATAGGGAAGTAGAGGAGCTCCTGAGGGAAGGTGATGGTCACTGTCCTGTGCACAGATAATGGTGGCACTAATAAAGCCTTCGCCTTTAAGATTATTATTATTATTATTATTATTTATTGTTATAGCGCCATTTATTCCATGGCGCTTTACATGTGAGGGGGGTATACATAAAAACAAGTACAATAATCTTGTACAGGAGGAGAGAGGACCCTGCCCGCGAGGGCTCACAATCTTCAAGTTAATGCAGATATAATACATATAGGCCTAGTTATGGCGCAAACTAGACCTCAACAGGGTGAGTTGCCATTCAGGCCTCTGAGAAAGCTGTGTGACTCCTACTTGTGCTGGCAGTCATACCTTCTACTATGGTATATACTTTGCAACTTTTGCGGATGGCACTCTGGTAGAGAAATAATGTCTCCCAAAATGTGTGCCCACGGTCCTACTGCTTTTTAAGAAGTGACGTATTCCTATCCCCCATATCTGTCCCCAACAGTGCGTACGGCGCTATTCAGGAGAAAGTCTGCGAGCGTGAGCTTCCAAGAAGTGTCAGTGGGGCCCAAGAGGCTTCCAACTCTTCTGGGGTCCAGGACGTCGCTTCTTTTCCCAGGAGACTCCCAAATGTTCTTGCAGTGAGTTCGGTCCAGCATATGTAAAAATTGGCCTTTTTTCATCAAGAAAAACATAGTTGATTTTTCCTGTGTTATTAATTGCATTTTTCCATTTAAAACGGATGACATATGAATTGTGTCTATATGGCATTGTTTTTAGCACACCCATTGCGTTTATTGGCCGAGTTTTAGCCCAAAAAAACGCACCGGAGAGATTTAGGCCGGCGTCACAGTAGAGATGAATATGGACGAGTGAGAGGCGTTAAAAGCCCGCATTGCAAACGGACTAATGATTCTCTATGGGGCAGCTCCCAACAGCCGTATATTTCTCGTCCATATTCTACGGTCTGTGCCAATCACAGCATGCTGCGATTGTCAGCGCACTACGCCGGTAATACGAAGATGCAAGTCTATGGGTGCGCAAAAAATACGCATTACACACGGACCACATGTGTGACTTGCGAGAAATACGCCAGACTTCTGGTGACAGGAAATGGACCAATCCATCATCAGGAAGCTTAGACATGTAAATTAGCTCAAAAAGCGCTCCAGACATCCAGGAAGTACGCCTCCACGGAATACAGCATCATGTCTAGCCACATTAATGTGGAGCTCTTAATTGTGTTGGTCCAGGAAAGGCCCGAACTTTGGGACCAACGGGATGCCCATTATTCTGACTGGGCCCGAAAAGAGGCGTCAAAGAGGCGCGCATCTGTGTGCACATGTTTCCAGACTTTGCCCAACGGCCACGTGAGGAGCAACAACAAATTCGTAAGTAATTGCCTTTTTTACCAATCAGCTTAAAGGCCAGAAGTGAGCTTTTTGAAAAGTAGCCCCTACAATCCTATACTGTGTATGTAGGTATCCCTGTTTGCTAACGAAAAATTTAGCTAAAAAGCACCCCCTACTAGGCCACGACTATGTGAAATGTTAGGAATATTGCTTGGCACATTTCATAAAGGTTAAAGTCCATTTTCACTTCACATTGCAGTTGAGGATGTGATGAGACGCTGGCGCAGCATCCGCGACCAGTACCAGCGGGAAAGACAGCAGCGGGCCAGGAATGGGGGCAGCAGCACCAACCAAGCGGAAATACATCTATTTTGACCGCTTGTCATTTTTGGCACCCAGTATGGATCTCAGACCGTAAGTATAGACATCACACCACATGACACATATGCTTTTTAGGGTCAGAGCTACATTTTTTTTTGTACATTTCCTAACAGAACTCAGTCCAACCTGACAGAGAGGGAGACAGGGTCGGATACTGAGCCAATTATAGAGGGATGTGAAGAGGTGGCTTGCCCATGTTCTGACCCGAGCTTTTGCAACCCCCAAGCTCCACCAGCACCAGGACCAGCTTCAGGTTCTGGACCTGGTCCAGAACCAGCAGAGCCACCAGCAGCCAGCAACGTAGAAGACCCCGGCAACAGCAGCAGCCCTACTGGCTGTCTTGAGTGGTCCCCCCTGCCTGCAGCCATAGGCCGCCGTGGGAGACTGTGAAGAGACAACACTGCCTCTGATACCCGGAGGCATGTAGACACAGGTGTCCTAAATTACCTGTCCAGGGCTGCCCAGATGTGCATGCTCAATTAGGATCTGAAGTTCCGCCTGCACGTGTGCCTACACCTCCACCCATTCCCCCCCAAACCAACCTTGGCAACAACAGGGCCAAATGGCAGCCTATAACCAACCTGCCCAATATGGCCAATTGTACAGACCCGGTGTTGGAGGCTCGGCCCAACCTGGGTTTGGACGACATGGTCATATTGGGGGTATGATGGACGTGGCTACAATCAGCCACAGGATTTTAATCGCCATTATCCTTATGGTCTCTTTGGTGCGCAGCTACATGACCATGGCCACATATTCCCACAGGGCCAAGAACAACCACCCCAACCAGGGTGATGGTCAAGTTGGGCACCCCAACCCCCAGCAAAGAGATGAAGGCCTCCCGCCATCACCTCCGCCAAGCTACCAGCAGTTATAAAAACAAAAAGTTGTTTATGTTTTTGTGCTAGAAAATTATTATTTCTTGTTACCTATTTGGGTGTACAAATAATATAATGTTCTATACAGAAAAGGCTAAATGGCCAGGGCAATATCTGCCATATGACCAAAATATGGTAAACAGTATTCTAAGTTATTTTTTGCATTTATAAAAAAATTTGAAAATGCAACTTTGGCCCTCTTCTTGAATTTTTTTAGGCAATCGAATAAGTAAGTCGACTTTAGCCCATATAAGCCGAACACACAAATCATAGAAGAGAAAAAAATAGATTTATATACACACACACATAAGAACATCTCAACATAGATATAGCCTGATCTTGCCAGGTAGTAGCACCATGAAGTGAAACAAAATACTGGGTGAACACATCATGTACTTTGAGTCCTGAGAGAGGACGCCATAAAGGGAGCACATGTGGCCTAGGCCTATCCCCATTGTCCACCACACCTTCAGTCACATCAGATGAGGAGCAATCATGCAGTCTAGAGAAGTTATGGAGGACCACACAAGCTTTGATGACCTCATTGACGTTGGCTTCACTCAGCTGAATGGCAGACTGGAGGACACACCATTTGGCACAAAGAATGACGAAGGCGCACTCCACCAGTCTTCGGGCACGTGAAAGGCGCAAATTAAAAATCCTGCGCCGGTGGTCAAGGTTTCTGCGCGGGTATGCCTCATGACATGCCTGGTCAATTGGAAGGCTTCATCCCCCACTAGGACATAAGGCACCGCTTCTTGATTTGAGCCTGGCAGCTGACGTGGTGGTAGGTCCAACTGGTTATTGCGCAGCCGCCGACCCATAATTGAAGAATTGAAGACTCTAGAGTCTCCAGTTCTTCCATAAGCCCCAATGTCTACAATTATAAACCTGTAGTTACTGTCAACCAGAGCCAACAAAACTACAGAAAAATATTGTTTATAATTATAGAATTGGGACCATGAGTTCGGCAGCTTACGCACACGGATGTGCTTCCCATCCAGGGCTCCAATACAATTGGGGAATTGGCAGTGCAACTCATATCCCCTGGCAATCCTCAACCAGTCTCCCATCTTGGGCTCTGGCATGACCAGATGATGAAGTCTGAACCAGATTTCAGAACATGTAGCATGAACGATGCCAGATATTTTCGATCGCCCAATCAAAAACTCCAGATGGAGTGCAGCATAAGGAAGGCCAGTTGTGAGGAACCTACAATTAAACAAATGTAGAAAATGTATACATTAATACATGCTAAAGGATGCACACATTACATATAGATCACCAGAACAGTGTGTAAGTAAGAAGCTAGGAGAACAATACATATACACATGTACCACGGCTACTCAATGTGGAATAACACATCAAAGTCTTCTAACTTTTAGAGCATATATTTGGTACCAATTCATAATGTTACTCGGCCAAAAAGGTGTTACTAAGAGAATTATTTGGGAAACTAATCATCTACATACATTCTGTAGCTAGAAATACATACCGTAACGTAAGGAGAAGGCGCTCCTCCGCAGAGATACAATTGCGCATATGAGTGTCCTGGAAGGTGATCTCTGGGTGCACTGTCTCCAACAAAACATCAAAGGTAGAAACGGTCATCTGACAATAGAGGAAAAACTTGTCGGGATGTGTCCTCAGAGCTGCATAAAGCCTGTGAAAATGGCCTTTATTGAGGCGTTGTCTCAAATGCGGATGCACCCACATTCGTCTCCTCCTCCTCGGATCCACAATCACGGGGTATGGCTGGCCAAAGCGCCGGGACAAAACCCAGCTGAACAGAACACAGTCAGTTGGGGTGAACTGAAGTGTGTCTGACATGTTTGCTAACAACCACCAAGACACCATCACAAGCACAGCACCAAAATGGGCAGATTGGAGGCTGCCACCTGATGTTGAGGCAATAAATAGGGTTGGTGCTGATGATTTAAATTATGTGCAGGCCTCAAAACCGTTAAATGTCCATTTTGCAAGGTTGCGAGAAAAAAAACGCTTTACGGATCACATATGGATTACATACGGATGTTTACATGAGAAAAATACGCAGCCACACCCTGACAACGGATGACATACGGATCACTATTTAGGGACCATTTATGCGTATTACGGCTGTACAATACTGTCCATATTTTTCGACGTGTGTGACTCCAGCCTTATTCTGCAATTATTTACATTCTATTCTTCCAACCATGATGTCCTTCTCCAGTGATTGCTCTCTATATATCATGTGTCCAATGTAGACAGGTCGTAACTTGGCGATCTTTGATTCAAGTGACATATCAGGCTTGATTTGGTCCAAAATTGATATATTTGTTCTTCTTACCGTCCATGGGATTGATAACATGCTTCTCCTACATCACAATTCAATGGCGTCAATTCTACTGTCTTGTTTCTTTATCGTCCAGGTTTCGCATCCGTTTGTTACCACAGAAAATACCAAACTATATACGAGCTTTCACTGTTAGACTGGTTTGGCAAAGGCCCAGCAGTAACATTGATTATTGGGGTCGATTGTTTTATTAGTATTATTTTTGTTATTATAGCGCCATTTATTCCATGGCACTTGACATGTGAAGAGGGATATATATATAAAGCTGAGCATGTGTGTGTGTATGTATCAAGCCACACCCACTCTGCATAGCCCCGCCCACGCCGCATAGTCACACTCCACAATCAAAGCCCCGTCCACACCGCCCACGTTGTTAGCGCACACGGACACATTCACCTCAAAAGCCACCCTGCAATACTCACCGGCTGCGACATCCCAGCCGCTGCGAGCTACAATCAGGGCCACCGCCTTCAGAGTATCAGTGCGCGGCAGGCACAGCCAACATCTAACTACATCATGTCTAGAAAGGAGTTGCTCCTGTGAGGCATGACGTCAAGGGAAAGGGAGCAGCCTCATGGATTAGGGTATGTGCACACAGTGGATTCTGCTGCTGATCCACAGCGGATTTGGCCCTGCAGATCCGCAAGCAACGTACAGTACCATGTTAGCCAATGGGATTTCAAAACCGCAGTGCCCCCGATGCAGATTTTTTCCATGCGGATTTGCTGCGGTTTTAAATCAGCAGCATGTCAATTCTTTCTACAGATTCCGCAGCGGTTTGCCACCTGTTCCATTGTCCAGGTGTCAAACCGCAGGGGAAAACCACTGGCAAATACGCAGGAAAACTGCAGGTTACTTTACCTGCGGTTTTACCTGCAAATCCGCGTGGAAATATCTGCAGCTGAATCCGAACTGTGTGCACTCACCCTTACACCGCTGTGCTCATAACAGGAAGTTGCTGTGCACGTGTGAGGGGAAGAGAGGAGTGAAGGGAAAATGAGAGGAGTGAGGTGAAAATAAGTGGAGTGAGGGTAAAATGAGAGGAGTGAGGGGAAAATGAGAGGTGTGAGTGGAAAATGAGAGGTGTGAGTGGAAAATGAGAGGTGTGAGTGGAAAATGAGAGGAGTGAGGGGAAAATGAGAGGAGTGAGGGGAAAATGAGAGGAGTGAGGGGAAAATGAGAGGTGTGAGTGGAAAATGAGAGGTGTGAGGGTAAAATGAGAGGAGTGAGGGGAAAATGAGAGGAGTGAGGGGAAAATGAGAGGTGTGAGTGGAAAATGAGAGGAGTGAGGTGAAAATAAGTGGAGTGAGGGGAAAATGAGAGGAGTGAGGGGAAAATGAGAGGAGTGAGGGGAAAATGAGAGGAGTGAGGGGAAAATGAGAGGTGTGAGTGGAAAATGAGAGGTGTGAGTGGAAAATGAGAGGAGTGAGGTGAAAATAAGTGGAGTGAGGGGAAAATGAGAGGAGTGAGGGGAAAATGAGAGGAGTGAGGGGAAAATGAGAGGAGTGAGGGGAAAATGAGAGGTGTGAGTGGAAAATGAGAGGTGTGAGTGGAAAATGAGAGGAGTGAGGTGCTGCTGCAATATGAGGCTGTGTATAGAGAAGAGTGAGGCGCTTCAGTTGAAAATAAAATACTATCAATACTTGGGTAATCATTTAGTTAATTTGTGTTGCAAATCTGTAGTGTTGAATATATGATGTGAAATGTTTTTATCTGCAATATAATCATTATAATTTGTTATTACTAACCACAGTTAAGTTACTATGCCCAGGCAACCCGGGCTCTTCAGCTAGTACATAATAAAAACGAGTATAATAGTCATAAACAATAAGGCTGTGTGCCCACGTTGTGTTTTTTATGCGTTTCCGCCATAGCGGTAACGCTTAAAAAGCGCTAATAAAACACACCCCCATGCAATCCTATTGGATTCCGCAGTTGCTGTGCCCATGCTGCAGATTTTACTGCTGCGGAATCGCATCGCGGTAAAATCCGCAGCATGTTCATTATTTCTGCGGAATCGCGGCGAATCCGCCGCCATAGGATTGCATTGAAACGCTCACTTTACGCATGTGGCTATGCCCACCATGCGTAAAGTGAGCGCTTCATGTGCGGATGGTACCCAGGGTCTGGAGGAGAGGAGACTACGTCATCAGAGGTCATTGTCGCAAGGCATCCCTGGGAACGGAAGTTGCTGGCAGCGCCAATGAGGGGCAGGACGACTCCGGGGGCCGACAGAGGGTAAGTATATCTCTATTTTTTTACTTTTTTTATCATTTTTAACATATCTTTTACTCTTGATGCTGCATAAGCAGCATCAATAGTAAAAAGTTGGTCACGCTTGACAAGTGTGACCAACCTGTCAATCACTTTTCCAAGCGATGCTTCAAATTGATTGGAAAAGCGCAAGCATTCTGAAAGCTAAAAACGCTTGCAAAACACTTGTGTTCTGCGGGAAAATGCATGCGAATTCCGCATGCATTTTACCCGCGGCAGGGAGTTGCGGAAATGCTGCCGACATTTCCCCAGCATTTCTGCAACGTAGGCACTTAGCCTAAAAGTCACGACTGGTACAGGAGGAGAGAGGACCCTGCCAGCGAGGGATCACAATGTAAAAGGGATGGGTGAGGATACAATAGATGAGGGTGGGTCGCCCCCACTGGCTTCACCCAGGGCTGTGGGGTACTCGGTACCGGGCCGGTGTCTGGGGAATGATTTGTCACAGCAGCGGTGACCCAGTCCGTGGCCCTGGGCCCAATATCAATGGCGGTGGTGTTTGATTGTAAAATAAAGTTTGTGACTCCACCCATGGTATTTGGCAAGTAAAATGGTAAGCCAACGCTGCTTGCAGATCCACTGGGACTGATGGTGTGATGCAGCTAAGGTGGTGTAGCTCCCCACAGGTGGAGCTGTAGTCCCAGGGCAGTGTATAGGTGCGATGGAGGAGTAGGGGCACAGAATGGTGTAGATGTTGATACCCCCAATGTAGCGGTGCTGATGCGGGAATGAATGGAGGACACCAGGGCTTGCAGTTTCGAAGCTTTACTCACAGTTCGTAGTGCACACAGGTGCCCGCTTCGGTACCGTGTCCTCCGGGACAGAGGCCCAGCCAACCTCCAGGCAAGATAGGGCTCTCCCCGCCAGCACCCCTCCAACTTGTGCCTTTGCTGAACGACTCCTCTATAACGCCTATTGGTGTGAAGAGCTCCAGCACCGTAGTTCTCTGAAGTTCCTTCTGTCAGATGTTCCTAGCAACTCTCTCACTTGTATGACAGACAGCTGTAGCCTGCTTCGGGGACTCCCTTCTCCTGAATCCCGGCTCTCTATCCGTTTCGCTGTTGTGTCCCAAGTCTTGGATGGGAGTAGTGCATTTACAGCCAACTACTCCACCGGTGTCTGCTGCAGAACCATAAGTATCCATACAACCTCGGGGACCGGGCCCCGGCCGTGCGCTGAGAACCTATAGGCAGGGTTCCTATCCAACCCACTCCTCCTCTCTGTTCTCCTTCCACTTCGTTACGTACTTGTCTTTCTCTCTCATGGAAATGCAGGTTACAGTTCTACGTCTCTCTCTCTTTCCCGTGCCAGCTGGCTCAGGTCACTGAGGCAGCTGCAGCACTCTTTCTTCTCTTTCTTCCAGGGACCCTCCTGTCTGAGTGTCTTCCGTCCCGACTGACCTTCTGTCAGCCTGTCCTAACTCTCTCTGACGGCCCCCTGAGGGACTGACCTCGACTCCCCTCTGGGAGACTGACCTGCAATTCTATCTTTCCCAGTCTTTTTATAATAACCACCCATCTCCCAGCACATCTCGTGTTACGAAGCAGGGTTCCACGAAGGGTGCTCTGCTACCCCCAGCCTGAAGCTGCTAGGTGTCCCTGCTGAACTATCCTGTGTGTGGGATGCAGGTGTTGGAGTGTGGCAGGGAGTTCCCAACTTACCTGGATGGTGGGGCACTACACCTTAGGAGAAGGTGCAGTACCTCTGTGGCGACTGAGCCTCAGGGGCGCCACAAGGGCAGAGCTGGTCGTTCAGCTGTTTGGTGGATCAGTGGTTACTGCAGGCTGTAGACTTGTCGGAAGAGATAGGTCTTCAGGTTCGTTTTGAAGGTTTCCCTGGTAGGCGAGAGTCCGATATGTTGAGAGTTCCAGCGTAGGGGGGATGCACGGGAGAAATCTTGTATGCGATTGTGGGAAGAGGAGAGGGGAGTAGAGAAGATGATCTTTTGAGGATCGGAGGTTACGTGCAGGTAAGTATCAGGAGACTAGGTCACAAATGTATGGAGAACAGGTTGTGGATGGCTTTGTATGTTATGGTTAACTGAAGTCTCTTGGTGATGGGGGGCCAGTGATGAGATTGACAGAGGAGAAGTCGGAGAATAGTATGGTGATAAATGTATTAGTCAGGCAGCAGAGTGTAGAATAGATTGGATGGATGTGAGAGTGTTAGGGGAGGCCACAGAGCAGGAGGTTGCAGTAGTCAAGGTGGAAGATGATGAGTGCATGGACTAGGGTTTTTGCAGATTCATGGTTGATGAATGTACGGATCCAGGAAATATTCTTGAGTTGAAGTCGTCAGGAAGTGGAAAGGGCTTGGATATGTGGTTTGAAGGAGAGATCAGAATCAAGGGTTACCCCAAGGCAGACTGTTCAGCTACATGCAAAAATTAACCTGACCCTAGTACACAAATGAACTATTGCTTCTATGTAATATTAATTTGGCTAGCTTGTTTAATGAATGATTAGATGATCCCTTCTTCTGCAAATTGTGAATGAAATGTAATAGCACTACTGATTAGCAGTCCTTCACAAGGGCCTACCAGAGGATTCTCCTGCTGCCCAGACAGAGCCGTGTCTTTGTCGCCAGCGAAATGTTCCTCAGTTTGAGGACACATACAACACACGGACCGAAAATACTCACCTGAGCGAGCCGTAACACTGCTTTACTTTGGAGAACATAGCAAAAAAAAAACATTAGGGTAACCAGGGCACATAAAACTGACTAATATCAATTACCACAAAAGAAAAAATCCAATATAACGTGCCAATATTAAAATGTACAACCTTTATTCAATATAGTCACATTAGTTCATAGACAAATAATACAAAATGATTCCAAATAACAATTCAAGGTCACTACTTATCCGTAATGGGGAACAGACCACCATAAGCCTGACCTACAAATTATGTAAGCAGTGCCTAATAAAGTCCTCCTTTATAGCCCTATAGAGTCTCCTGTCCCCGGTACCAGCCGTGTCCTACTAAGGCTATTGTTAAATGAAAAGTACTAGCATGGCACTTACATTGATGGTGGTCTGCTGAGTGTGGTCCTCCCCAAGCGCCCCAATGCGCGTTTCGTCCCTAAAGTGTCCAGCTGCAATGACAGACAGCCTATGGGCAAGAGGGGCGCTGTATTTAATATAAAACAATACCATTTCTTTAGGTTTTGTATAATGCTTGATCATGGTACAGTGAAACTCATAATTGATTTAGCAAAATCTGTGCTTGCCGTCAATGAAGTCATCACACTGGACAGAACTACTGCTAAAAGTAAAGTGCAATGTGAGCATCCAGGATGTCAGGCCTCTCTTTATTCCGGATGGCGCAGATATTTTTCTTGCTTCTTCCTTCTTGGACTTTGAGATCTTGGTTTTGTTATCTGTTTCCTTCCCATAAATAACTTTATTACTAAGCCGCCATCATTTCCACTTCCTGCCGTCTTCATATGTAAGGATGTGAATGCTATGTACATAATACAGTAATAGTACAATTTCTGTCCACATACAAAGCAGGAAAATCTGTATAGATCTGCAACTTTTCACTGCAGGTAATTTGCAACAGTTATTCTCACAAAACAGCCCGGGCTAAACCATAATACATTTATTTTGCCTGTTTATATAGCACTATCATATGCCACAGCGCTGTATACACATCATCATCTCTGTCCCCATTGGGACTCACAGTCTAATTCCCTATCCATATGTTTTTGGAGTGTGGGAGGAAATTGGAGAACCCGGAGGTAACCCACGCAAACACAGAGAGAACATAGAAACTCCTTGCCAGGACCCCAGTTCTGCCAGATCACTGTGCTAATTACTGAGCCACCATGCTAACCTCTGAGCCACAGTGCTGCCCATTTTATCTGCACTGGTACATTTGGTCATTGATTTGTATTTCTGATGCATTTGTTTGCTTTCATCCCCCATATTAAAAATGATCTATCTTACCGATTTTTGGGGATCCAACCTCTGGGACCTCCCACAGTTTTCCAGAACTGGGCAGTGAAATGCCCAATCTGATTGGAGTGGTGACCGGACAAGTGCATCACCGATTGACTTTTCCGGCAGTCGTATGGAGTCACGTCTGCACAGCCACCTTTCCATTCTGGTGGGACATTTCAAGCCCCGTTTTCTGGATCAGTAGGGGTCCAACTTTTGGATTGGAGTGAAAATTTGAATGTTGGAGTAACCCTTTTAGAATAGACAGAATAACTGTCTGCCTTTCTACTTGTCAAGAGTAAGGAGTCATGGGTTAGACATCTGATGACGCCCCCTGCCCATGACCTATTGGTTGTGCACTGAGATCTGGAGCACAACAGCAAGAAAGATGAAGACCAGTCACTTCTTGCTTTCAATCAGCTATCATGAGGTGCAACAAGTCTGCCTCTTAGTGGACAAATTTAGAATTGCAGAAACCATTAAGGGCTCCTCTCAAATTGAATGGGTTACATGATGGCTATTAAATGGCACTTCTTGTTCATCTTCTGGCAGCACATGATGGGTTTATTTTCCCTCAATCGGCTTGGATCGGTAATTATTATCAAATAAGGTAGAGGTGATATTTCCCTATTAGGCTGTGTTCACATGCATCAGTTTTTTTTTTTGCTTATTAATGCAAATTAAAAGCTGCATTTTACATTAGCAGCAAAAGCTATGAGATTTCAGAAATCTCATGAACACAATTTTTGTTGTTTTTTTTTCATTTCGCTGAATGAATTTGAGAACGGTATTCATTTTTTAAAATCTGCAGCACATCAATTCTTTCAGGTTTTTACAGTTTTTTTTTCACCCATAGAAATCAGTGAAAAAAAACAATGAAAAAAAAAAAATCAAAAGAAATGTTTTTGTGTGTTTGTGCACATGTGATGTGATTTAATCTTGGAGATTTCTCAGCCATAAATAATTGGCAGGTTGAGTGGGCGGCCGCGATCTGCCAGGCATAAGGTTCATAATAGGTCGCTGTTCTTTGATGATTTGCCTGATCCTTCGATTCTCTTCTTCTCCATTGTATAGTTGCTATTTTTTTAAAGGGAATCTGTCACCTATTTTTTCCACTATGAGATGCGGCCACAGCCATCAGGGGCTTATCTACAGCATTCTGTAATGCTGTAGATAAGCCCCGATGTAACGTGAAAGATAAGAAAAACAAGTTATATTATACTCACTGGGGGGGGCGGTCTGGTCCTGGTCTGATGGATGTCGCAGTCCGGGTCCGACGCCTCCCATCTCCCAGCGATGACGTCCTCTTCTTTGCTTTCCGTCGCAGCTCTGGCGCAGGCATACTTTATCTGCCCTGTTGAGGGCAGAGCAGAGTACTGCAGTGCGCAGGCGCTGAACCTCTCTGACCTTTTCCGGCGCCTGCGCACTGCAGTACTCTGCTCTGCCCTCAACAGGGCAGAGCAGTACGCCTGCGCCAGAGCTGCGACGGGAAGCAAAGAATAGGACATCATCGCTAGAAGATGGGAGGTGCCGGACCGCGACACCCATCGGACCCGGACCGGACTGCCTCTGGGTGAGTATAATATAACTCATTTTTCTAATCTTTCAGGTTACATCGGGGGCTTATCTACAGCATTACAGAATGCTTTAGATAAGCCCCTGATGGCTGTGGCCGCATCTTATAGTGTGGAAAAATAGGTGACAGATTCCTTTTAAATGGCGAGCTCTACTTATGCCCTTAGGAAAAAGGAAAAGAGAAGCCAAGCATACTGTGTACCTCATGCCAGCAACCTCTGACTGAGTACTGGGAACAGGTCTTAAGCCCCCGTCACACTAAGCGAGATCGCTAGCGAGATCGCTGCTGAGTCACAAGTTTTGTGACGCAATAGTGATCTTGCTGTGTGTGACACGTATCAGCGACCGGCCTCCCCGCCGGGTATCGCTGATCATGCTCTAATGTCCTGGGCCTTTTTTTGATCGTTGGTCTGTGGGGAAGGTGACTTGACGGACAGACGTGACTGGCAGTAGGAGGGGACGGTTTGTGCACCAGAGACGGAGATTGACAGGATAGAAGGGTGACAGCTGGGAAAGGTAAATAGGAGGGTGTAGTACCGAGAAATGACCACTAGATGGCAGGGGAGAGTAGTTGAGGACTGAACATCAGCTTATGGCTCAAGAAAACGCATAGTCATGGGGGCGGGGAGATGGGAACCCAGGAGGGGAATTCCCGGTGAGAGAGGGGATAAGTAGGAGTGGTTGGGGTTCCAGAGAGTCAGTCCCGGGAGGAGCTTAGCAGAGGAAGACAGAAGACGGGGAACAGAGAAAGCTCGACCAGGGGACTAACCGGAGAGGACAGTCAGGGGGGGTGGCCCTGACACGACGTACCGCAGTACAGGCGAGGTGATGTACCGCAGGACAAGTGAGGCCCCGGGAGTACCGACTGGACGGCGACCTCGGGCAGGTGAATCGCTGCCAGTAGATGGGTCTAGGACAGCCCCAGTGAAAGATCCTCGAGGGACGCCAACACGACTAAAGGAAAGGTGAAAAGGTACCCGGGCCTAGAAAACAGAATTGTGCAGGCTGCTGCGGTGTGTGGCAGTGGTCGTCAGGAGGAGGACGAATAAAGCTGGAACTGTTACAACTGAGATCTGTCCGCCTCGTCCATCCATCGTCTGGTGTCCTGCTTATCTTAGAGAAAAATTATAAACTCTATAAAGACATCTTCAGAGAGGTTACATACAGTGGGAATGGAAAGTATTCAGACCCCTTTAACGTTTTCACTCTGTTTCATTGCAGCCATTTGGTAAATTCAAAAAAGTTTATTTTTTTTTCTCATTAATGTACACTCTGCACCCCAGCTTGACTGAAAAAAAAGAAATGTAGAAATATTTGCAAATTTATTAAAAAAAGGAAAACTGAAATATCACATGGTCGTAAGTATTCAGACCCTTTGCTCAGTATTGAGTAGAAGCACCCTTTTGAGCTAGTACAGTCATGAGTCTTCTTGAGAATGATGCAAAAAGTTTTTCACACCTAGATTTGGGGATCCAAATGCAGGACAATAGGCATGCAGCTTGGTGAGATGGCATCAACTGTTGGCACAATTATTAGAAAATGGAAGGAAACACAAGCTGGTTGTCAATCTTCCTCATTCTGGGGCTCTGTACAAGATCTCGCCTCATGGGTTAAGGATAATTCTGAGAAAGGTCAGGAATCAGCCTAGAACTACATGGGAAGATGTGGTCAATGACCTGAAGAGCTGGGACCACAGTCTAAAACATTACCATTAATAACACACTACACCATCATGGATTAAAATCCTGCAGGGCACGCAAGGTCCCCCTGCTCGTACCAGCACATGTCCAGGCCTGTTTGAAGTCCACCAATGACCATCTGGATGATTCAGAGGAGGCACTGGAGTAGGTCATGTGGTCAGAGGAGACCAAAATAGAACTTTTTGGTATCAAGTCCACTCTTCTTGTTTGGAGGAAGAAGAATGATGAGTGCAACCCCAAGAACACCATCCCAACAGTGAAGCATGGTGGGGAAACATCATACTGAGGGGTGCTTTTCTGCAAAAGAGAGCAGACGATTGCAACATATTGGAGGGAGGATGGATGGGGTCATGTATCGCAAGATTTTGGCTAACAACCTCCTTCCCTCAGTAAGAACATTGAAGGTGGGTTGTGACTGTGTCTACCAGCATGACAATGACCACACAAGCCATGGCAACTAAGGAGTGGCTCCATAAAAAGCATTTCAAGGTCCTGGAGTGACCTAGATAGTCTCCAGACCTGAACCCAATAGAAAAATCTTTAGAGGGAGCTGAAACTCAATGCTGCCCAGCGACAGCACCGAAACCTGAATGATCTAGAGAAGATCTGTATGGAGGAGTGGGCTAAAATGCTTGCTGCAGTGTGTGCAAACTTAGTCAAGAACTATAGGAAACGTCAGACCTCTGTAATTGCAAACCAAGGTTTCTCTTCCAAATATTAAGTTCTGTTTCTCTATTGTATCAAATACTTATCTCATACCATAACATGCAATTTACTTATTTAGAGAGTTGAGAGAATACGTTAGGAATCGGTCGCCAAATCTAAATTTGCCTTATTATATCCTTTTGGAAGTGCATTGAGCAGCAGGGTGGTGAGCTGGTAAAAGGGAAAAAAAAACTCTTTTAATTCTTCTGCCTGAGCGAGTGTGAACGAGCTGAGTGTGACCTGAGCGTAAGTGCGAACTGTAGTAAGTGTGTGACTTGTGATTCAGTGACTTTGGATTCAGGGAGTTTCCAAGGGAGGTATTACTGAATTACTGTTATAGTTTATTAATACTTTTTATTTATTTTTGCTTATCTTTTCTGTCTGGTGCAATCCCCATTAGGATGTGCTCCACTATTGCCAATGCCATCCAGTGTACGTCTTGCTGCATCGAGGGTGCATACTGCTGTGCGAGATGTGAGCACGTTGTGCATTTGGAAGCCCAGATACTGGATCTAAATTTGGAGCTGGCAACACTGAGATCCATAGACAATATGGAAAGGAGTCTTCTGCTCACTGAGCAGACGCTCAATGGGATAGATGAGGGGGGATGCTAGGTTGGAGCAGGGCAGGCCAGACAGGTGCTGGTAGTGGGGGACTCAATTATTAGGGGAACAGATAGGGCAATCTGTCACAAAGACAGGGATCGTCGAACGGTGTGCTGCCTACCTGGCGCTCGAGTCTGACACATCGCTGATCGGGTTGACAGATTACTGGGAGGGGCTGGTGAGGATCCAGCGGTCATGGTGCACATTGGCACAAATGACAAAGTTAGAGATAGGTGGAAGGTCCTTAAAGATGATTTCAGGGAATTAGGCTGTAAGCTTAAAGCAAGGACCTCCACGGTGGTATTTTCGGAAATACTTCCTGTACCACGTGCCACGCCAGAGAGGCAACCGGAGATTAGGGAGGTTATAAGTGGCTGAGGAATTGGTGTAGGAAGGAGGGGTTTGGGTTCCTGGAGAACTGGGCCGACTTCTCAGTTGGCTACAGGTTCTACGCTAGGGACGGACTGCTCCTCAATGGGGAGGGTGCAGCTGTGCTGGGGGAGAAAATGGCTAGAAGGTTGGAGGAATGTTTAAACTAGGAATGGGGGGAGGGTATTCCTTTTATAGGAGGGGGAAGACAGTGCAGATAGAGACCTGGGCACAAATAATGATATTGGGGGTGGGGGTGGCATGGGGGTAGGGTTAGAACAGTTAATAATTTAAGAAAGAATAGAGGTACAGAGAGATACATAAAGTGCATGTATACTAATGCCAGAAGTCTCGCCAACAAAATGGAGGAATTGGAGTTAATGTTGCTGGAACATAATTATGACATGGTGGGGATATCTGAGACATAGCTGGATGAGAGCCATGACTGGGCCTTTAATTTACAGGGCTATAGTCTCTTTAGAAATGACCGTACAAATAAGCGAGGGGGAGGTGCGTGTTTATATGTAAAATCATCCTTAAAACCCATCCTGCGTGATAATATATATGAATCTAATGAAAATGTAGAGTCCCTGTGGGTAGAGATAAGGGGAGGGGGGAAAAATAATAAATTACTGATAGGGGTTTGTTATTAGTCTCCAAAAATAATGGAAGCAGCAGAGAATATCCTCATAAAGCAAATAGATGAAGCAGCGACTCAAGGAGAAGTCATTATTATGGGGGACTCAACTACCCTGAAATACATTGGGGAACAGAAACCTGCAGTTCCAGCAAAGGTAATAGGTTTTTGACAACTATGAGAGACAATTACCTTTCACAACTGGTTCAGGACCCAACAAGAGGGGGGCACTGCTAGACCTAATATTAACCAACAGGCCAGACCGCATATCAAATGTAAGGGTTGAGGGTCACTTGGGTAATAGTGATCACAAAATCATGTATCCTTTAATAAGATGTGTAGTAGAGGGGTTACAAGGACACTAAACTTCAGGAAGGCAAATTTCCAACGGATGAGAGATGATCTTGGTGCAATTAACTGGGACGATATCCTGAGACATAAAAATACACAAAGAAAATGGGAGACGTTTATTAGCATCCTGAATAGGACCTGTGCACAATATATACCGTATGGGAATAAACATGCGAGAAATAGAACTGAAGGGGTGCAATAAGAGACAAAAATAAAGAATTTAGAGAATTAAAGCAAGTAGGTAGTGATGAGGCATTAACTAAATACAGAAGATTAAATAAATTCTGTAAAAAGCAAATCAAAACAGCAAAGATTGAGACAGAGAGACTCATTGCCAGAGAAAGTAAAAATAATCCCAAAATATTCTTTAACTACATAAATAGTAAGAAGCTAAAAAATGATAGTGTTGGTCCCCTTAAAAATAGTCTGGGTGAAATGGTGGATGAGGATGAGGAAAAAGCCAATATGCTAAATGACTTTTTTCAACAGTATTTACACAAGAAAATCCCATGATGGATAACATGATCAGGGATAAAAATTCTCCATTAAATGTCACCTGCTTAACTCAGCACGAAGTACGGCGGTGTCTAAAAATCACTAAAATTGACAAATCCCCAGGCCCGGATGGGATACACCCCCGAGTACTGCAGGAATTAAGTACAGTCATAGATAGACCATTATTTTTAATCTTTAAAGATTCCATAATAACAGGGTCTGTACGTCAGGACTGGCATATGGCAAATGTGGTGCCAATATTCAAAAAGGGGACAAAACCGAACTTGGAAATTATAGGCCAGTAAGTTTAACCTCAACTGTGGGTAAAATCCTGGAGGGTTTTCTAAGAGATACTATACTGGAGTATCTGGAGAAGAATAACCTTATGACCCAATATCAACATGGGTTTACAAGGGACCGTTCCTGTCAGACTAATCTGATAAGCTTTTATGAAGAGGTAAGTTCCGGACTGGACCAAGGGAATGCAGTGGATGTGGTGTGCAAGGACTTTTCAAAAGCTTTTGATACGGTGCCATAGAAAAGGTTGATACAAAAATGAGAACAATGGGGATAGGGGAAAATATGTGTAAGTGGGTTAAGAGCTGGCTCAGGGATAGGAAACAAAGCGTGGTTATTAATGGAGCACACTCGGACTGGGTCACAGTTAGCAGTGGGGTACCACAGGGGTCAGTTTTGGGCCCGCTTCTTTTTAACATATTTATGAATGACCTTGTAGGGGGCATAGAGAGTAGAATTTCAATATTTGCAGATGACACTAAACTCTGCAGGGTAATCAATACAGAGGAGGACAATTTTATATTACAGGAGGATTTATGTAAACTAGAAGCTTGGGCTGATAAATGGCAAATGAGCTTTAATGGGGATAAATGTAAGGTCATGCACTTGGGTAGAACGAACAAAACACTGGGCAAAACTGTCACTGAAAAAGACCTGGGTGTATGGGTGGACGACACTCACATTTAGTGGCCAGTGTCAGGCAGCTGCTGCAAAGGCAAATAAAATAATGGGATGCATTAAAAGAGGCATAGATGCTCATGAGGAGAACATAATTTTACCTCTATATAAGTCACTAGTGCGACCACACTTAGAATACTGTGTACAGTTCTGGTCTCCGGTGTAAAAGAAAGACATAGCTGAACTGGAGCGGATGCAGAGAAGAGCGACCAAGGTTATTAGGGAACTAAGGGTCTGCAATACCAAGACAGGTTATTATACACTTGGGGTTATTTAGTTTGGAAAAACGAAGGCTTAGGGGTGATCTTATTACAATGTATAAATATATGTGAGGACAGTACAAAGACCTTTCTACTGATCTTTTTACTCTTAGACCTGTGATGGGGACAAGGGGGCATCCTCTACGTCTGGAGGAAAGAAGGTTTAAGCATACTCACAGACGCGGATTCTTTACTGTAAGAGCAGTGAGACTATGGAACTCTCTGTCATATGATGTTGTAATAATGAGTGATTCCCTAATAAAATTTAAGAAGGGTCTGGATGCCTTTCTTGAAAAGTATAGCATTACAGGTTATATACACTAGTTTCCTTAATATTGCGTTGATCCAGGGAGCTAGTCTGATTGCCGTATGTGGAGTCGGGAAGGAATTTTTTTCCCAATGTGAAGCCTACTGTTTGCCACATGGGTTTTTTAGCCTTCCTCTGGCTCAACATGTTAGGGCAAGTTAGGATAGGATATGGGTTGAACTAGATGGACTTAAAGTCTTCCTTCAACCTTAATAACTATGTTACTATGTTATTCATGCCATATTGGTACCCTATTCTTGCCGAATTTATGTTTCATGATCGGTTCCAAACATATTCGTTCATTTCTACTCCCATTGACTCCAATGATCTTTGGCTGTGTTTGGCGAATATTATAAAAACAATATTCGCCACCGATCGCAATCGGAACCGAATTTTGAAAAATTTGCTCAACTCTAATTATTTAAAAATCATGTAATGTGATTTTCTGATTTTTATTTTTAGATTTTGTCTCTCACAGTTGAAGTGTATCTACAATAATTACAGACCTCGCCATTCTTGTAGGTGGGAAAACTTGCAAAATCGGCAGTATGTCAAATACTTATTTTCCCCACTGTATGACCCTCACATTGAATATATGGCACTAATTAAAAGTGAGTGAGAAAGAGCTGGCACTTCAGCCTCCATTGAAGTAGGACCTCCTGCCATGAATAGGTAATTACAAAAGGAAATCTGGAAAGAAAAACCTGGGAAAGAAAAGCACGATAGGGTCTTATCCGATGACAAAGGGGTGTCAGGTAAAGGAGAGAATATGCTCACCTTGCTAGGTTGCTGAATGGCAACATATAACGGGCATTTAACAGTTGCTGCACAGATAACGGTCAAGGAAACGACCATGAATAGAAAGAGAAGATGGAGGTTAAAATATCGGTGAAGTTAAAACATTTATTTAATCAGGTTTATAGGTCAACACGTTTCGAAGTCACACTGGACCTCTTCATTAGGTTTGTTCATGAGGTTTATCCTGATAAAGAGGTCCTGCATGACCTTGAAACTCGGTGACCTTTAAACTAGAGTAAATAAATGTTTGAACTTCACCTACAGTTGTGGCCAAAAGTATTGACACCCCTGCAATTTTGTCAGATAATACTCAGTTTCTTCCTGAAAATGATTGCAAACACATTCTTTGGTATTATTATCTTCATTTAATTTGTCTTCAATGAAAAAACACAAAAGAGAATAAAGCAAAAAGCAAAACATTGATCATTACACACAGAACTCCAAAAATGGGCCAGACAAAAGTATTGGCACCCTCAGCCTAATACTTGGTTGCGCAACCTTTAGCCAAAATAACTGCGACCAACCGCTTCCGGTAACCATCAATGAGTTTCTTACAATGCTCTGCTGGAATTTTAGACCATTCTTCTTTGGCAAACTGCTCCAGGTCCCTGATATTAGAAGGGTGCCTTCTCCAAACTGCCATTTTTAGATCTCTCCACAGGTGTTCTATGGGATTCAGGTCTGGACTCATTGCTGGCTACCTTAGAAGTCTCCAGTGCTTTCTCTCAAACCATTTTCTAGTGCTTTTTGAAGTGTGTTTTGGATCATTGTCCTGCTGGAAGACCCATGACCTCTGAG
This sequence comes from Dendrobates tinctorius, assembly GCF_039654945.1. Lineage (NCBI taxonomy): Eukaryota > Metazoa > Chordata > Amphibia > Anura > Dendrobatidae > Dendrobates > Dendrobates tinctorius. The sequence goes on from NW_027361700.1 coordinate 30,904,430, forward strand.
GGAGACCCAGCTTTCTCACACTGGGCCCTACATTATGCTGCAAAATTTGTTGGTAGTCTTCAGACTTCATAATGCCATGCACACGGTCAAGCAGTCCAGTGCCAGAGGCAGCAAAGCAACCCCAAAACATCAGGGAACCTCCGCCATGTTTGACTGTAGGGACCGTGTTTTTTTCTTTGAATGCCTCTTTTTTTCTCCTGTAAACTCTATGTTGATGCCTTTGCCCAAAAAGCTCTACTTTTGTCTCATCTGACCAGAGAACATTCTTCCAAAATGTTTTAGACTTTTTCAGGTAAGTTTTGGCAAACTCCAGCCTGGCTTTTTTATGTCTCGGGGTAAGAAGTGGGGGGTCTTCCTGGGTCTCCTACCATACAGTCCCTTCTCATTCAGACGCCGACGGATAGTACGGGTTGACACTGTTGTACCCTCGGACTGCAGGGCAGCTTGAACTTGTTTGGATGTTAGTCGAGGTTCTTTATCCAACATCCGCACAATCTTTTGTTGAAATCTCTTGTCAATTTTTCTTTTCCGTCCACATCTAGGGAGGTTAGCCACAGTGCCATGGGCTTTAAACTTCTTGATGACACTGCGCACGGTAGACACAGGAACATTCAGGTCTTTGGAGATGGACTTGTAGCCTTGAGATTGCTCATGCTTCCTCACAATTTGGTTTCTCAAGTCCTCAGACAGTTCTTTGGTCTTCTTTCTTTTCTCCATGCTCAATGTGGTACACACAAGGACCCAGGACAGAGGTTGAGTCAACTTTAATCCATGTCAACTGGCTGCAAGTGTGATTTAGTTATTGCCAACACCTGTTAGGTGCCACAGGTAAGTTACAGGTGCTGTAAATTACACAAATTAGAGAAGCATCACATGATTTTTCGAACAGTGCCAATACTTTTGTCCACCCTCTTTTTTATGTTTGGTGTGGAATTATATCCAATTTGGCTTTAGGACAATTCTTTTTGTGTTTTTTCATTTAAGACAAATTAAATGAAGATAATAATACCAAAGAATTTGTGTTTGCAGTCATTTTCAGGAAGAAACTGAGTATTATCTGACAAAATTGCAGGGGTGTCAATACTTTTGGCCACAACTGTATATTTTGATATCAGCAGCACATGAGTGATACCTCTGTCTTCTGTCTAAAAGGAAATCTGCTGCGAGCCAGCCAACAAGTCTAGGATTAATATACTCATAGGCGGAGAAGTACACTTCCGAGGCAAGAGCTTCCTCTTTTCAAAAGAATTATCTCAGACACTCTGGAGCCAGTGGTCAGTGATGAATATTTGGTTTGCAATGGGAGGTATATTTTCAGCATTGTGGTGAAGTGACAAACATAATGCATTCAATCACATCACCATAAAGCCAACCTAACACTTCCAACTTAATATTGGCAGATGGATGATGCTATCCATGCCATGTTTCATCTTTATAGAAAGATAAAATTGTGATAGGAAACATGACCACAATATCTCCTGCCTGCGAACTCAAGGGTAGAAGATATCCTGAAAGTTCGGGATCTCATAATCTTCTAAAGACTTTACCTCATCCCACAACCAACCCCCCAACCTCACCAATAAGAGGTATGTGGACGTAACATTGATCTAATAAAAAAAAGAGTTTGGGCTTTTGTTATTTGTCATTTCTGAAAGACACAGTGCTCTGTGGTTCTGTCCACTGCTCTAAGGAGTGGGAAGTCCACTATGCGCTGAGCCATTTCGTGACACAGGTTTACTACTTTTTTTTTTCTTATCCCTTTTATTACATGTGATTGTATAAAGTGTTTGTTTTGTTCCCATTTTTTAACATCTTTGTATATTTTTTTTAAACACTACCTTGTTTGCCGTATTACATATAAAAAATGTTATAGCTCTGTCAATTAAAATCCGCAAGACCTTTCCCCCTCACGTTGAACATATGGGGAAGTGGGAATTTATTTGTAACTGTGAAACAGCTGACACTTCTAACTCCTTTTGAAGTAGAGCCTCACATTGAATATATGGGGAAAGGAGAAAGAAACTAATCAAAACAACATTTGAAGCATAGACTACTGTCTTGGACATGTGATTAAAACATTGAAAAGGCTAGGGAAAAGACAGTCAGCTGTGAGATCTGTTTACACAGGGGAGAAGAATTGGAGAGGCTGCTTTTGTTCCAAGGAAGAAGAAGCATCCAGGGTTCACAGTTTTTTTTTTTCTTAGAGTGTTCCAGACGTTGTGTCTCCATTGTCCAGATATGAATATTGGGGTTTTGAATCAATCTGATATTTATCGGAGAAAGATTATCAGCGTCGTAGCGAAGGGCCGGACCCGGACGTGTTATTATTATTCTTATCTTTCTGGATTAAATATATAAAATTTCATAGCTCTGTCCCCTCTGCTCTGTAAACCAAACCCCTGAAACCATACGCTACCTGTAACGAGTGTTCAATCAGCCTGTATAAACAATTAGTGGTGGCAGAGAGTAGTTCTTTGGAATCTGAGGTGTATATACCATATGCTCACTGTTAGTTCCCCAATAACCAGCCTAGTACTGGAAGCAGCCATATCCCACATAATGGCCCAATGTGTCTCATTCCTGGCCCCAAATCCATCATGTCTCCATCCTGCTGGCATCACATCCATCATGTCTCCATCCCGCTGGCCTCACATCCATCATGTCTCCATCCTGCTGGCCTCACATCCATCATGTCTCAATCCTCCTGGCCCACATCCATCATGTCTCCATCCTACTGACTCCACATCCATCATGTCTCCATCCTCTTGTCCCTACATCCATCATGTCTCCATCCTCTGGATCCCACATCCATCATGTCTACTTCCTCCTGTCTCCACATTCATCATGTCTCCATCATCCCGGCCCCACATTCATCATGTCTCCATGCTCCTGGACCTACATTCATCATGTCTCCATCCGGCGGACCTCACATTCATCATGAAAAAATGTAACTTTAAACTCCAGCGGACAAAATCCAGGATGCAAAATTTTAAAAAGTTTTTTCTTGCATTAGCAAAGATTTTTATTATTAAAGTCCATCATAAAATAAATCCACACTTCTAGACAGTAGATAAATAGATTAGGGGAAGGGGGGGGTTAGCCTCTCAGACTACGCGTTTAGACCATGTAGAAGGCGTTAATTCGCCGAAACACGTAGTCAGAGAGGCTAACCCCCCCTTCCCCTAATCTATTTATCTACTGTCTAGAAGTGTGGATTTATTTTATGATGGACTTTAATAATAAAAATCTTTGCTAATTCAAGAAAAAACGTTTTAAAATTTGGCATCCTGGATTTTGTCCGCTGGAGTTTAAAGTTACATTTTTTCATTTGAATCTTTTGTGGCTGGCTCCTGCTCTGGTCTCCGTGCAGACTTTCTCCTGGATTGATATTGGATCTCACACACCGGGGTGTACGGGTAAGCTGACTTTGAAAATCTGGAGTTTTTTTGTATTCACATTCATCATATCTCCATCCTGCTGGCCTCACATCTATCATGTCTCCATCCTCCTGGCCACACCTATATCATGTTTCCATCTTCTTGGCCCCACACCTATCATGACACCATCCTCCTGACCCCCCCCCCCTCCATCACGTCTCCATCCTCCTGGCCTCACATCCATCATGTCGCCATCCTCCTGGCCCCACATCCTTCATGTCTTTATCCTCCTGGTCCCACATCCATCAGGTCTCCATTCTCCTGGCCCCACATCCTTCGTGTCTTTATCCTCCTGGCCCCACATCCATCATATCTTCATCCTCCTGGCCCCACATTCTTCATTTCTCCTTCCTCCTGGCCCCACATCCATCATGTCTCGATCCTCTTGGTCTCATATACATCATGTCGCCATCTTGCTGGCCTCACATCCACCATATCGTCATCCTCCTGGCTTCACATCCATCAGGTCTCCATCCTCCTGGCCTCATATCCATCATGTCTCTATCCTCCTGGCCCCATATCATGTCTCCCTGTCCCCTATATTACAACTTTTCACTAAAATAAAAAGTTTTTTCTTACCTAGCTGCGGTCCAGCGGTGTCCTCTTCCTTCTACATTTGTGGCATGGACAGGCCAGCTCATGGCGGTAACCTCATATGTCGGCAACGTACTCGCCAACGTCAGCTGCCGGCCTCTTATTGGCTGGCGGCTTTTATCTATTGCTGTTGGCTTCCTGCACGGCAATATATTTCAACTGAACATACATCCAGCCCATCCCTGACCCTGGGGCCAGTGGGCAGAAGCAAAAGAGGGGGGGGAATGCCAGCATGTCTCACCCAATCCAGGCACCCCTCTTTGCTTCTGCTCACCAGGCCCCATACACCAGAAAGGGTAGTAATGCCCTGATGGCAGCCATTTAGAGACACATGTGGGGCTGGCTGTGGGGAATACAGAGGGGATGGCACTGGGAAAATACATTGGTCTGGCTGTGGGGAAATACGTGGTGTTGACTGTGAGGACATATGTAGAGTTGTCTGTGGAGACATACGTAGGGCTGGCTGTGGTTCATATGTGGGTCTGGCTATGGGAACATAAGGGGCTGGCTGTGGAGAATACAGAGTGGCTAGCACTGGGTTATACATTGGGCTGGCTGTGGGGATATACGAGGGTCTGGCTGTGGGGAAAAACAGGCTGACTGTAGGGCATACATGGGTTTGACTGTGAGGACATATGTAGAGTTGGCTTTGGGGACATAAGTAAGGCTGGCTGTGGGTCTGATGGTGGGGACATAGATGGGGCTGGGTGTGGGGACATTACAACAGGAGATTGCTATGGGGTTATCATATTGTATGGGAGACTGTGGGGGACATTATACCTGGGCTGTGGGAACATCATACTATATATGTTATGTGATGGGCATCACATTGTATAGGGGGCTGTGGGGGACATTATACTGGGGGCTCTGAAGGGCAACATACTATATAGAGAGCTTTGGGGCGAATCACACTACATAGGGGCTGTATGGGGACATCATAATATACAGGGGATTGTGAGGGGACATTATACTGGAGGCTGTGAATATATACTGTATAGGAGGCTGTTGAGGACATTCTACTGTATAGTGGGCTGTGGTGACCATATTGTATAAGGGGCTGTCGTGGACATCATACTGTGTAATGGGGGCTGTGGTGGACATTATACTATATGAGGGGCTGTGGTGTACATCATAGTGTATATTAGGGGGCTGTTGTGGATATCATATTGTTTGGGCTGCTGTGGTGACCATCATACCTTGAAGGACCCAGTGAGGATGGGGTACAGTTTGGAGAGGACAATGTGGTGGGCATAGTGTGAAAAGGGATCACAGAATGGATATGGAGAGGGGGTATCATGAATTGTGGGCACAGTATGGAGAGAGGTTAGCATGGGGGGGAGACTGTGGAGATCTAGAGAGTATAAGGGAAAACAGTGGAGAGGGGACAGTTATGGTATATATGCTGTGGTTCATAAGGATCATCAGTGGGGTGGTTTTAGTTGATATGGCAGACAGTGTGGTGGTTATAGATCATTAAGGTAGACAGTGTGGAGGCCAGGGCCGGACTGGCCATCTGGCAATTCTGGCAAATGCCAGAAGGGTCTGTCTGGTCATGGGCTGCCTTGTCTGCTACGTTGTTAACAGAATTAGTGCACTGAAGACACCCATACTGTTAGGAGTTGTGACGAAGTACAAAATTGCTGACTCCGTCACTTACCCCAACAGGCTCCTGGTATCATTAGAAATATTGGTCTTGTAGTAAATCTTGCTTTTCTCCATCCAGGGTAATATATCCCATCTGGTGCTTGGGGACAGCATGAGCCTGTGTAATTTCAATTGCCAGGGCTGAATTTCAGCCCCAGTCCATACCTGGTGGAGGCCATATACCTTTGGAGGATTATTTAAGGCATAGTATGGACAGATATTTTTATGCAGGGGGCATTGTAATGACACTACTATTTTTAAGGGCACTGTGTCGAAATGTACTGCAGAAGACTGGAGAAGAGGCAATTTGGAGACGAGCTATGGATGTGAAAAGTCATCAAGACAAGATGGAGACGAAAAGAAAGAGAACATGTCACCTACATTATAAGGTACCTGTATGTAAATGTTTACTTACTGATACTGACTACGTCTCATTAGTACTGTGGTTCCTGTATGGACCGAAGTCTGATAAAGGCTGATAATAACAACTCCCAGCATTTCCTTACCATTGTTAAGAACATACTGGGAGTTGTAAGTTTATGAGACACAAATGTATATGGGTCTGACTTGACATTACAATTGATTGCTGTACTAAGCTTGTTGATGTATTCGTGTAGTTAAGGTGGTTCTACCGACACGTATACATGTACTTATGATGGTACTGGTGTTGTATTTATTTACTGATGGTGGTTCTCGTGATGTATTCATGTCCTGAGGTTCTAGAGATACATTAATGTACTGATAGTGGATCTGGTAAGGTATTCATGTACTGATGGTGGTTCTGGTGACGTACAGATGTACTAATGTTGGTTCTAGTGACCTATTTATTTATTGATTATAGTTCTGTTGCTATATTTATGTACTATTGATGGCTCTGGTGTTCTGTTTATGTACTGATGATGATTTTGGTTTTGTATTTATGTACTGATGATGGTTATGATGATGAATACAGCACTAGAACCATAATCACTTCATAAATACACCACCAGAGCCATCAGTATTATATGAATACAGCACCAGAACAACCATCACTACATGAATACATCACCAGAACCACCATGAGAACAGGAATATGACCCGGGAACCACTATGAGTACATTAATTTAGCTCCAGAACGACGATCAGTACAGGAATATGGCATTAGAACCACCAACAGTACAGGAATACGGCACCAGAACCAACATCAGTTTTGCTGCACACTTCATATGTTGCAAGATGGACGTAAAAACCATCATAAGTATCCCTTTAGCTACTATGGGGCCTGGTTAGTTTCCATTAGGGTATCCGCCAAATGCTGGACACCTTAATTGAAACCAACTGGGCACCATTATAGATAAGTTATATTAGTTTCCATAACTATCCTTATGTCTGACATAAAATATAGGATGTCAGGGATGATCACTTTTTTTTTCCCCCTGGTACTGTGTAAACCATGAATGATTCTATATCTAACTTTGAAAACACACTCTCTGTTGAGCCTCACTCCTAAAGTATGTAGGGAGGAGGACCCCCGCAGAGTGTCCAGGCCGGAACCAAGGGGACTGCCATCTGAGTTCCTAAGGAAACAGTACCCGGGGAGCAGAGAAGGAGAGTGGACTGCTGAGAGTGACAGTACAGCAAGGGGAGGGGCGAGTATAAAAGGTACAGGGAGAGCGCAGGGGAGTCAGTTGGTGATACGTCAGACACGGATGGGGCGTGAGAGAACGAGAAGGCCATAGACAGTTCAGAGAGGCCCTCAGGAAGGAGGCGCCGAGCTTACCGACAGGGGACTGTCTCTTCACCCCAATCCTAGGTCACGATCTGCCCCCTGTCATCCTCGGCCGTTACCGCTGAGCCAGAGCCCGCCTGTCCGCTGCCTCTCCCGGCCGCTGCCGTCCCACTTCAGCCCGCGGTTGCGGCCTGCCCGCTACCACTCGCGGACGCTGCCGTTTCACTTCAGCCTGTGGTTGCGGCCTGTCCGTCACCGCTCACAGCCGCCTTCACCCCGCTGTAGTCGGCAGTTGGAGCCTGTTCCTCATCAGCAGAGACACTCTTCACACAGCCCCAGGCTGGACCCTTAGACGGCCATACCGCGGCCCCATAGTAACCGGCCTCGGCCGGGTTAGTTGTGTTCTTTTTAAATAGTGTTTGGTTGTACTGAGTCCCTGCGAGGACAACTGTTGTTATCCCTTTTTGGTTGCTTAGTATAGCCCTAGCGGCTTCAATTTATAAAGGTTTGTTTTCCAAAATTCAACCAGTCTCGCGTCTCATCACTGCATCCTGCGTACCTGCTGTTACCTACAAGTACATCTTTTTATGGCATTATTTGGTGAAGACCTAATACTATCTAATAGACCTGACAGAATAAAAAATCTGCAGGTTGTCTGGCATCTAGGAAATAGCAACCACAAGATTGTACAGTTTCACTTGTCTTTCGCTAGGGGGACATGTCAGGGAGTCACAAAAACACTGAACTTTAGGAAGGCAAAGTTTGACCAGCTTAGAGATGCCCTTAATCTGGTTGACTGGGACAATGTCCTCAGAAATAAGAATACAGAAGATAAATGGGAAATGTTTAGGAACATCCTTAATAGGCACTGTAAGCGGTTTATACCTTGTGGGAATAAAAGGACAAGAAATAGGAAAAACCCAATGTGGCTAAATAAAGAAGTAAGATGGGCAATTAACAGCAAAAAGAAAGCATTTAAACTACTAAAGCAGAATGGCACTGCTGAAGCGCTAAAAACTATAGGGCGAAAAATACTTTATCTAAAAAACTAATTAAAGCTGCCAAAAAGGAAACAGAGAAGCACATTGCTAAGGAGAGTAAAACTAATCCCAAACTTTTCTCAACTATATCAATAGTAAAAGAATCATACGTAAAGTGTAGGCCCCTTAAAAGATTGTGAGGAAAGAATGGTTGTAAATGACAAGGAAAAAGCTAATATATTAAACACCTTCTTCTCCACGGTATTCACGGTGCAAAAGAGAAGACTGAGAGGAGACTTAATAGCCGTCTACAAATATCTAAAGGGCTGTCACATTGTAGAAGGATCAACTTTATTCTCATTTGCACAAGGAAAGACTAGAAGCAATGGGATGAAACTGAATGGGAGGAGACACAGATTAGATATTAGAAAAAACTTTTTGACAGTTAGAGTGATCAATGAGTGGAACAGGCTGCCACGAGAAGTGGTGAGTTCTCCTTCAATGGAAGTCTTCAAACAGAGGCTGGACAGACATCTGACTGGTATGATTTAGCGAATCCTGCTTTGAGCAGGGGGTTGGACCAGATGGCCCAGGAGGTCCCTTCCAACTCTACAATTCTATGATTCTATGAAATGCTAGGTGAAATGCCGATAGACAAAGAAAACCCTATATTAAGGGTCACCAATCTAATCCAAGAAGAGGTGCGAAACCGGCTAAATAAGATTAAAATAGATAAACCTCCGGGTCCGGATGGCATACATCCACGAGTACTAAGAGAACTAAGTAATGTAATAGACAAGCCATTATTTCTTTATTTAGGGTTCTATAGTGACGGGGTCTGTTCCACAGGACTGGCGCATAGAAAATGTGGTACCAATATTCAAAAAGGGCTCTAAAAGTGAACCTGGAAATTATAGGCCAGTAAATCTAACCTCTATTCTTGGTAAAATATTTAAAGGGATTCTGAGGGATGTTATTCTGGATTATCTCAATAAGAATAACTGTTTAACTCCATATCAGCATGGGTATAAGAGGAATCACTCCTGTCAAACCAATCTAATCAGTTTTCATGAAGTTTTTATTGACTTTTGCAAAGCATTTGATTCTGTGCCACACAAGAGGTTGGTACACAAAATGAGAATGCTGGGTCTGGGGGAAAATGTGTGTAAATGGGTAAGTAATTGGCTTAGTGATAGAAAGCAGAGGTTGATTATAAATTGTATATTCTCTAACTGGGGTCGCTGTGACCAGTGGGGTACTGCAGGGGTCGGTGTTGGGACCTCTTCTCTTCTACATATTTATTAACGATCTGGTAGAAGGTTTACACAGTAAAATATCAATATTTGCAGATGATGCAAAACTATATAAAGCAGTCAATAGAAGAGAAGATCGTATTCTGCTACAGATGGATCTGGATAAGTTGTAAACTTGGGCCGAAAGGTGGCAGATGCGGTTTAACATTGATAAATGTAGGGTTGTACACATGGTAAGAAGGAATCAATATCACCATTACACACTGAATGGGAAACCACTGGGTAAATCTGACAAGGAGAAGGACTTGGTGATCCTAGTTAATGATAAACTTACCTGGAGCAGCCAGTGCCAGGCAGCAGCTGCCAAGGCAAACAGGAACATGGGGTGCATTAAAAGAGGTCTGGATACACATGATGGAACTAGAGCGAGTAGAAAGGAGGGCAGCAAAATTAATAAAGGGGATGGGGGAACTAAAATACCCAGAGAGATTAGCAAAATTAGGATAATTTAGTCTAGAAAAAAGATGACTGAGGAGCGATCTAATAACCATGTATAAGTATATAAGGGGACAATACAAATATCTCTCAGAGGATTTGTTATAGAAAGGAAGATGACGGTCACAAGGGGGCATTCTCTGCGTCTGGAGGAGAGAAGGTTTTTCCACCAACATAGAAGAGGATGTTAGGGCAGTAAGAATCTGGAATTCCTTGCCTGAGGAGGTGGTGATAGCGAACTCAGTCGAGGAGTTCAAGAAAGGCCTGGATGTCTTCCTGGAGCGTAACAATATTGTATCTTACAGTTATTAGGTTCTTTAGAAGGACGTAGAACTGGGAATTTATTCTGATGGAATATATGCTGAACTGGATGGACTAATGTCTCTTTTCAGCCTTGCTAACTATGTTACTATGAAAATGTGAACAATTCTAGTGGAAGTGGTTGTCAGAGTTTTTTTCCAGACCCATCGGGGTGGGGCTATAAGGGCTCCTTTCCCTTTAGTCTCTGACACATTCCTACTTTTGGGGGCTAAGGGTTCATAGGGTGGGTGCCATCGACTTCATCTTCTTAGAGCACTAAAATACCTTATACCAACCCTGTATGATAGGGCATATTGTACTATATTCTTTCCAGTAGCAGCTAATTAAAATCATATAATTTACGGATTTTTATAAAGTTTATAAAAAGAAGTAAATCATTCAGCTTCATTAAATTAGCTATTGTATCATGTTCAACAGCTCTTCCCACAAAGTAGGATGGCCCATGGCTCCCCACCACACACAGTATGATGGCCCACAGGTCCCCCCCCCACAAACACACATGCACAGTAGGATGGCCCCACAGTTCGCCGCCACACATAGTAGGGCCGTCTTCATTATTTGGTCTTCAACTGGATATTTTTAAGTCATTAAAGGGGTATCTGAGACTTTATAAAAAACAGAAAAATGTACCTAAGCACTAAGAGGCAGGTAATTGCAACTTACCTGCCTGTTGTGCATGGCGCCGTTCTTCCCCGGCACAGAAACCGCTCTTGCTGGGGATGCAGAAGCCTCCGATGACATCACGTCTACAGAGCGGAGGCTTCTTCATCGCTCCACACTGTCGACAGGGCAGAACTTCCGACATCATTTTGATTGACAGCCGTATCCTCGCTGCCTAACTGGGGAATCCGCTGGCAGTCAGAATGACTTCGGAAATCATGTCGCATCGGCAGCTGAATTCCCGGAAGGAGTTGTATGTGACCTCTTTGTGCAAGGGAAGAACGGCGCTGTGCACAATGCACAGATAAGCTGTAATTACCTGTCTATTAGTGCTTAGGTAATTTGTTTGTTTTTATAAGGTCTCGGATATACCCTTTAAGAGCTTATCTTTAGACACAAAACAGTCGTTTAAGTCAAACTAGTTCATAATAAGGAAAAGATCTCCAATATGCAGACTAAATAGATTTTAATTATAGACAAGGGATTCCTGGCTTTCATAGTGTGTGTGTGCCAGAATGGTGGGATATTAGTTTATGGAATCACAATGGTGGACATTTTTAGTGTATAGGGTCAAAGTGGGGGATATTCTAAAAGCATAGGATGACAAAGGGGGACATTAATAATGTCTCTCATTGTGGTCCCTATCACTAATGTCCCCTATTGTGGGGATGTTACAACTGTAATAGGGAATAAAAGGAGGATGCTATTAGGGAGGGTCATGTTGCTGCATTTTGTCACAAAGGCAGACATTACTGTATGGGGGCACAAAAAGGAATTTACTAGTGTACACGAGACAAATATAGGGAATATAACTAGAAATGAGCAGATTAAGCGAAATTTTAATTTGCTTATTTTTCTCAGATTTTTCTGAGAAATTCGATTTACAAGATATATTCCATGAAATTAATGTCTCTTATTATTATTATTTATTTTTAGAGCACCATTGATTCCATGGTGCTGTACAAGAGGAGAGGTTACATACCAAACACAAATATAAATTACGGTGAATATACTAACAGTGAAAGACTGGTACAGAGGGGACAGGACCCTGCCCTGGTGGGCTTACACTCTACAGGATAAGGAGAGAGGAGGGTCAGGGCTTGCGGTAGCTATGGTGGTGGTGAGTTGGTATCGGGGGTCACTGCAGGCTGTAAGCTTTCCTGAAGAGATGGGTTTTTATGTTCCGTCTGAAAGTTCTGAATATTAGCCCCCGATCTGTAAGATAAAGGGGGCTCATGGGATTACAGGACTTTAGGCTGTTAAGCTAATTTGTAAGGTTATCAATGCCTAACTCCTGTTTCTTTTGTTTGAGATGCTCAAGGGTTAATGGAAGTGGCAGGATTTTCAGACCTGGAGACTGCTTTTCCCGCAAAAATATGGACCAATGGACGGATGGACACCTCAGGGAGGCGGATACTGTTCAATATTTAAAACTGACAGGAGTGCCTGTGCTGGCATTCTGACAAGGTACAGTAGAATTTTTCCCTCCGAACCACCGCTTTTTCCGTTAGTCGTACAGTCGCATTGCTTTATTGAAGGGAGGTAACACTAAGCCATCTGACTGTGTGATCTTCATTAATTATTTAAATGGACTGGTTGACCGACTCGACTGATTAAAAAGTTATATTTATTTGATTGTTGGAAGTATATCCCCAATAAAGCACTGCGGCCATATTTATCCAACCTTTAGTTGAGTAATTATTCTTAAATGAGAATAATTATATTTTTCCATTTGAGTCTGATTTAATAAACTTAACAATCCTTGTATTCTCATGTGGCGGACAATAAGACATGTTGTGGCACAGAATTCCAGAGGACGTCGGATACTCAGAAGAAGTCTCGGAGGTGACTGGGTGAGGAACATATGAGTGTGGAGGAGACAAGGAGGTCTTGGGAGGACTGGAGATTACATGTTGGAAGACATCGGGAGATTAATCCAGAGATATATGAAGGAGACAGATTACGGACGACTTTGTAGGTCAGTGTTAGTAGTTTGAACTGGATATATTGTGATATTGTGAGCCATTGAAAGGATTTGTAGAGGAAAGAAGTAAAGGAGGTGGATTTAGTCAGTTAGCAGAGTTAAAGGGGTGGTCCGAAGGTGAAAGTAAATTTTATCTATATCCCTATCTATTTGATGCCATAATCTAAGTTATTTTCTAATATACTTGCTTTAAAAATTCCCTACCGTTCCCTAACTGCTAGTGTACTTTTTTTTGTCTGATGAGGATTTGTTTAAGAACCTTCAGTGCATCTTGGGATAGTCAGTGATATCAGAGCAGGGGGCAGAGACTGTGGTCACTATCATAACCCTCGCCCTGAAAGGAAGCATCATCAGTGACACTCATTTCAGGAGCGGTGCCGTCCCTGCTGGTCCCTACTCTATGCGATGTGCGCAGCGACAGCCTCCACTCTCGTCAGCTCAGATCTGCAGTAATGAGCCGGCTCTACACCCAGCCAATTTGTTTACCTGTAGGGGGCGTCAATTAGGTTTCTATGAGATTATGAAATTTTATGGAGGAATGGCAAATACAGTTCTCTGGGGCTTAGTTGCCAATTCTACCCAGATAAAACACATTTGCATGTTCAAAACCTTATTGGAAGCCAACACAGATGTCAGCTATGACTAAAGCAAAAGACCCTTATGGTGGTATAGAATATATCTGTCTTTTCTCCAAGTTGCTGCTAACTTATGAGGGGGTGGTCGAGGAATCCCACTCCCCTCTGAATCTGTGTAACTGTATTTTATCATAAAATGTGCCATTTATGATATGGCCATTAGATGGCAGTAATGGGTTACATTTAAGATGACTATCTGTTCTATACAGGAAAGATATATATCTTTGTACCGTGTTAGCCAGTAGATAGAAAAATATTTAGAATTGAGAGTCCTCAGACTCCTCAGTAGTTGATACCTTTTAATGGCTAACTGAAAAGATGGTAACACATTGCAAGCTTTCCAGACTACTCAGGTCTCTTCATCAGGCTAGACTAATACAAAATCTGAAGAGTCACATATTTATGCACAATACAACACAGAAAAAATGCAATAGATAAGACAAGTGACGTGAAGCAGAATTATCATTATGGGAGAGGGAAAAGCATAAATATTGGACCAGTACATAGATAAGGAGTCTGGATGTTTTATTGTCCTCTGATTGGAGTCTCCTAATGAGTTGTGATGCCCCCACAAGGTCTTAGGAGCAAATTCCTTAATGCATGTACCGTGTTATGCGGTACATTCTGGTATCCTCCATTTTGATAAAGATATATATCTTATATGTATCTTAACCCCTTAACCCCCAAGGGTGGTTTGCACGTTCATGACTGGGCCAATTTTTACAATTCTGACCACTGTACCTTTATGAGGTCATAACTCTGGAACGCTTCCATGGATCCCGGTGATTCTGACATTGTTTTCTCGTGACATATTGTACTTCATGTTAGTGGTAAAATTTCATTCATATAAATTGCGTTTATTTGTGAAAAAAACGGAAATTTGGCAAAAATTTTGAAAATTTTGCAATTTTCCAACTTTAAATTTTTATGCCCTTAAATCACAGAGATAGGGCACACAAAAAACTTAATAAGTAACATTTCCCACATGTTTACTTTACATCAGCACAATTTTGGAACCAAAATTTTTCTTTGTTAGGAAGTTATAAGAGTTAAAAGTTGACCAGCGATTTCTCATTTTTACAGCACAATTTTATTTTTACAGACCACATCACATTTGAAGCCACTTTGAGGGGTCTATATGATAGAAAATACCCAAAAGTGGCACCATTCTAAAAACTGTACCCCTTAAGGTGCTCAAAACCACATTCAAGAAGTTTATTAACCCTTCAGGTGCTTCACAGGAATTTTTTGAATATTTAAAAAAAAAATGAACATTTAACTTTTTTTCACAAAAAAAATACTTCAGGTTCAATTTTTTTTATTTTACCAAGTGTAAAAGGAGAAATTGGACTGCAAAAGTTATTGTGCAATTTGTCCTGAGTACGCTGATACCTGATATGTGGGGGGAACCACTGTTTCGGCGCATGGCAGAGCTCAGAAGGGAAGGAGCACCGTTTGACTTTTTCAATGCAAAATTAGCTGGAATACAGATCGGATGCCATGTCACGTTTGGAGAGCCCTTGATGTACCTAAACAGTGGAAACCCCCCACAAGTGACCCCATTTTGGACACTAGACCCCCCAAGGAACCTATCTAGATATGTGGTGAGAACTTTGAACCCACAAGGGCTTCACAGAAGTTTATAACGTACAGCGGTACAATTAAAAAATCATATTTTTTCCACAAAAATGATCTTTTCACCCCCAATTTTTATTTTCCCAAGGGTAAGAGGACCCCAAAAGTTATTGTGCAATTTGTCTTGAGTATGCTGATACCCCATATGTGGGTGTAAATGACTATTTGGGCGCATGGCAGAGCTCGGAAGGGAAGCAGCACCATTTGACTTTTTTGGCTGGAATTGAGATCGGACACCATGTCGCGTTTGGAAAGCCCCTGATATACCAAAACAGTGGAAACCCCCCAGAAATGACACCATTTTGGAATCTAGACCCCCCAAGGAACTTATCTAGATGTGTGGTGAGAACTTTGAACCCCCAAGGGCTTCACAGAAGTTTATAACGTACAGCCGTACAATTAAAAAAATCATATTTTTTTCACAAAAATGATCTTTTCACCCTCAATTCTTACTTTTCCAAGGGTAACAGGACCCGAAAAGTTATTGTGCAATTTGTCCCGAGTACGCTGATACCCCATATGTGGGTGTAAACGGCTATTTGGGTGCATGGCAGAGCTCGGAAGGGAAGCAGCGCCATTTGACGTTTTTGGCTGGAATTGAGATCGGACACCATGTCGCGTTTGGAAAGCCCCTGATGTACCTAAAGAGTGGAATCCCCCCACAAGTGACCCCATTTTGGAAACTAGACCCCCTAAGGAACTTATCTAGATGTGTGGTGAGCACTTTGAACCCCCCAGTGCTTCACACAAGTTTATAATGCCTGGGCGTGAAAATAAAAAAATCGTAGTTTTCCACAAACATGATCATTTAGTCCCCAATTTTTTTATTTTCCCAAGGGTAACAGGAGAAATTGGACCCCAAAAGTTGTTGTCCAATTTGTCCTGAGTACGCTGATACCTCATATGTGGGAGAAAACTACTGTGTGGGCACACGCAGGGGCTCGGAAGGGAAGTAGTGATGTTTTGGAATGCAGACTTTGATGAATTGGTCTGCGGGTGTCATGTGCGTTTGGAGAGCCTCTGACGTGCCTAAACTATTGAAACTCCCCACAAGTGACCCCATTTTGGAAACTAGACACCCCACGGAACTTATCTAGATGTGTGGTAAGCACTTTGAACCCCCAAGTGCTTCACAGAAGTTTATAACGCCCAGGCATGAAAATAAAAAAATCATATTTTTTTTCCACAAAAATGATATTTTTGCCCCCATTTTTTTATTTTCCTAAGGGCAACAGGAGAAATAGGACCCCAAAAGTTGTTTTGCAATTAGTCCTAAGAAGGCTGATACCCCATATGTGGGGGTAAAACACTGTTTGGGCGCATGGCAGAGCTTGGAAGGGAAGGAGCACCATTTGACTTATTCAACGCAGAATTGGCTGGAATTGAGATCAGATGCCATGTTGAGTTTGGAGAGCACCTGATGTGCCCAAATAGTGGAAACCCCCAATTCTAACTCCAACCCGAACCCCAACACACCCCTAACCCTAATCTCAGCCCTAACCCTAGCCCTAACCCTAATGGGAAAATGGAAATAAATACATTTTTTTAATTTTATTATTTTTCCCTAACTAAGGGGGTGATAACGGGGGGTTTGATTTACTATTTATGGCGGTTTTTATGTTTGGCAGCTGTCACACGCTAAAAGACGCTTTTTATTGTAAAAATAGTTTTTGCATCACCACATATTGAGAGCTATAATTTTTCCATATTTTGACCCACTGAGTCATGTGAGGTCTTATTTTTTGCGGGATGAGTTCACGCTTTTATTGGTATCATGTTCGGGCACGTGACATCTTTTGATCGCTTTTTATTCCGATTTTTGGATGCAGAATGAACAAAAACCAGCATTTCTTGAATTTCTTTTGTGGGGTGCGTTTACACCGTTCCGCGTGCGGTAAAATTGATAAAGCGGTTTTATTCTTCGGGTCAGTACGGTTACAGCAATACCTCACTTGTCATTTTTTATGTTTTGGCGCTTTTATGCAATAAAAACAATTTTAGATAAAAAATAATTATTTTTGCATCGCTTTATTCTGCGAGCTATAACTTTTTTATTTTTTCTCTGATGCTGCTGCGTTGTGGCTCGTTTTTTGTGAGACAAGATGATGTTTTCAGTGGTACCATGGATATTTATATGCGCCTTTTTGATCGCGCGTTATTGTACTTTTTGTTCGGCGGTATGATAAAAAAACATTATTTTTTGCTTCGTTTTTTATTTTTTAAAGGGTTCACTAAAGGGGCTAACTAATGGGACAGTTTTATAGGGCAGGTCGTTACGGACGCGGCGATACCAAATATGTGTACTTTTAGTTTTTTTTTATTTCCAAAAAATGAATTTATTAGGGAATTTTTTTTTTTCATTTATTTAGTGATTTTGTAAAAATTATTTTTACACTTTTTTTTTTTTTTTAACGTTATTAGGTTGTCCCAGGGGGGACATCACTGTCCTGTGACAGATCGCTGATCTGTCACATCACAGATCACTGTGACAGATCAGCGATCTGTCACAGGCATTGAAGAAGACTTCCTCTTGCCTGCGCTTTGCAGGCACTGAGGAAGCCAGCTCCCTGCAGGCCCCCGAAGGTCCCCGTCACCATCTTGGATTCGGGGACCTGCAGGGAAGGAGACCCCCGCAGCAGCGCTGCACATTGCGCTGCTGTGGGGGGCTCAGGGAAGCACGGAGGGAGCCCCCTCCCTGCCGATGCTTCCCTTTAACCCCCGGTACACCGCGATCTTGTTTGATCGCGGTGTGCAAGGGGTTAACGTGTCGGGGGCGGTCCGTGACCACCCCTGACACATTCTGCCGGGTGTCAGCTGTGATAATCAGCTGACACCTGGCCGCGATCAGCGGCGCTCACCACGTAAGCGCCGCTGATCGCTGTGACATACTGTTATGAATGAGTCACCGTAGGAGGCAAAAACAGAAATACTAGCTAAGTCCAGAAAACCAGAGAAGTTGGCAGCTATCGGATTGCAGACCCCTGAACCTAACAACAACAACTAGCAGTAGCCGTGGGGGGTTCCTACGGTGCCCTAGACCCCTCGATCACAGCCGGAGAACTATATAGCCTAAAGGCAGAAAGGGAAATCTAAACTGCCCCAGAGCAGACCCCAAAGCAATAGGCAGCCCCAACATATAATGACGGTGAAGCAAGATGAAAAAACACTCACACAGATAGAAAGATTGGCTGAGCAAATGATGGGGCCCAAGCTAACTAAATAGGACAGAATAGAAAAGCTGCTGTCTGCAATCCGCCAAAACCCTCTCAACAACAAGAGCCAACAGACTGATAGGGAAAAAAGCCCTGAAGACGCTAGGCTTCAAAAAGACTATATCAGTACTCAGGTATTATCTGAAGACAGAGCAAAAAGGAATTCAGCTCACCCAGCAGGGAAAGGCAGAAATCCAGAAAAACAAGGCAAAACAAAACCAAAACACAAATGCAAAAAGTAGAGCAGAAAACTTAGCTTTTGAGGAGCAGGAATCAGACTGGTCTCCAAGAATCCCTCAGAGTAATCACCCGCAAGGCAGAAGGGCGTCGGCTGCCTTATATACAGTCAGCAATCCCAGTCACCCAATCATCATCATTCTGCTCAGGTGCTTTGTAATCAGCCTCACTACCTTCCTTCACCAGAAGAGGGAGTTCATCAGACCTCAATGGTGAAGGGGAAAATGAACTCACAACAACGTACTATCCCGTCCCTGGGAATTAAGTCCCAGGGCACATGGACGGGATAGTACGTCACATGGCAGTAAGGGGTTAATTGATGTAAAAAGACATAAATCCATGCGACACATCCATTCCAGCACCGAGAGGGTCAAAGGCCATCATGAGCCCGTTGTAGCCAAATTGACTTAAGTTTCATTTTTTGTTGCACCTTTTTCTGCTGGAATGTAAAAGGCCGGTGCACAAAAAGCCGGATTACTTACCGGTAATGCCCTTTTATAGAGTCCACGACAGCACCCACTTGAGAAAGGGGACCCGCCCATAGGAACAGGAAACCTACAGAATAAAAACGGCCGGTCCCCCTCTCCTCCTCAGCTGGATTACAGAGTACGAGAGGAACCGCCAAGGTGTTATATAAATCTTTAACGTTATTCTTTTTCGCATTCAGAACATATATAATTCTATACCTAAATACAACCACCGCCGAGTGATCTACTCATAACTAGGGAAGTGAGTGGGTGCTGTTGTGGACTCTAGAAAAGAGCATTACCGGTAAGTAATCTGGCTTTTTCTCTTCACCACAACAGCACCCACTTGAGAGACTTTCAGAGAACCATCACCTGGGAGGGACCACCGTGTTGAGGACAGATCCCCCAGAACAGGATGAGAGATCCAGCCTATAGTGGTTGTAAAAGGTGGATGGCGAAGACCATGTTGCAGCCTTACATATGTGATCAATCGGAATGTCTGCCTTCTCAGCCCAGGAGGATGCCATAGCCCTTGCCGAATGTGCTTTTATCCCATCCAGAGGACTCTGGCCTTTCGCTGAGTAGGCCGGACAGATTGCATCTCTGATCCATCAGGACAAGGTGCCCTCCGTGACTCCACACCCCTTCTTGTGGCTCTGAAAGGACACAAATAGAGCACTACTGTGCCTCCAGGAACGAGTTCTATCTATGTAACTCAGGACAGCCCTCCTCACATCTAAGGTGTAAAACCTCTCTTCTTCAGGAATAGAAGGATTATCAAAAAAGGAGGGAAGAAAGATCTCCTGTGTCCTGTGAAATCTTGCTGCCACTTTAGGCAGGTATGATGGATCTGGCTTTTGTACTATTCTATCCTGAAATACTAACAGGAAGGGAGGATCTATGGAAAGAGTCTGGATGTCACTAACCCTTCTAGCCGAGGTTAATGCTACTAAAAAAGCTGCTTTCAGTGATATGTTTTTTAAGGGAATAGACTATTGGTTCAGAGGACCGGTTAGGGCTTCAAGGACTAAATTTAGATCCCAGTGAGGTAACCGAATGTAAACCGGGCTACTACGTTCACACGCTGTAATAAATCGTGAGACCCATCTATCCCCTGCCACATTATAACCATATAGGGCTCCTAAGGCAGACACCTGGACCTGGCTATGTGCACACACTGCAGATTCACCTGCGGGTTTTTTCCAACGGAACCGCAGGTAAAGTGACCTGCGGTTTTGCCCTGTGGTTTCACACCTCTACTATGTTAAAGGTGTGAAACCGCAGCAGAATCCGCAGAAATAATTGACATGCTGCGGAAAAAAAAACGCGCGGAAAAAAACGCAGCGTGAGCACTGCGATTTTGAAAACCTATAGGCTAACATGGTAAAGTACCATGTCTGCGGAACTGCTGCGGTTCCGCAGCAAAAACCGCAGCGTGTGCACATAGCCTTAGAGTATTAACTGAAAGACCCAACTCCCGACCTCTCTTCAGAAATTCTAGAATAGCTGTAATTGGAACCTCCCTGGAAAAGGCACCCGTTTAGAAGTTTAAGAATTTTCTCCACACTTTGCTATATATCCTTGTTGTGGATTCCTTTCTACTCTGCAGGAGTGTGTTAATTAGGTCATCAGAGAACCCTCTTAATTTCAAGTTGAGGCCCTTCACTTGAGGATGAAGGAATGGGCCCTGAAAGAGCAGGTCCGAAACTGTCGGGAGGATGTAGGGGTCGCATATGGACATGGCCCGGAGCCAAGAGAACCAAAGTCTCTTGGGTCAGAAGGGTGCAATGAGGATCACCCTTGTCTTCTCTTCTCTGATTTTCCTTATGACCAGTGGCAACATCATTGGTGGGAAAGCGTATGCCAGACTGAACTGCCAAGAGGATCGAATCTCGGCACCTGTCTGTTCTCTCTGGCAGCAAGCAGGTCTATCTGTGAAAGCCCCCACAAGTCTACTATTTTCTGGAATGTCTGGCGGCAGAGGCTCCATTCTCCCTGATGTAGCATATGATGACTAAGAAAATCTGCTTTTATATTTTCCCTTCCTCTGATATGAAGGGCTGAGAGAGACAATAGATGGATCTTGGCTAGCTCGAAAATCTCTACTGCGGTAGACATCAGCTTTTCTGATCACGTTCCGCCTTGTCGATTTACATACGCGACTGCCATAGTATTGTGCGACAAGATCCTCACATGAGACCCTCGAAGCTGTGGGAGAAAGTGATGCAACGCATGACTGACCGCTTTCAATTCCTTCAAATTTGAAGAGTCCTCCACTTCCCTTATGTCCCACTGTCCCTGAGCAAGGCTATCCCACATATGGGCGCCCATCCCTCAGGACTTGCATCAGTGGTAATTATTCTGGATGGTTTTATTACCCATGGAACACCCCTGGAAAGATGGGCATCCTCCAACCACCAGGACAGGGAGTTTAATACTTCTTTTGACAAGGCTACTATACCCCCCAGATGGCCCTGCAGGCATTCATCCTCATGGAGGATCTCATGCTGCAAGCATCGGGTGTGATACTGGGCCCATTGGACAGCCGGAATGCAGGAGGTAAGGGATCCCAAGAGGGACATAGCCTCTCTTAAGGACATCTGAGGGTTCTCCATTGCTGTTCTGACTTTTGACCGTATGACCAACTTCTTTGACTCTGTGACTCTGTGACAAGACACCTCTGACTTACTGAATCTAGGTGTAGACCCAGGAAAGACTGAAGGGTTTTCGGGACCAGCCTGGATTTCTCAAAGTTGATAATCCATCCCAACGCCTTTAAGGACGAAATCGTGTCAGCAAATAATAATAATAGTCTTTATTTTTATATAGCGCTAACATATTCCGCAGCGCTGTACAGTTTGCACACATTATCATCACTGTCCCCGATGGGGCCCACAATCTAAATTCCCTATTAGTATGTCTTTAGAATGTGGGAGGAAACCGGAGTACCCGGAGGAAACCCACGCAAACACGGGGAGAACATACAAACTCCTTGCAGATGTTGTCCTTGGTGGGATTCGAACCCAGGACGGTGGCTAACCACTGAGCCACCGTGCCGCCCAGCAAAGCGATCTTTACAATGGGAGGCAGACTTCCCTATTACCAGGAAATAATATAGATACGGTAGAATCCGCGTATTCCGCTGACATACATAAGCCATCACCTCTAAAGGCCCCGTCTCACATAACGAGATTGTTAGCAAGATCGCTGAAACGTCACCGATTTTGTGACGCAACAGCGACCTTGCTACGTGTGACACATAGCGGCGACCGGCCCCCCCGCTGGATATCGCTGATCGTGCTTGAATGTCCTGGGCCATTTTTTAATCGTTGGCATCCCGCTGACCAGCATGTACCGCTGTGTTTGACGCCGACGAGCGACCTCATTGGCGACGCAGAACTCAGGGACGCAGGCGTGAGTCGTCAGAAAAGCTGCTGTGTGACAAGATCCCAACGACCGCCGAGGTCGTTATACGGATCGCCGTATTGTTGCTGCGTCGATGAAGAGATCTGCCTGTTTGGCAGCTTACTAGCGACCATGTAGCGACGCACCAGCGATCTTTACCAGGTCGTATCGTTGTCGGGATCGCTGGTGCGTCGCTATGTGAAACGGCACCCTAACATCACTATTGTGAATACAAGAGGAGCCATGGAAAGACCAAACGGCATTGTTGTGAACTGGAAATGGCGGATTCGCCCTGCCAAAATGACTGCCACCCTGAGCTACTGTTGGTATTCGGCATGTATGGAGAGATGATAATACTCATCCTTTAGGTCCAATCTGGTCATCATACATCTGGGAAATAAAAGTTTAATAGTGCATCCAATTGACTCCATTTTGAATGTATAGTTACAAAGTAAAGTATTTAACTTTCTTAAATTAATAATAGTTCTAAATGAACCATCTGGTATAGAGATCAAGAACAAAGGGGAATAGAATGCCCTTCCTTCCTGATCTTCTGGCTTCAGGATCCAGGAACTCGATGTTATCTCCTTCCATTTGTGGCAGAAAAACTTCAATCTGCCTCCTACTGGAGGGTTTGAACTATTGGAAGCTATTATCCTTTCTGGCAGAAGGTCCCCCTAAACAAGGCACCTCTTTGCTTGGCCTCCTTTGTGTCCCATCGGTCTCGGCTCTTGAACGGCTTTCTCTTAATAAACGGATGCTTTTTGAACGCTCTCCTGTAGAATGGAAGAGATTGATTAGGTAACACCTTCTTTCTCTCTCCCGCCTTGGTGAGGATTTCATCCAGTACTTTCCCGAACAGGAACTCACCCTGGCACGGGATTGCGCAGTTTTGTTTTCGACTGCATATCTC
This sequence comes from Dendrobates tinctorius, assembly GCF_039654945.1. Taxonomy (NCBI): domain Eukaryota; kingdom Metazoa; phylum Chordata; class Amphibia; order Anura; family Dendrobatidae; genus Dendrobates; species Dendrobates tinctorius. The sequence continues at coordinate 30,928,010 of NW_027361700.1, forward strand.
CCTTCCAGCTCTTCAGCCATAGAGCGTGTCAAGCAGCATTTACCAAACCAGCCGACCTAGCCGCCAGGCGTAGGGAATCTGCCGATGCGTCTGCCAGATACGCTGCCGCTCTCCTGATTAACGGAATGGTGGATAACAATTTTTCTCTAGGCACCGTTTCCTTGATCTGCTCTAGCTGGTGTACCCATACAAGCATCACCCTTGCCATGCATGTGCTGGATATGGCTGGTTTAAAGGCAATAGCATCGGCCATGGCTGGAGACAGCAATTAGACCCCTCACCCACCGACTGATGGCGCCGATCGGCTGCCGCCACCGACTGACGGCAGCGATCGGACGCCGCAGTCATCATCAGGTCCGCTCCCCCCCAGCCTTCCAATCCCCCCCCCCACCGGCCCGGTACCTCCTGTCCCTCTGGCCGTCCCGGTGTCCTGCGTCATGGGCGCCGCCCTCTTGGAAAATGGAGGGCGCATGCACAGTGCGCCGGATGCAGATTCATTCATTTATTTTGATCACTGTGAGAAACTCTCACAGTGATCAAAATAAAAAAAAAGTAAATAAACCCACCCTTTATCACCCCCATAGGTAGGGACATATAATAATATAAAGAAAATATTTTTATTTTTCCATTAGGGTTAGGGTTGGAATTAGGGTTAGGGCTGGAATTAGGGTTAGGGCTGGAATTAGGGTTAAGATTAGGGTTAGGGGTGGGTTGGGATTAGGGCTAGGCTTGCAGTTAGGGTTAGAGTTGGGATTAGGGTTAGGGGTGTGTTGGGGTTAGGGCTATGATTAGGGTTGGGATTAGGGTTGGAGTTAGAATTGAGGGGCTTCCACTGTTTAAGCACATCAGGGGGTCTCCAAACGCGACATGGCGGCACCATTTATTCCAGCCAATTTTGCGTTTAAAAAAGTCAAACAGTGCTCCCTCCATTCCGAGCCCCGACGTGTGCCCAAACAGTGGTTTACCCCCATATATGGGGTATCAGCGTACTCAGGAAAAATTGCACAACAACTTTTGGGGTCTAATTTCTCCTGTTACTCTAGGGAAAATAAAAAATTGGGGGCTAAAATAATTATTTTTGTGGAAAAAAAATGATTTTTTATTTTCATGGCTCTGCGTTATAAACTTCTGTGAAGCACTTGGGGGTTCGAAGTGTTCACCAGACATCTAGATAAGTTCCTTGGGGAGTCTAGTTTCCAAAATGGGGTCACTTGTGGGGGGTTTCTACTGTTTAGGCACATCAGGGGCTCTGCAAACATAACATGACGCCTGCAGACCATTCCATGAAGTCGGCATTTTAAAACGTCACTACTTCCCTTTCGAGCCCCGACGTGTGCCCAAACAGTGGTTCCCCCCACATATGGGGTACCAGCGTACTCAGAAGAAACTGGACAACAACTTTAGGAGTCCAATTTCTCCTGTTACCATTGTGAAAATAAAAATTAGCGGGCTAAAAAAATCATTTTTTGAGGAAAAAAAATATTTTTATTTTCACGGCTCTGTGTTATAAGCTTCTGTGAACCTGAGGGTTGAAAGTGCTCACTATGCATCTAGATAAGTTCCTTGGGGGGTCTAGTTTCCAAAATGGGGGTATTTGTGGGGGAGCTCCAAAGTTTAGGCACACAGGGGCTCTCCAAACACGACATGGTGTCCGCTAATGATTGGAGCTAATTTTTCATTCAAAAAGTCAAATGGCGCTCCTTCCCTTCTGAGCCCTGCCGTGCGCCCAAACAGGGGTTTATGACCACATATGAGGTATCGGTGTACTCAGGAGAAATTGCCCAACAAATTTTAGGATCCATTTTATCCTATTACCCATGTGAAAATGAAAAAATGGTGCTAAAAGAAAATTTTTGTTGGAAAAATTAAAATGTCCATTTTTTCCTTCCATCTTGCTTTAGTCCCTGTGAAGTACCTGAAGGGTTAATAATCTTCTTGAATGTAGTTTTGAGTAGCTTGAGGGGTGCAGTTTTTAGAATGGTGTCACTTTTGGGTATTTTCTGCCATATAGACCCCTCAAAGTGACTTCAAATGTGAGGTGGTCCCTAAAAAAATGGTTTTGTAAATTTTGTTGTAAAAATGAGAAATCGCTGGTCAACCTTTAACCCTTATAACTGCCTAACAAAAAAAAAAATTTTGTTTCCAAAATTGTGCTGATGTAAAGTAGACATGTGGGAAATGTTATTTATTAACTATTTTGTGTCACATAACTCTCTGGTTTAACAGAATAAAAATTCAAAATTTGAAAATTGTGAAATTTTCAAAATTGTCGCCAAATTTCCATTTTTTTCACAAATAAACGCAAAAATTAATCGACCTCAATTTACCACTAACATGAAGCCCAATATGTCACGAAAAAACAATCTCAGAATCGCTAGGATGCGTTCCTGAGTTATTACCTCATAAAGGGACACTGGTCAGAAATGCAAAAAATGGCCAGGTCATTAAGGTCAAATTAGGCTGGGTCATGAAGGGGTTAAACGCTTCCTATTCTTCCCTCTTGTGCTTTGAGAATTTAATTTTTTAAGATTTCCCATCCTTCCTGGACATTTTTGTCCTTGAGGATATCCAGCCATTGGATCCCTCCAATTCTCTTTCTGAATCCCTTAAAATCTGCCTTTCTGAAATCTAACCTTGACGTCGGAGTCTTTACAGGTCTTCCTCCTCTAGCTATCCAAAATTCTAAAATAGCATGGTCGCTACCTCCTAGGGTCCCAGCCACTTTTACCTCCTCAACCATTTCCTCCCTGTTTATAAGGATTAGATCCAAGGTAGCAGATCCCCTTGTTTTCTCCCCTACCTTTTGGAAGATAAAGTTGTCAGCAAGAGAGGATAAGAATTTCCTTGACCTGTTAGTTTTGCCTGAGAGAGATTCCCAACAAATGTCTGGATAGTTGAAATCTCCCATGACCACTGTGTCATATTTTTGGGAGAACTTGGCCATTTGATGCATAAGGAGTTCATCCATATCTTCAGCTTGCACAGGTGGCCTGTAGTAAATGCCTACAATGGTGTCCTTTCCATTGTTCTGTCCTTGTATTCTTACCCAAACAGTTTCCACAGAACTCCCAGTCTCTGAAGCTTCAATCTCTGTGCAGATATACACGTTTCTAACATACAATGCGACACCCCCTCCTTGTTTATCAAGTCTGTTTCTTGCAAATAAGTTGTATCCTTCTAGTCTTGTATTCCAATCATGTGTATCGTTCCACCAAGTTTCAGTGATTCCAATGACATCATATTTCTTTTCCTACGTTAGTAGTTCCAATTCTCCTTGTTTGTTGCCCATGCTTTGTGCATTAGTATAGAAACATTTTAGTTTGTGATTGTTTTCTCTTTCTCCAATATTTTTATTAATTAGATTCTTTTGTCTTTGTTCTTCCTTTCCACTTATAATAGCAGAGTTCTCAATAGCATTTGTCAGGTGTATGGCTTTTTCTGGCCTTTTGTTTCCCTTCCCACGTTGTTCTAGTTTAAAGCTCTCCTGATGAGTGTAGCAAGGCGACTTCCAAATACATGTTTTCCAGTCTTCGTAAGGTGCACCCCATCTCTAGCAAGTAGTCCATCGTATAGATAATTCACTCCGTGATCCATGAATCCAAATCGTTGCTGACGGCACCATCGACGTAGCCAGTTGTTCACCTGCAGAATCTTATTCCACCTCCTTGTTCCATGGCCATCCACTGGGAGGATGGAAGAGAAGACCACCTGCGCTCCCAGTTCTTTCACTTTCTTTCCCAAGTCTTCAAAGTCTCTGCAGATGGTTTCCAGGTCATTTCTTGCAGTGTCATTTGTCCCCACATGTAGTAGCAGGAATGGGTAGTCATCTGTAGGTCTGAAGAGTCCTGATATCCTGTCAGACACATCTTCAATTTTTGCACCTGGAAGACAGCACATTTCTCTTGAGGGTATATCTGGTCTGCAGATAGCAGCCTCTGTTCCTCTTAACAGGGAATCCCCCATGACCACCACTCTCCGTTTCTTCTTCACAACATTTTTCTTTCTCCATCCAGGAGGATTCTGAAGGCGTACAAGGTTGCTGTTTGTGGGCAAAGTCTTATCCTGATGTATTTCTTCATCGTTCTCCTGCGTGAGAGCCTGGTACTGGTTTCTGAGCAGTATGGGTGCTGACTGCCTCCTGATCCTCCTGCTTCTCTGGGTCACATGTTTTCATTCCTCCGTTTCTTCAGGTGCACTTCGAATTTCTTCTCTTTCTGTAACATGAAGAGATAATTCTGCTCTAAGAACTCTTCACCTTCCTTAATGATCTTCAATGTAGCTAACCTCTCTTCGACATTTTGCAACTTTTCCTCCAACAGGGGCACAAGCTTGCATTTGTGGCATGTGAAGTTTGGCTTTTCCACTGGTAAGTCTGTGAACATGTAGCAAGAAATGCAGCTCACCAAATGGCTCCTGGCTCCTTCCATATTGTTATAGCGATGAAAAATGAGCCAAATTTCGCGCGCCGAATTTGCGCTGGAAATATGCAAATTCTCTCCTCAGGACTCTTCCCCTGGTTTCCCGATTTCCTCTTTTCAGCTGCAACAGCCAAAATCCAGTGATCGTTGAGCTCGCGGAGACTCTTCACTTATCCCAGAAGGCACTGGGAATATGCAAAGACGTCGTGATCAAAACAGCAGTTTAAGAATCTGAAGAGTGATTTAACCTCTTCATGACCAAGCCTATTTTGACCTTAATGACCAGGCCATTTTTTGCAATTCTGACCAGTGTCCCTTTATGAGGTAATAACTCAGGAATGCTTCAACAGATCCTAGCGATTCTGAGATTGTTTTTTCGTGACATATTGGGCTTCATGTTAGTGGTAAATTGAGGTCGATAATTTTTGCGTTTATTTGTGAAAAAATCCGAAATTTGGCGAAAATTTCAAAAATTTTGCAATTTTCAAATTTTGAATTTTTATTCTGTTAAACCAGAGAGTTATGTGACACAAAATAGTTACTAAATAACATTTCCTACATGTCTACTTTACATCAGCACAATTTTGGAAACAAAATATTTTTTTGTTAGGAAGTTATAAGGGTTAAAAGTTGACCAGTGATTTCTCATTTTTACAATAAAATTTACAAAACCATTTTTTTTTTTAGGGACCACATCACATTTGAAGTCACTTTGAGGGGTCTATATGGCATAAAATACCCAAAAGTGTCACCATTCTAAAAACTGCACCCCTCAAGCTACTCAAAACTACATTCAAGAAGATTATTAACCCTTCAGATGTTTCACAGGAACTAAAGCAACGTGGAAAGAAAAAATGGACATTTTAATTTTTCCAACAAAAATTTTCTTTTAGCATCAATTTTTTCATTTTCACATGGGCAACAGGATACAATGGATCCTAAAATTTGTTGGGCAATTTCTCCTGAGTACACCGATACCTCATATGTGGTCATAAACCACTGTTTGGGCGCACGGCAGGGCTCAGAAGGGAAGGAGCGCCATTTGACTTTTTGAATGGAAAATATGCTGGAATATTTAGAGGTTGCCATGTCGCTTTTGGAGAGCCCCTGTCTGCATACACAATGGAGCTCCTCCACAAGTGACCCCATTTTGGAAACTAGACCCCCCCCAAGGAACTTATCTAGATGCATAGTGATCACTTTGAACCCCCAGGTACTTCACAAATTGATCTGTAAAAAAAAAAAAAAAAAAAAAAGTACTTTTTTTTCACAAAAATTTTCTTTTAGCCTCAGTTTTTTCATTTTCACATGGGCAACAGGATAAAATGGATCCTAAAATTTAATGAGCAATTTCTCCTGAGTACACCGATACCTCATAGGTGGTCATAAACCATTGTTTGAGCGCACAGCAGGGTCCGGAAGGGAAGGAGCGCCATTTGACTGGAAAATTAGCTCCAATCATTATCGGACACCATGTCGCGTTTGGAGAGCCCCTGTGCACCTAAACATTGGAGCTCCCCCACAAGTGTCCCCATTTTGGAAACTAGACCCCTTATGGAACTTATCTAGATGTGCAGTGAGCACTTCAAACCCCCCAAGTGCTTCACAAAAGTTTATAACACAGAGCAGTGAAAATAAAAATAATTTTTTTTCCTCAAAAATGATTGTTAGCACACTATTTTTAATTTTCACAAGGGTAACTGGAGAAATTGGACCACAAAAGTTGTGGTCCAGTTTGTCCCGAGTACGCTGGTACCCCATATGTGGGGGGGAAACACTGTTTGGGCACACGGCAGGGCTCAGAAGGGAAGGAGTGCCATTTGACTTTTTGAAATGCAAATTTCTTCTAATCGTTAGCGGACACCATGTCGTGTTTGGAGAGCCCCTGATGTGCCTAAACATTGGAGCTCCCCCACAAATGACCCCATTTTGGAAACTAGACCCCCCAAGGAACTTATCTAGATGCATAGTGTGCACTTTGAACCCCAAAGTGCTTCACAAAAATTTATAACGCAAAGCCGTGAAAATAAAAAATATTTTTTTTTCCTCAAAAAATTATTTTTTAGTGCGCAATTTTTTATTTTCACAAGGGTACCAGGATAAATTAGACCCCAAAAGTTGTTGTCCAGTTTGTCCTGAGTACGCTGTTACCCCATATGTGGGTGGGGACCACTGTTTGGGTACACGTCGGGGCTCGGAAGGGAAGTAGTGACATTATGAAATGCTGACTTTGCTGGAATGGTCTGTGGGCATCATGTTACATTTGCAGAGCCCCTGATGTACCTAAACTGTGGAACCCCCCCACAAGTGACCCCATTTTGGAAAATAGAACCCCCAAGGAACTTATCTAGATGTGTGGTGAGCACCTTGAACCCACAAGCGTTTCACAGAAGTTTATAACGCAGAGCCGTGAAAATAAAAAATATTTTTTTCCCTCAAAAAAAATGATTTTCAGCCATCAATTTTATTTTCACAAGGGTAGCAGGATAAATTGGACCCCAAAAGTTGCTGTACAGTTTGTCCTGAGTACGCTGGTGCCCCATATATGGGGGGGAACCATTGTTTGGGCACACGCAAGGGCTCGGAATGGAAGTAGTGACGTTTTGAAATGCAGACTTTGATGGAATGGTCTGCGGTCGTCGTTGTTTGCAGAGCCCCTGATGTGCCTAAACAATAGAAACCCCCACAAGTGACCCCATTTTGGAAACTAGACCTCCCAAGGAACTTATCTAGATGCCTGGTGAGCACTTTTAACCCCCAAGTGCTTCACAGAAGTTTATAACGCAGAGACGTGAAAATAAAAAAAAAAATTTTCCACAAAAATAATTTTTTAGCCCCCAATTTTTTATTTTCCCAAGGGTTCCAGGAGAAATTAGACCCCCAAAGTTGTTGTGAAATTTTTCCTGAGTACGCTGATACCCCATATGTTGGGGTAAACCACTGTTTGGGCACACGTCAGGGTTTGGAAGGGAGGGAGCACCGCTTAACTTTTTGAACGCAAAATTTGCTGGAATCAATGGTTGCACCATGTCGCGTTTGGAGACCCCCTGATGTGCCTAAACAGTGGAAACCCCACAATTCTAACTTCAACCCTAACCCCAACACATCCCTAACCCTAATCCCAACCCTAACCATAACCCCAACACACCCCTAACCCTAATCCCAACCATAACCCTAACCCGAATTCCAACCCTAACCCTAATTCTAACCCTAATTCCAACCCTAACCCTCTTTCCAACCCTAAAGGAAAAATAAAAATAATTTCTTTATTTTATTAGTTGATCCTGCCTATGGGGGTGATGAACGGGGGGTTTATTTACTTTTCATTCTATTTTGATCACTGTGAGAGTTTATCACAGTGATCAAAATGAATGAATGGAAATTGCAGCCGGCGGGCGCACTGCGCATGCTCCTGCCATTTTCCAATATGGTGGCGCCCATGGTCCGGGACCGCGGGACACCAGGAGCCATAACGGCACTCGGTGAGTACCGGGGGGGTGGGAGGAGGGGCGATCGGAAGCCGGGGGGAGCGGAGGGAAGGCGTGGGGGGGAGATGATGGCAGCGGCGGCACATCGCCGCTGTCATTCAGTGGCGGGGGGCAGATCGCCCCCGTTAACAGGTGGGGGGGGGTGTCGGATCGCTGTCACCAGCCATGTCCGATGCTACAGCGTCGGACGTGGCTGGATTGTAATATTTCATCAATTTTCATTGATGAAATATTACTATCGCTCTGATTGGCTGTTAAAAGTGAAACAGCCAATCAGAGCGATTGTAGTCACGTGGGGGCGAAGCCACCCCCCTATGGTGAAGAACAAAGCCCCCTGTATCTGCGGGTCGGGTGACCTTTCAGTGACCTAGGTCACCCGACCCGCAGGGGGGCTTTAAAGTCATGACACCACATAGGCATCACTGGTCAGATTGGCACCAGTTTTCATGACGCCTATGTGGCGTCATTGGTCGTGAAGGGGTTAAAAATGTTTTATTGCATTAACCCTCCATTTTTATAGGTCCGTATTGCCAAGGATGGCAATGTTTAAAGAGTAGGAGGATTTGAGAGGGTGGTTGAGGATTCCCTCTCCCCTCTGAATCTTTGTAACTGTATTTTATCATAAAATGTGCTATTTATTATATGGCCATTAGATGGCAGGATATGTTACAGTTAAGATGACTATCTGTTCTATCCTGTAGTACAGGATATAGGTAACCCAATAGGCCGGCCACCAGGTGGGAGTTAGACTGAGGGATTACTGGGAGATTTTGGGTTCCATCTGAAGTAAGTTAGTGAGAGAGTCTCAAGGAAGACCGAAGAAAAGAGGGAGATGTTCTAGACAATAACAAGAGAAAGGTGTGTGGTGCATACAGAATAGAAACAATGAGGGCAGCAGAAAACAATTCTTCATAAACGTGCCAGGACTGGGTCAGCCTTAGGCCCGTTTCACATACGTTTTTTATGTCAGTTGTAATCCGCGAAAATGGCGGAAAACGGATCCGTGTTAGTACTGACATCAACGGGTGCCACCGGACCGTTGTTCTAACAGATAAGGTGAATGATGAAATTTAAAGGAACCCCTGGGGAGGGAGAGAGAATTTTTAGCAGCCGCCAGAACGGGATTTAGGGTTAAATATCCGGCAAAGGCAATGCTTCTGGGCATGCTCAGTGGCAAATGCGGATCCGGCCAGCCTAAAAAAAACGTTTCATTGTCCGTCCTGTCATGTCAGCGGACGCCAAAATTTTGACGGAGCCGTGAAAAAACGGATCCTACGGATGACCATCCGTCAAGATCCGCCGATAATGCAAGTCAATGGGAAAAAAAAAGGGATCCACCAAGAAAAACGGCAGATCCTTTTTTTTGCAAAACGGCGGATTTTGACTGATGGAGACAAACGGATGTGTGAAAGAGGCCTTATCTGCAAGGTGGATCCAAGCGAGTCAGGTAGCGGAAGTAGTAGGGTGGTAGCAGGAGCTCCCTTACGTTAGGTTCCAGAGAGAAAATGGAGGTGCTCTTCGGGTCGAAGTATTATGCGTCAATCTTCATTTCAAGAATGGTGTCTGTGTCCATGATCACTGGTTGTATGTGAAGAGAAAGGAAACTGTCACACTCTCTTTATTTGACTGTTACTGAAAATAAAAAAGTTTAGTTTTCAAACTGATGTGGTTATCTCCTTCTGAAGACAAACAGAAATGGACAGGAGTATGGAGATCTCCTCCACTGAGACAGCACACACCCCCGGGATTGGCAGAATCCCTTATTTCTGGAGCGGGCCGGAATGAAGAATTGGATCATGTGCCCCCCGCCCGTTACAAACTGATCCGGTGGGAATGTGCTTGAGGTCTGCTATGTATTATGCACTTCTATGTTATCCTGAGTGTCTGATAAGATTTTTGGCATTTAATTATGAAGCTGGCAGTCCAGGGTAGTAACAGTTTAGAAATCAACTGTAGGGTGGATTAACACAGCACATTGGCTCAGTGGTTAGCACTGTTGCTTTGCAGAGCTGGGGTCCTGGGTTCAAATCCCACCAAGGACATCATCTGCAAGGAGTTTGTATGTTCTCCTCGTGTTTGCGTGGGTTTCCTCCGGGTTCTCCGGTTTCCTCCCACACTCCAAAGACATACAGATAGGGAATCTAGATTGTGAGCCCCAATGGGGACAGTGATGATGTCTGCAAAGTGCTGTGGAATTAATGGCACTATATAAGCAAAGGATAATAATAATTTGGGTCTCTCTATATGAGCCTGTGCCCTGTCAGTCCAGTCTGGGACGGAGGTTGCCATGTATTAAGTCAAACGCACCAAACACCATTTTTTTTGTATTTGTTTAATTAGCTGCTTTGCGTCTATACAAATATTACAGTATAAAGATAAGCATTTTTCCAAGTTTCATTCAACCAATAACCGTGAATGAAAAAAAAAAAAAAAAGTCAAACACAAAGCAGCAGATTAGATTTATTGCCAAAACAGATTCATATGAAACTGAACAGGGGAATGTATATACATGGTCAAAAACATTTCCACAAGTTACTAATAGAATGTGCATTTCGGAACTCAAACATCAATGCTCGGAGATAGTACGGCAATACTTTTACTTTAAGAGGAGAAATGGGCTTTAAAGTGCACCTTTTGCCCACACACAAGACATCCACCTCGGGATTCCACTTTTTTTTTTGTCCATGTGCAGGGTGTCAGGCTTCACACGACATTGAGGAAAAAAAAAAAAATAATAATCATAAAAATATGAAGACTCTTATATTACTCGCACACTTAAGTGTTAATAGTTTTATTTACTATACATTTCCATTACTATCAAGATTAAAAAAGGAGAAAAAACAAAGAAAATAAAGAAATTCTAAAGTCTCCAACATGGCGATAAGCAGTAGCACTTGCACAAAAAAAAAAAAAAAAAGTAACCATCCAGTATTGGGCCGGGCTACTGATCTCAATATGCGAAATATTTTGGTATTAAAAAATAGTTATTTTTTCCCGTTTCTTACAAATAAAAGAAATAAACTTTACAGTTGCGTCTCATATCAAGGAAAGGAACCATTTTTATTCTAGGAAAAAAAAAAATTTATAATGCAAAGTGATAATTGTGTGAAAAAAAAAAAAACCCTACAACACCCCCACCTTTTTATTTTTTTTAATTTTTTTTTTTTTAAATTCGCAGATTAGTATGAAATACATCTATATCCCATACTAATCTACTTGATATAGATGCTTTTAGAACGGTTGTCTGGGAAAGAAGATGGCTGTTATGTTCCAAAAACAGCGCCACACCAGTACACAGTTTGTATGTGGTATTACAGCTCTGTCCCACTCGCTTCAATAGAGCCGAGCTGCAATACCGGACACAACCAACAGACGGGTGAGGCGCTATTTCTAACAGACAACCCATAAAGCAACCCATTGTGTGTGTTTGAGATGATTGTTAGTATAGCAAAAAAAAAAAATGGACCCATCAATCACAACTGGACAATAATGGATTAGCAAACACTGAAAAAAATTCTCTTATTTTTTTTTTTTTTAATTTTTTCTCTAAAGTTTTTCCACCTTAAAATTTCCACAGTGTGAAAGGACGAGCTGTATAAACTGAGAACCAGCAAGAAAATCTGAATTAAATGTGGGCTATATTTACAAAAAGCTTAAAAAGGGAAGAAAAAAAAAACCTCCCTCAATCGCTGTAGTGACGCTGTGCACGGCTGTGTAGACACGGAGGACAGCGACAAAGCGTGCGCCAAGCCTTACAGGTGTCACTATGGGGGGCACAAAGCACTACAGAAGGTGGGGAAATAGATGAAACCGCTCCTAAACCGTGGAAATGGACTGCAAAAACAGAGCGGAGGTGAAGCTTTCAGGATATTAAAATTATATTAAAAAAGTATATATATTTATAAATCTCTAGGAAACAAAAAAACACTTGAGGCCAATGCAAAAAACGTAAAGATTTAAAAGGAGCATGGAGCAGAGCAGTGTATCAACTCCAAGGCCCGGCAGATAAGGGGTTAATACACCGCCTCCTAAAAGCAAAATCCCCCTATGGTTAGAAAATAGATTAAAAAAAAAAAGACCCCATG
>NW_027361700.1:30950000-31350000 GCF_039654945.1 Dendrobates tinctorius
CGCGGTGATTCCGCAGCACATGTCCGCTGTGTCCAAAGCGCTGCCGGCTTCTGCACATAGGCGATTCCGCACGGTTCAGTGAGCACATGTGGAATCACCTGCGTTCAAAAGCCGGCAGCGCTTTGGACACAGCGGACATGTACTGCGTCCAAAGCACTGCCAATTACTGACCGTGTGCACCTACCGTTAAAGGCCCAGGTTGTCATGTAACAAAACAGATACAAAGTCAAGTGGGCGTGGGGGCAGGTTTAAATACTTAGGCAAGGCACTGTACATACCCCCTTAATGACCTGAGCTTTTTTCGATTTTTAGTTTTTCCCTTCCCTTCCCTCCAGAGCCATAACTTTATTTTTCCGTCAATATGGCCATGTGATGGATTATTTTTTGCGGGACTAGTTGTACTTTGGAACGACACCATTGGATTTACTATGTTGTGTAACAGAAAACGGGAAAAAAATTCCAAGTGCGGTGAAATTGCAAAAAAAATTGCAATCCCACACTTGTTTTTTGTTTGGCTTTTTTGCTCGGTTCATTAAGGGTGTGTGCACACGTAAGCGTTTTTTTTTTCGCGTTTTTACCGGCAAAAACACTTAAAAACCGCTTGCAAGAAGCATCCCATTCATTTTAATGAATTCTTCACTTTTTTTGCATATTGATGCGTTTTTTTCCGCGGTAAAAAATGCAGCATGCTCATTTCGCGGAAAAATCCGCATTTCTAACTATTTTCTATGAGACTGGGGACGCTCCGGAAAAAAACGCGGAAAAAAATGCGCATTTTCTGGGAAGGAATCCAGTTTTCAGTCAGGAATATTCTGCATACGTGAGTACATGCCCTAAATGTTAAAACTGACCTGCCATTATGATTCTCCAGGTCATTACGAGTTCATAGATAAAAGAGAACCTAGACGTGTTTGGTGAAAAAAAATTCCAAAGTTTGCTTAAAAACAAAACAAAAAAACGCAATTTTCCGAGGCCCGTAGCGTCTCCATTTTTCATGATCTCAGGGATTATTTTTTGCGCCCCAAGCTGACGTTTAATGATACCATTTTTGTGCAGATACGGTCTTTTGATCGCCCATTATTGCATTTTAATGCAATGTCGCGGTGAACGAAAAAAAAAAGTAATTCTGACGTTTTGAATTTTTTTTCTTGCTATGCCGTTTAGCGATCGGGTTAATCATGTTTTTTAATGACCGATCGGATGATTCTGAACGCGGCGATACCCAATATGTGTATGTGTGATTTTATTTTATTGTTTTATTTTGATTGGGGCGAAAGGGGGGTGATTTTAACTTAGGTTTTTTTTATTTTTTTTATCTTTAAACACTTTTTTTTTTTTTTTTTACTTTTGGCACGCTTCAATAGCCTCCATGGGAGGCTAGAAGCATGCCATACTTGATCGGCTCTGCTACATATAGGCGATGCTCAGATCGCTATGAGCGCCACCCTCTGCTGGCAATAACCATGGAGGTCTCTGAGACCTCTGGTTGTCAAGGCAATGCGTCGCTGACCCCTGATCACATGAAGGGGGTCGACGATGCACTCATTTCTGGCTGGGCGCCGGAAGCACTAGTTAAATGCCCGCTGTCAGCGTTTGACAGCGGGATTTGTAGTTAATAGGCGCGGGCGGATTGCGATTCCACTCCTGCCTATTGCGGGCACATGTCCGCTGTTTATACCAGCTGACATGTTGCGGCTTTAAGGTGGGCTCACCACCGGAGCCCACCATAAAGCAGGGGACACCGACCGCTGACGCAATAGTACATTAGCAGTCGTAAAGGGGATACTGATGGGAGCGCGTGTGCTCTATCATTGGTGTGCAGTTATCAAAATGTCACTGGCATAGACTTACTGTAGCATTTAAGTGGCTAACAGCAGCATTCAAAAGAGCTCAGTTCCACTCGCTGCTGTTGACCACTTCAATTCCACAGACAGTCTATGCCAGTGACATTTAAATGAATTGCACACCGTTGATCAAGCACATGGGTTCCCATCTCCACCACCATGACTTGATTGTGGGGCACCGATGAGTTATCATGGCAGTCGGTGGGCTACTGAATGTCCCAATCACTGCCATCTCTGTAGCCAATGCATAGTAGGTTCTGATGCACAATTGGAAAAAAAAAAAAGTATATATTTGAAACAGACAAAAAACAAATTTAAAATATAAAAATTTGAATCATCCCCTTTGACCTTAGGGAAAAAACCCAACTAAAATTAGTATAAATAAAACAGTCAGCTCGCTACACAAAAACAAAACGGTCTTTAAGGAGTTAATATGGAATATGAAAATGGGTATAGCCCATGAAATAGTCCCTTTAATGTTAAGTCTCAATAGGAAAAAAAAGTCTTCTTAAAAAGCTGTTCTGCTGTGCCAGCGGGAGCGGAGCTACAAATAGGCTCCACAACTTACCATCTGGGTAAGGATCTCCAATGGGGATCATGCTTTGAGCCTACAAGAGAAAAGAAAATCATCAGCTTTTCCCCATACAGACTTGACGTGATGATCTGCAGATGGAACGTGCATGGGAACCCTAATCGTCCGAATATAAATAGCAGCGTCAATACAGCCAGTCTAGCGGAGCTCTGATTACTTACCGCATCCCAGGCTGCGGGGTCCTGGCGGAAGATTGCATTAGTCAGTTCCACCGACACTCTCTTCCTGTAATCAGGGTTCTTGTCCTCAGAGATACGGAACAGGACAGCAGCGGCGTAGGTGGCTGGGCAAGAAGGGGAAAACTAAGGTCAACAGCTCTGCAACCACAGGAGGTCACACACGGCAAAACCCCTACGAGTCTCACCTGTGCCCTCATTACGGGAATGCAGGAGCTCCATAAGTGGAGCGGAGGCTCCCTCCGCATCAATGGTCTCGGCCGCCTCTTTGTCCTGCGCCAGCTCGCACAGCACTCCTGCCGCCACTCTCTGGATGTTCTCTACTGGGGAGTATAGGAGCTGCACGGGATCAGAAACCATTGTTAGTAGGAACAGTGATCACAAAGCCTCCGCCTGCACACGTATACGGGATTATGTATGCCGCCAATATGTAATGAGGCGCTCATCTAGTCTTGAAAACAATTTAAGGAAGGCAAAAGGGGCCAATACCCTGTGGACTTCAACACAAATGATTCAGAGCAGAAATTAACTACTAGGTTGTAAAGCTAGGACCCAATCAGTGTTACTTGAGCTCTGTGTGGCAGTATTATTTATTGCCACTCTTATTTAGCTTAGGCGTGGATTTTAGGTGGGTCAAAAGCGACAAATATCCGGTGGACTCCATCACACTCTGTAGGATGATTCATAGCCGGATCAGTGTTCTGTCAGCACTGTGTGGCGGTATTATTTATTAGGACGGTTTCAGCCAGGTGTTCATGTTACTTTCAATAGGAAAAAGGAAAGGGGAGTTTTGAGACCCCTAAATACATTAAATAGCTGAGCGTTCCCTCACCTCCCAATTAATGCATTTAGGAGTCTGCTATCATTTAGTCCACTGACTATCTCGGATGTAGGTAGGTCAATACAATAATAAAAATGCGCCTAGGTTCCCTATATACAGTGGCATGTAAAAGTTTGGGCACCCCTGGTCGAAATAACTTATGAACAGTTAAGCAAGTTAAAGATGAAAATAATAATTTTGACCAGGGGTGCCCAAACTTTTACATACCACTGTACACGTCCATATGTGTGTGGTATTGTGCCATAGCAGTAAATCAGGTGACAGTGAATGCTTCCTATAACCACGTAGCCCACCTCCCATCCCCCACTGTATTGGAGCATTAGGGGTTATATACACTATATACGCAGATCTCATACACTGCGTATTGATCCTCCAGGTCTCGCTGAACAAACCTCGGTTTTAACAGTAACTCTGCCCATCAACATCCCGGAAATATGGATCAAGTTAATGGAGCAATTAGATGCACAAATGACTAATTAATGAGGCGGGATTCTTCCAGCGCAGGACTCCTATACTAATCAATTACCGCGGGCAGCGGCTAGCGCTGGAATATCCAGGGACCACGGCCGCACAACACTTCCTCTGCTGCCACATTTGTCAGCATTTATTGCCTACGGCGAGGCTTCCAGCAGCCATCACACCGGGCCTAATGGCCAAGGTCAGGAAAAGGGCGACTATTCAGCATCAGGACAACGCGCTCTTGGGGACAGGATTTCTGTTCTATAGCAATAAAGCACCATCGGAGCACGCCATCTTTTTATGGGCGAGAGCAGACACCTCTGGGTTTCATAAACCATATGAGACTCCTTACTGCAATACGTTATAGCCTAGGTTAAATATTCGGATAATTGAAAAGGAATTTATTATAGAGACTGCGCCATTATGGGCTGTCCCTAACATTTCAGCTTTATTCACTTGACGCGCAACACCAGGCACGGCCACGAACAAGAGTGGCGCTGTATTCCTAATTTCATACGGCCCCATTAGCCAGTTCTTAGGCATGTAGGACAATTTTTTAGGAGAATATTAAAAATTTTGCTTTTTGACATGCTATTGCATGTTCCCGAACTCGAAATGACAAGCCCATGAGGATGGATCAAACACATGAAAGTCCATTATTCCAAATTAAATTCCATACTATCCAAATTTTTGCAGCGAAAGCATCTCAGCCAAATGCCCCACAATCTACCCTTTAACCCCATAGCAGACTAATGGCCATTTTATGACAGTCTGTACTATGGGCCTAAAGTTGGCCAATTGGACGATAACCGTATAATAAAGAAAAACTGCTTGTGCGTATTGATGGGTGAACGTGCTCGGATAAGACGTTTTCAGAGCATGCTTGTGTGCTGAAGACAATTCCCCCCCCCCCCAAAAAAATCACATGCAGATCTTTACAAACTAAATCCACTGACATCTTTAGATCTTCTATGTGTTGCTGTATTCCCCAGAAATTAGTGCTGCGATTCAGATGCAAATGAGCCATTAAGTGCTCTGGGTGTGACGGAGCACTTCCCGAGTCTCTGCCTCCAGAGGTAGTTTCTCTGGCTTGCACTAGCAGTTTTAGTTTGATTGATCGCTCATGTTTTGATTTGCTTGCCTGACAGGCAAGGAAGTCCCTTTTGATTATTTTTTTTTACAGGAGCATAGGTCGCCCCCTTTAAGCACTAAACTTAGCTCCAACAGTGGAGTTCCATCCACAATTTCGCCCCCGGGATTACATATGGACACACCTCAATAGGGCATATGGAACACTTGGCTTTCATGAAACAACCCTATAAATATGTGAACCCCTAACCTGTGCACCCACCGTACAACCCACCAGTCCTATCACCGGTGAGTCACGCAGGCGTCATGCATCATTACCTGTACAAACAAGGGAATGGTGTTGAGTCTGTAGATTTCCATGCGATTCATGGGCTCGCGGGCCAAGATGTGCAGGGCTCCGGTGCAGCCTTCCACAATCTCCTCCATTCTGACACCATCCTGGGGAAATAGTATGACAGATGACGACTAACGTTTTCCACTCTACTTAGCACCATGAATCAAGAGAATGGCTGGACATGAAAAATTCATGTTGTCAGATGTAAGGGATGGTGACAATATTCAGCATGTTCGTACTTGGGGATGTGAGCGAGACTTCGGCTCTCCCCTGAATAAAACATTTAGACGCAAAGGAGACAGGCGGCATAAATGTAATCCTGGCAGCTAAAACATGCCACGGAACTCCAACGTCCACAGAACTAAAAAGGTGCAGAGGACGAGTGGTAGAAGGAAAGGCAAAATTACATTTTTGCCCTCCAGACGCCTTCATCAAAGGGCCCTCGAAGACCAATATGTGGGCCCTTCGTTCTCCACAAACTCGGTCTCAGAGGCCTTACCACAAAGGGGTTGTACACTTATTTCATAGAAAAATGGACTTTCCTTTTTCTATGAAGTATTCCAAGACATCCAAGTGGAGACGTGTCCTTGCTCGGACATTGCTGCAGCATCAATGAGGGGTGAGCTGAACTAAATCCTTTTTTCTCCAAGTTGTACACTTATACAGAAAAGTACCTTCCCCCATAAATGCCACCACACCAGGTTGTATGTGGCATTGCACCTCAGCTCCCATTAAGTGAATGGGATTGTTTTGGGTTTTTTTTCCTTAGGAAAGCAGCCATATTATTCTGATCCAGTATGTGGGCTACAGGCTTTTTTTTTCCCATTGGGGATGAAGTAAGCGGCAGCCAGAAGCTTCTCATCTTCCCCCAGGAACAAGGGATGAGACATGCTCGATCCGTCCTTAACATCTACCATCATGTTTTTCTGATCAGGTACAACCCCCTTAAGTCTCCCCAACAACCCACCAGTATGTAGGCAACTTCCCTCCCCCAAATAGAATGTAGAAACCCACAGTGGGTCTCCCTACATACTAGGATGGGTAGCGTTCATATCTGCCAAACCAGATTGAAGAAAAGAAAAAAAAAAAAAAAAAAAAGACATTGAGATCCAGCAGCGACTTTCTTCGGAGAGTGATGACTACACAGGAACTGGTCTGATCTGTTGTGGCCCATGGACATATCACAGCTTACAACCCATCCAAAAACCAGTGCACTGTATGTCAAGCATGCAACAAAACACGGCACCGCCATATGACGACCCCCTGAACTCACCGTGTACGGCTGCTGGGTTCCTGACGCTGCGTGTCTCTGTGCATCCTGGTGAGCTTTAACCAGCAACTGCACCAGACGGGGGATGACCCCGGCATCATGAAGTGGGGCGTGATTGGCAGGACACAGCGCCAGGTTTCTGATCAAGCCAATGGTTGCCTGTAAATTCGACAAATGATAATTAAAGCATACAGGAGAAAAACCAGCCCCAGTTAAAAGGGTACTCCCATTTCCAAGATCTTATCCCAATATGTGGCAGGCGTAATCATAATAATATTAGCAAATACCTCCAAATAGAAATGTAGTGTAGTTTTTCTGATTGACTATGTATCTTTCCTCATGTGCAGGCATTGCAGGACCTTAGATATCTATGGTTATGACCTCTAGCAACTAGCTGCCACTATTTCAGTGGCCGTAACCATGGATACCTAAGGTCCTGCAATGCCTGCACATGAGGAAATACATAGCAAATCAGAAAAACTATACAACATTTCTAATTGGAGTTATTTGCTATTATTATTACTACACTTACTACATATTGGGATAGGATTTTGGAGATGAGAATACCTCTTTAAGTGATGCCGTAAATGCTGCCATCAGCCGCCACTAGAGGCAGCTCAATGAAAACGGATTTATTATTGCATCCAATGGAAGCTTTACAAGCTACCCAGGCAATCTACACTAGTGCCATCTTACCTTGACCAGAGGCCACTGGAAGGGTTGGCCGATCAGTTTGACAATGGCTGGGATGCCATAGTGAAGTCTCACTGAGTTCTGAGCCACCTCTGCATCAGAGTGACGACTAGTGAGATGTCGGAGAGCGCAGACTGCGGGCTCAGCAATGTCGTCCTTGTCACTTGCTCGGAGGATGGTGTGGATCAGAGATTCCACCCCGTTGCTTTGGGTGACCAGAGTTTTGTTGCGGCTGTTGTTGCAAGTCAGGTTGGACAGAGTACCAGTCGCGCAGGTCAGGACATTGACGTCGTCTGAGCTCAGCTGGTTCACCAGGATCTTCAGCACATTGTCCAGGCCCTCCTGCAAATAAAAGCAATAATCATTGTAACTATGAAGGAAAACTGAACTCTGCACCGTGACGGATATGACGAATCCTGGAAAATAATTTATACATTTATCAATGTGCCATATGGTGGCATAACACACTGAAGGTCTCCATGCACATTAGACAAAAGGTAGCCAAAGCTGTCAATTTTGGCTGATCATCTCACCTGTATGGGAGCCACTACTGACGTCAGGAGACATAAGGATAGAGTGATTACATTTAATCGCCATCTCCATTTGGAGATAAGTTGCTGGCAGGTGAGAAAGGCTGAGCCTGGGGAAATCGGGAGAGATCAGCCAAACGTACTGCTGACAGCTATATAATGTGAATGGCCAGCATAACACCTAAATACCAACAGCACCCATGACCACAAACACTTGCAGGTAATTAGGAATTCACACAGGAATTTTTCAGGTTCTTTAACATCTGTACTAGACAGAATAAAATATAAATGAGATCCGTTTACAGCCGCTTGCTGATGGTTTCCCAAGAAACTTTTTCTTGCACAGAGTAAAACATGAAGGAATGACTGACACAGCTGCTGTATACAAAGAAGGACTATTGAAGGGTAAAGGTTGTAAAGAATCTCTCATTTTTAATGACTGATGAGGTCAACGCTGCATGATGGTATCCGCTCTTCCGGATTACGCAGCTACAAATAAAGGAGTAAGTGGTGATAAATGGGAGAGGACACAAGGCCGAGTGTTCCAACACACGCTGAGGTGTGGTCGGCTTATAAACCACAAACCTCGGCAGGCTTACTTGTAAGGTGTGCGCAGTAACTCAGCCGCGTACACACCTATGTTTGGTTTAATTGCTGCCTGTAATATTGTTCTGCAGCTCGTCACAGGAGCAAAATAAGGGCGACTCAAACTCCTCCATTTTATGGGATCATCTACACTAGCTGTCATCGTTGAATCAAGATTGTACTGCAGATAGACAGTATATTTGGCCACCCTGTAAAAGTCTAGGTGGGAACTTGTACAGAACACATCTGCCCACGGCCTGGATCTACGCCCAGACACAACGATCAGATGAGAACTGTGTATGGAGAGCACCAGGAGTGGTGAGATCAGTGATAGAGAAGACGATCATCTATTCCACCAATGGTGGGACCTTACCAGGATCAGACAAGTATCTCAGAATGGGCCAGTGTCTTGTTGTGTACCCATGCACAGGAGGGTTGAAGCGCTATCCTTCACCTCTCCAGCACACTATGTAAATGGTTGTTAGGGTATATGAACTCTTCTCTATGAAAACAACATCAACCATGTTGGCATTCAACATTCCCTCCCCACCCACCACCTCCAAAGAAGGTCTACCGTTGTCCTTCTGCACATACACGCTCACCTTAGCTGAGCATACTTGTTTTCAATGAGCAATTCAAGTGAAATCTCACAGCAAATAAATGTTTAACCATCACCGTAAAGGTATGTTCACACATGGCATTTTTGCAAAATTTTACATAGTGCATTTGATGTGCAAAATACGTAGCATGTTATAGTACCAGCATAATCAATGGGATTTCTGAAATCTCACGAACACGGTGCAGTTTTTTTGGGCATGTACTTTGAGCCCTTCTGGTTTTTTAGCACTTTTTACCCATTCAAATGAAAAAATTCAAGTAAAAAATGATACAAAAAGAGTGAAAATGTACATATTGTACACAACTCTTTTCCTGACACCACCAGTTTTTTTTTTGGGGGGGGGGAGAGAAAAATAAAACCACTGCAAAAATGAAACATGTGAATATACACTAAAAGGTACAGAATCTACACCTGATGGAAGGTGGGAGAGGGACAGATTAGCCCGACTTCAGCTAGAACATATCTGTCCTGGTGACCAAGTGTAAATACGCAAAATTTGTAGGCAGTTCCGTAATTTTTAGAGAAAGGACCTACTAGCTAATAAATGGGTGCGCCTACATATCAATATGGCTGTGATTCGGCATAGCGATCTGGACGCATTAGAAATCTGCTGATTACAACGTCCCATGACATCAGGCCCGTATGTCTCATGAAATTTTATGAAATGGGTCACAGTGCCAATAGTGAGTAAACGGCGCATGGTGTAATCATTGACTTATAATGAATATTGCTTCATTTAACACAAGCCATATCTTTACGAAAAACACTTCCCTTTTGTCAAATAGGGAAACCAGATATTTCTCCAAAGATCATGTCTTTATACAAAATCATATGGTTCCTGTACGGATGTTTTTGGACTTTTACATGAGTACTTCCTTAAATGTAAATGGACACAATTCGGAGGCTTAAATATACAGTATGGATCCATCTGCTTACAAGATCTAATTTAGATTTGTGTGAAGAGCCACTCTGGACTACAGAATGCCTGTAGATCACCAACCAGTAGACATCAACCGTACATCAGCTACACTTAAGTCACTATCGACTTTTCCAATGGCGAGTTCCTCACCTGTTTAGTGGCCACATCAGACAGGTTTCTCAGAGTCCACAAGCAGTTCTGTACAAGCCTAGGGCTGGAGCTTGTAAGATGTTTCCCCAGAGCCTGCATTCCTCCTGGAAGCAAAGGAGACAATTAAAGAGCTACCAAAGGATGATTAGAAATGATATAAAGGCTGACGAGACCCAAGGCAACCACAAAAAGCACGCCGTGACAAGTACCTGGTCCTAGTGTTTACAACAGCCTGAAAAGTGACAGAATCCTTCAGGCCAAAACTAAAGATTGTGCTATTAACATTCCTAAGTAGTAATTTTCACTTTCATCTTGGATCATGAAGAGCTCTAATATCACTCTGGTGGGAATATAAGCTCAGCCCTTGGCTACACAAGGTCAACACATCCAATAAAGTTTCTATACTACAGACAAGAGTAAAAGCTGATTAGATCTATAGACCATAAGCAGAAGGGTCAGAGCACCTCAACCTTGAAGACAGCTTGTCCAAACATGAAAATGCAGATGTGGAAAGTAAAACTCTGGTGATCTGCACAACTAAGGAGGGCAATCACTTCCACACCATAACACATGACTTCTAGGATCTCCACTCCTGGGAAAAGGACTACATGGTTGGGCTTCCCTTGTGAGCCAGCACTGCACGCAGACATGTGTGACAGGTTATGGAGCAGCTTTTGCATGCTTGGTGCCTTCAAGCCATGCCAAAGTACATCACAAAGGGATGTCTGACGGCTCAGAACAGACGGACTAGCAGCTGACTCACTTAGTGGAAAGCAGCGGAATTAGTGGAGAAGGATTACAGGGAAAAAAAAAAAATCACAATAACAGATTAAAGGAAAATTGTCCTCCTCCTCTACAAGAATGCAGAAGTTTCAGTCATACATCACCAGAAACTAAGAAAGCCCCACTCCCACTAACAAGAGGTCTCCATATCATCTTACAGTCTTAAAGGGGTACTACAGTATTAGAAAAACATTGCAGTTTCCCTTCAAAAACAGCACCAAGTCATGACCTTACATGAATACCAATGGTATGTCGTTCCGAGTGGTCGTGGGCATCTTCACATATAGCCAAGTAGAACAAGTGAAAATCAAATTCCAACTGTGACCTTATAGACTGGGCTGGGAAAACCAAATTTAGCGAAAGGAGATGTTGTGGCCACAACCGAGAAGCCATGGAACATAACATCCACAGCTGTATCTACAAAGAATTCCTCTGGGATCTTCTACTATCCTCACGGCTTTGTGACTAAAAACAGACAGGGGAAAAGGGAAGGGTGGACAAATACGTTCTTCTACCACTCAAACACTTTAGTGCCAAATGGGTCACGACAAACTCCTTACCAGCTTCAACTATGGCGGGCTTGTTGCTTGGGCAGACGGACAAGACTTTTAGCACCCTGCTGGTGGTCCACAAAAGCTTCTCGTAGTTGTATGTCCTCATGATCTGCACAAGACCTTGGGGTCCTCCGTTGGCCAGGATGATGAGCTGTGGAGATGTAGGGTGCGAGTTAGTTTAATAGACCTTTATTCAAGGTTACTACAACACATAAAAAAAACATTGCCATTAATTTCTGCGTTTTCTGCTCGCGTACTTCACCCTTTAGTGATACCCTTTTGTAAGGTACAATTGTGGCCAAAAGTATTGACACCCCTGCAATTTTGTCAGATAATACTCAGTTTCTTCCTGAAAATGATTGCAAACACAAATTCTTTGGTATTATCTTCATTTAATTTGTCTTAAATGAAAAAACACAAAAGAGAATGAAGCAAAAAGCAAAACATTGATCATTTCACACAAAACTCCAAAAATGGGCCAGACAAAAGTATTGGCACCCTCAGTCTAATACTTGGTTGCACAACATTTAGCCAAAATAACTGCGACCAACCGCTTCCGGTAACCATCAATGAGTTTCTTACAATGCTCTGCCCGAATTTTAGACCATTCTTCTTTGGCAAACTGCTCCAGGTCCTTGATATTTGAAGGGTCCCTTCTCCAAACTGCCATTTTTAGATCTCTCCACAGGTGTTCTATGGGATTCAGGTCTGGACTCATTGCTGGCCACCTTAGAAGTCTCCAGTGCCTTCTCTCAAACCATTTTCTAGTGCTTTTTGAAGTGTGTTTTGGGTCATTGTCCTGCTGGAAGACCCAAGACCTCTGAGGGAGACCCAGCTTTCTCACACTGGGCCCTACATTATGCTGCAAAATTTGTTAGTAGTCTTCAGACTTCATAATGCCATGCACACGGTCAAGCAGTCCAGTGCCAGAGGCAGCAAAGCAACCCCAAAACATCAGGGAACCTCCATGTTTGACTGTAGGGACCATGTTCTTTTCTTTGAATGCCTCTTTTTGTCTCCTGTAAACTCTATGTTGATGCCTTTGCCCAAAAAGCTCTACTTTTGTCTCATCTGACCAGAGAACATTCTTCCAAAACGTTTTAGGCTTTTTCAGGTAAGTTTTGGCAAACTCCAGCCTGGCTTTTTTATGTCTCGGGGTAAGAAGTGGGGTCTTCCTGGGTCTCCTACCATACAGTCCCTTTTCATTCAGAAGCCGACGGATAGTACGGGTTGACACTGTTGTACCCTCGGACTGCAGGGCAGCTTGAACTTGTTTGGATGTTAGTCGAGGTTCTTTATCCAACATCCGCACAATCTTGCGCTGAAATCTCTTGTCAATTTTTCTTTTCCGTCCACATCTAGGGAGGTTAGCCACAGTGCCATGGGCTTTAAACTTCTTGATGACACTGCGCACGGTAGACACAGGAACATTCAGGTCTTTGGAGATGGACTTGTAGCCTTGAGATTGCTCATGCTTCCTCACAATTTGGTTTGTCAAGTCCTCAGACAGTTCTTTGGTCTTCTTTCTTTTCTCCATGCTCAATGTGGTACACACAAGGACACAGGACAGAGGTTGAGTCAACTTTAATCCATGTCAACTGGCTGCAAGTGTGATTTAGTTATTGCCAACACCTGTTAGGTGCCACAGGTAAGTTGCAGGTGCTGTTACTTACACAAATTAGAGAAGCATCACATGATTTTTCGAACAGTGCCAATACTTTTGTCCACCCTCTTTATGTTTGGTGTGGAATTATATCCAATTTGGCTTTAGGACAATTCTTTTTGTGTTTTTTTCATTTAAGACAAATTAAATGAAGATAATAATACCAAAGAATTTGTGTTTGCAATCATTTTCAGGAAGAAACTGAGTATTATCTGACAGAATTGCAGGGGTGTCAATACTTTTGGCCACAACTGTAGAATTAGAGGCCAATCAGAAAATGAAGACCTCCATAGCTGGGAGGTTGGAATCTTCTCATAGATGTAAAGGTGATGAATTCTCATAAAAATGGTCTATTATTGACCCAGAAACTGCACCACTCTTGTCCATAGGTTGTTGGTGATATTATATTCACTTGAATAGGCCCAGGCATAAATACCAGGTCCAGACATTGCCAAAAGAGGTGCAGTTTCTGGATATTATTTATAACTTCAAATGTCTGCTTTTTTAAGATATAGTGCCTCTCCTGTCCATGGGTTGTGTCTGATGGTGCAGCACAGCTCCTTCAAAGTGATTGAAGCCGATCTGTCAAACCGCACATGGTCTGTACATACATTTGGTGACAAAGTCAT
The DNA here is from genome assembly GCF_039654945.1 of Dendrobates tinctorius. Taxonomy (NCBI): domain Eukaryota; kingdom Metazoa; phylum Chordata; class Amphibia; order Anura; family Dendrobatidae; genus Dendrobates; species Dendrobates tinctorius. The sequence continues at coordinate 30,963,731 of NW_027361700.1, forward strand.
GTTTACTGCAAGATCACATTTCTTACTGCAGAATATAAATGGCAAGGCCAAACCGGGAATGCGGAAGGCACTGATTAGTGCGCATACACTGGGGATATGATATCATTACCCAGATACACACAGGATTAGTTCTGAGTAGATATTTATAGATAGTTGATCCAAGAACCATTCAAAACTGCTCTCACCACCTTGCTCTGTAATTAGATAGCATTTTTTTTTTTGGGGGGGGGGGGGGGTTGCGAGGTGGGAAGGAGGTTGTGTTGGTGGTAGTAATGTGCTCTCTTGCCACAGTTATTCATTTGACATTGCAGATCTTCCCAAAACACAGATATTGAAGCCTTTGATGCTTGATTATGTGGTTTGGACGGCAGCTTGTTACAATAGGCGCGGTCGCGGTACGCATCTGTTTCTTAGAATCAAGGACAAAGCGAGCATACAAATAACATCCGTAGACCGGTGTCTGACTTCTAGCTGAGGGAGCAAAGAAATATTGTAATAGATGTTTAATATAAATTGTGTTTAGCACAATGGGACAGGGTTATTCTGCAGAGTCCACTTTTTAAGCCCAAAGATGCCATGAATGTATGAACTCACCCATACCAATGTGTTTTCCCATTTTTGATGGCCAGTTTACCCTGAGAAACCTCCCTTAAAAGGGTATCACTTTTGAGGTCAGTAGTTCTGCTCAGTGGAAATCTCAGAGGCTAAATTGAAGGGACAGAAAGCACAAGACTATCTACTAATACACATATAAGATTAAAAAAAAAAATCACCAAGATAACAGACTAAGTCTGTTCCATCATGCCAGGTCTCAATAAGCGACAGTAAAGGCCCCGTCATACATAGCGAGATCGTTAGCGAGATCGCTGAAACTTCACAGGTTTTTTGACGCAACAGCGACCTTGCCAGCGATCTCGCTACATGTGACACATAGCAGCGATCACTCCCCCCCCGCTGGATATCACTGATCGTGCTCAAATGTCCTAGGCCATTTTTTGACCGTTGGCATCCCGCTGGCCAGCATGCATCCCTGTGTTTGACGCCATAACAACAACGAGCGACCTCGTTGAAGCACGCCTATCGAGGTCTGAGTCGTCAGAATAGCTGCTGTGTGACAAGGTCCCAACGACCGCCGAGGGATCGCCGAATCGTTGCTGCGTCGCTGAGTAGATCTGCCTGTTTGACAGCTCACTAGCGACCATGTAGCAACATATCAGCGATCCTTACCAGGTCGTATTGTTGTCGGGATCGCTGGAGCGTCGCTATGTGTAACGGGACCCTAAGGGCTCGAATTCATCAAAGCTTTGAAACCAGAAAATTGGTGCAAAATGATTTTAGGTTGCAAAAATGTTGTGCAAAAGTTTTTGTAACATTTGGCGTTTTCATGCCAATCTGAAGTGGCTCCATCAATGTGGGGTGAGTTGGGAGCAGTCACTGCAGGGCTGGGCGTAGTGTGGCTACATCAAACTGTCAAATATTGCAAAAGTGTCAGCATTTTGAAAAGTGGTGGCTCAGTGGTTAGTACTGTTCCTTTGCAGCACTGGGGTCCTGGATTCAAATCCAACCAAGTACAACATCTGCAGGAGTTTGTATGTTTTCCTTATATTTGCGTGGGTTTCCGCCATTAATTTATGTAAAGCATTGAGAAATATGAAGACACTATACAAGTAATCCATAATAAATAATAGTAAAAGCATTTCTGGAGTAGCATTGCTGGTGAGGCTCAATGGAAGTGCATGCCACAGAGAGGATGCACCAAATTCACTAACTGGTGTGCACCTTTTCATGAATTTGGAGCATCATATTTCAGCAAGCCCTTTAATACTGGTGTACAGAATGTATCCGCCCCATAAGACAAACTATCAGGAGTGATCTTTGCTAGGAATGTGCATTTCCCCATACTCAGACTGTAGACAGGCTGTCAATCACCTGATAGGCAAAATGCTCACTCATTGGGTAAAATTATTTTTACGCTTGTGCAATTATCTCTGTTCTCGGCAGCACATCTTCCTGTGTAAATAGGACTTGTGCTGCTGAGAAAACTGGCTATGCACACAGATTAATCGTATTAACTATCAGTGTGTATGGAAGCGAGATCAGCAAATCTAAAAAGGCTGTTAAGTGTCAGCCGATTGGCTTCGACAAAGCCAAATCAGCACTCATTTAATGCGGTGGATTGGCTAGTCTAAATCCATGCTCAACTTTGGGTGCTATAGTTTCAGTTTTCGCTACGTCATGTCGCCTCTGATTTTTGCTCCTTTGTTCTTTTCAATCACTGTTTATTGTTCGTTGTTTATCCTTATAGGATGTTGAAATGTATGTTCATACGATTAAAAAAAAAAACGCCATGTCGCCTCACCTTGCTCTCCTGATTTCCATATGCTAAGAGTTGAAGACAATCTGTTGTAATGGCCAAAAATTTGGGGTTATTCTTGTTAAGCAATGGGACCATTTTTTGCAGTCCATCAGCCAAACGTACGGCCATCTTGGCACCTTCCTGGTAGAGCAGGAGATTGTGCAGAGTCGTGATGGCATAAAATAGCACTGACTCCACGGGAGAGCTAGAACATAAAAATAAAAGATTAAATTGTGATACCTGTATAGAAAAAAACAAACAAACATTGGTTTTAATGGTCTAATCGAGACCAAGGCTTGATGGGGTGGTTACCTAAGCATTCGAACCAGAGCAGGAATTCCTCCAGACTTGAAAATGGACAAAAGCCCTTCTCGATGGTGGGACAAGTTGTGCAAAATGCTGGTAGTACAACGGGCAGTTTCCATGTCACTTGTGTTCTGCATGGTACGTACAACGGCTGCAACGATCTGTGGGGACTGCATCAGTGCTCTGCGGGATGCTTCCTTTTTGGAGAGCTGGTTAACAATCATGGAGGCCTTGCTCACTACCACCTGAGGGAATAAAATGAGGACACTTGTGTCACTTAGATCAATATTCCTGGACTCTACCTTTATATCGCTCAAGGTTAGTCTGCTCAAAAATTTCCCCTAACCGTATTTCTCTAGATTTGATGCGACCTTACCGGATCCTCATCGTTCAGGAGTTTGGTCAGTTCAGGGATGGCGCGGGTGGCCAGTTCAGCATCATCTTGGTAGTTAATGAGGTGGACAATGGCAGATTTCAGCATCTGTGAAGGTTCGGCAAGTTTCTGCACATTGGTCTGTTGCCCGTCAATTTGTGTTGTCAATAGGTAAGATGAGTCTTCCACAGTTTCTGGATACATAGCTGCACGAACACGCTGGGCTCGTGTCATGGCAAGCTGGGACTCCATATCTATGAGATGAAGGAAAAGACGACGAAAACCCCAAATTAAAAACCCTTGAAATTTCTCAGTAACCCAACAGTATCTACAACAGTCCGAATTAAGGTTTAATGTATGAAAATGGAAGTAGTGATGGTGCCTGCCAGGCTCAGGTGGCATAACAATTTCAAGCGAGCCCTAGGAGCTCTAATGCTGAAATTTGCTGAAGCAGCGCCAAAGAGGGAAGAAAGCGTGGTATGGTGTTTTTATTTTACAAGTGGGACTTCCCAGGTAGTGAACAACCCCTGTAAATTGAGAAAAGTGCCATTCATTCCTAAAGAAGATACCTGGTCCTTGCTGTTGCTGCTGCTGGGAGTACGTGGTGGTCTTCACAGTGGTGTACTGTTGAGAATAGCCAAAGTCGTCATCGTCCAGCAGCACGGTCTTGCCGTTCAGTGATGGTGCCGAGGTGTTAATTCCAGAGTTGATGCCGGAATCATAGGTGTAAGATTTCTGCCACTCCGTGACCTTAATGGGCCGCTCCGCTACCTCGATTAACTCCATTCTACTTCTGTGGAGAAGAAAACCACGAGGATCAGTTATGTCTACTTAGCTAATTTGCCCACAATACACACAGTGCGCCGCGTCCACGAGAAGCCATCTGTTTGCTAAGAGAACCAGTACCTAAACATAAGCACAAGACCCAAAATCCACAGGCTAGGTATGAAGCAAACCGTACAGGCAATGCTGCCTAAATATACTATAATATAGATAAAGTGATATGTTCTGCCCCTTTTAGGAACAGTTCCTACGTTTGGGAGATATTCCGCTGCTCCAGAGAGGAAAACACAAAAACCTCACAAGGCATTTACAGCTGGCGTGCTTGGTGAAAATGTTTTCTGCAGGAGACAGCTGGCGTGTAGCAATAGGATGGGAAAAAAGCGGCAGCGATTCGCGGAGCAAAGGCAATGCATTGGGTGGCACACAGTGGGTCTCCGCCGAACGTTCAGATATACTATACACAACAAAGTTGGAGAAACACAGACGGCACGCTATACTACGTTCTCCATCGCCATGTTAATAGCAATACGCTCATTAAGCAATGCCATTAATGGCTGAATACACTGTTGGGTAGCTACAACTTTAGAGAGGGGCCTGGAAAGAACAGATGCTGGAAGACAATATTCCCAGTTTGATATCAGCAGATGCTCTGCAAAATGCATTTTTAAAGATGGTCTTGGAATTGGGATAGAAGCTGAGCAGTCTCAGGGCTTTAAAGGAATTGGCAAGCCAAAAATCCCATTATCACACCCCTGATCCTCTTCACTGTGGAGAAAATCATCATCAGTGAGCTTTCATGGCAAAAGACAAGACTTCAGAGCAAACAAACAGTACGAGATCAATATAAAGAACAGAAGAGTCGGCCAATAGAGCCAAGCTCTAGGAGATGAATATCAAAGTTACTCTGACAAGGATGACAATATATATCCGTGGTCAAATCCATCCAACTTTACTTGGCCATGGCACTTAGATCCACCAAAATATCCTACATCTGTCGAGTGATGTTTCATGGCAGTGGTTAACAGGAGAGAAGTGATGTATAGTTTCTTTTGAACATTGGCCATACATGGTCTCATTTTTGGCCATACATCAGAACTTTTCCAGATCCTCCAGAGTGTTCTCCTCCCCATCAACTCATCAGTCATAGTAAAGTGTTCAAACCTAGTTCTGCCTACAATGAGGAAGGAAAGTATCTCCATGTCAGAAGACTGGAAAACACCTCAATGGCCGAGCATAGCATCTTGGCAGGATATCTCAACCTTCCTTAATATACAGTGTATATATATATGCACACTGAGTATTTGAAGCAGATTTTTTCAGCACCAAAACCGCTGTGTAAAATACACACTTTGACACAATTTTAATGTGCATTTTTTTTTCCTCCATTCAACTAAATGGGAAAAACAAAACAAAAACACATGCTTTGAAGGATCAAATCACAAAGAAAATATGAGCACCAGAAATCCTATTCATTCACTTTGCTGGTGCTGTAAAATTCTATGTTTTTTTCCTTGAAAAACACAATGTGCCCCAAAGCAGACTATGGTTGGTGCAAACTATTTGTGTGACGAGGTCTGTTTATGAGGTGGATGCCATCTATAGGTGGCACCAGAGATCTACAATATTTTATTATCCTTTGTGGAAAGCAAATTTGCCTTCTCAGGGTGTATAGCCTGTCCTAAAAATCTTACTACGCAAGGAGACTGTACCAACTACAGTATAAGACCTAGACAACTTTGAAAAACACTTTGAGAAAGTATAATTGCATGGAAGCCAAATGGCCTTATTACATACTACTCCTGGACGCTTGATGTTAAAGTATCTGTTTGAAAACGAAAACCTAGTTTCTGGAAAGTTTTGTGCAAGTCCGGCAAGGCCTGGGAAAATTGCAGACTCTTCCGCAAGGTCTTTCCTTATTCTGAGAAAGTTGGCAAATACGCCTTATTCTAAGCTCATCAAGTGATGCTAAAGCCATACTACAAGCAAACTGATCAGCTTCTTACTACTGGATTAGATAACTGCTATGTTTGAAGGACCTACTGGACCATATAAAACAAAAAACTATTAGAAGAGTTGTCCAGTGATATGCGATAACTTGTTGATGTGTGAGGTGTCCGACCACTGGGACCATCACTAATCGGCAGAATGGGCACCTTTATCCCGGTTAGTAAGTAGCGGCAATGGGCATGCTCGGCCCTATAGAGAACCAATTGACCACTCAATTTTGTAACGGGTATAAAAGTGACCAGTTAGAGGAATATTCCTGCTTCTATCCTTAAGGGCAGGTCCCAGCGGTCAACAAGTCATCACCTATCCTGCACATAGGTGATAAAGGAAATGACTGGTGAAAACCATTTAAAGCTAAATTATTCATTTATCGTTTCAGCCAATATGGTTGTGTTTGCACCTTTACTTTGAACACAACCAGTAATAAGTAAAGAGTCCTTAGTGACACCTTGGGCACTTACACCTTGTTGACCTCTTGACTACTTCCACCGATCTGAAGAAAACCTGCAATTTCACTTTGGATGTTATCAAAGTTGATCAGACAATACAAAAGTTTTTTTTGGTCAAAGTCTGTAGTCCAATGTGCGACACTAGTGTAGGAAAGACCCAAAACAGACAACACTGCGAAGTGGAAATATTTGAAGGCCACGTGAATGCAAATGCTAGAGATTGCACATGGGATGGGTGGAAGAAGGTGGCGAGATCGGTGAAGGGAAGACTTGATGAATTATAGAGAGTAGGTACCAATACAACCTTTCTGGTAGATCATAATCAAGATAATCCTGGTTGCCATCAAAAAAAAAATTCCAAAAAGTTACAAAGGTATGGGTACTGAAGGTCCTTAGACAAAAAAGGTCATTCAATATGAAAACTTACAGCAAGAAAGCAAAATGATTCCTTAAACAGAAGAAAGACGACAGGGAGTGGAGAAGGACGAGAAGACGCCTTGTTAGGGAATAATGTGCCAAATGGGATTGCAAGGGGGGGGGGAAATAAGCAAGACAACAAACAAGCAGAGACAAAGCCAGCTGCTCGTCAGAGGGCGGCACACCCAGAACTGGAATGTCAGCCTGTCACAGAGTCCCTGCTCAGGGCTTCCTCTGGAGTTACAGGGTGGGGGAGAAGCGGCCAAGCTGGTTTACCTAGAAAACAAGAGGCAGGGAAGAGATGGAGATTTGGTTTCAGGGCTTTCTCTAGGCACAGGCTCATCTCTCTGCTGCCCCATGGGACTGGCGGACAAAGGGCCACTCAATGCGCTGATCACAAGCACAATGCGAAGAGTGTGTCAACACAGTGTTACTTCAATGAGCCGCTGCAAAGGTTTTGTTAGATTGGAAAATGCAGACATGCTCCCAGTGTACTGGGAAACAAAGGGCACGCTTCATGCCAGGATTGGAGGGCACTTATCTGTGTGCTGCAATTGTGAGAGCCACCTGGCTGTGTCAGACAATTATAGCTGGCAGAACAAGGGACAGAGTGTCCTCGCGGGTAACACCAGGATCGGGAAAAGATATAGGATATGTGGAAATATGGTGCCAAGCTGTGCTCTAGTGGAAAAGGCCAAGCTTTACAGGGTGCAAAGGGCCCCTAGGCCACGTAAGGAGGCGCTAGTAATATAAAAGGCACATGAGAGGTGAGCTACTTACAATACATTTTGGATTTGGGAGAAGAAGCTCCAATAGATCCAGGACCATCCCAAATGGCACAGATATATGGTTACATAGAAGAATCTAGTTCTCTCCCTCCTAATTCTCCATTTGCCGACCCTCCTCCGCCATGTAACTATGACAAACCAGGAATGCTGGGGGCATCAACAAGTTTGTACAGATCCTGTATTAATCATAAATTCCTTTATAGAAAACAGCGAGGAGGAAACCAAGCACAAGCTACACTTGCCCTGTACACCATAGTCTTCTGAGACTGGCACTGTGCAACATGCAGCTGATTCTTCTGGAGATGGCGTGCTCAGTGCTATGCCAACCTGCCCGCGCTGAGTCCCAATGCCTCTCCCTTCCCGAAAAACCTGGGGCTGCCTGTCAAGCACATTATCCTGCCCTGCCGGGCATGCTCTGCCACACCGCTAAATAATGCGCCGAGTGACACATTCACTTCCCATACCAGGCAGGAGACCAAGACTGTCAGAGAGGCTCCGGGAGACAATGCTAAAGTACAGAGATTCCTACAAATTAAAAACAAATGGCGGCATTAATTATTTAGTGGCCGGTATCCACATTGCATGTGTATTGTATACATGTGTTACCGCACTGTAAACCACCCAGGGCCGACAGGAACATTCCTGGGGGGAGGACAGGGGAGGGTGATATCACGAAGCCAAACCACAGTGACATCGGTCGGGTCGCAATGCCACCACACCTCGCGCTAAAACCAGCCATAGACATTAGATATTTATCTGCAGACAAGCTCAATTTAGTAGCATCTGCTTAAGAGTCACACGGCACGTTACCAAATGTAGTTGGCTCGTAAAATGGTCTGCAGATAAATATCTTATGTGTAAGCCAGGCATGACCATCATATTCATATGAAGTGGCTTGCAAATGTATTCCACCCCCCCCCCCCCCCCCACACACACCGCTTTTTACCCATTTTGTTACATTACCATCTGTGGTTAAATATTTTTGTAATCATATTTGTGTGTGATGCATCAGACTATTTTGTGCTAAATTGGTGAAGTGAGAAAAATATAGAAATAAATTACATTTATGGGATCAAATAAAAATTGGCATGTGCATATGTATTTGCCCCTTTTGCACAAGTCACATGCTTAGTGAAAGAAAATCTGATTGTGTGCAATCTACAGTTGTGGCCAAAAGTATTGACACCCCTGCAATTCTGTCAGATAATACTCAGTTTCTTCCTGAAAATGATTGCAAACACAAATTCTTTGGTATTATTATCTTCATTTAATTTTTCTTACATGAAAAAACACAAAGAATTGTCCTAAAGCCAAATTGGATATAATTCCACACCAAACATAAAAAAGAGGGTGGACAAAAGTATTGGCACTGTTCAAAAAATCATGTGATGCTTCTCTAATTTGTGTAATTAACAGCACCTGTAACTTACCTGTGGCACCTAACAGGTGTTGGCAATAACTAAATCACACTTGCAGCCAGATGACATGGATTAAAGTTGACTCAACCTCTGTCCTGTGTCCTTGTGTGTACCACATTGAGCATGGAGAAAAGAAAGACCAAAGATCTGTCTGAGGACTTGACAAACCAAATTGTGAGGAAGCATGAGCAATCTCAAGGCTACAAGTCCATCTCCAAAGACCTGAATGTTCCTGTGTCTACCGTGCGCAGTGTCATCAAGAAGTTTAAAGCCCATGGCACTGTGGCTAACCTCCCTAGATGTGGATGGAAAAGAAAAATTGACAAGAGATTTCAACGCAAGATTGTGCGGATGTTGGATAAAGAACCTCGACTAACATCCAAACAAGTTCAAGCTGCCCTGCAGTCCGAGGGTACAACAGTGTCAACCCGTACTATCCGTCGGCATCTGAATGAAAAGGGACTGTATGGTAGGAGACCCAGGAAGACCCTACTTCTTACCCCAAGACATAAAAAAGCCAGGCTGGAGTTTGCCAAAACTTACCTGAAAAAGCCTAAAACGTTTTGGAAGAATGTTCTCTGGTCAGATGAGACAAAAGTAGAGCTTTTTGGGCAAAGGCATCAACATAGTTTACAGGAGAAAAAAAAAAGGCATTCAAAGAAAAAAAACACGGTCCCTACAGTCAAACATTGCGGAGGTTCCCTGATGTTTTGGGGTTGCTTTGCTGCCTCTGGCACTGGACTGCTTGACCATATGAGTGCATGGCATTATGAAGTCTGAAGACTACCAACAAATTTTGCAGCATAATGTAGGGCCCAGTGTGAGAAAGCTGGGTCTCCCTCAGAGGTCATGGGTCTTCCAGCAGGACAATGACCTAAAACACACTTCAAAAAGCACTAGAAAATGGTTTGAGAGAAAGCACTGGAGACTTCTAAGGTGGCCAGCAATGAGTCCAGACCTGAATCCCATAGAACACCTGTGGAGAGATCTAAAAATGGCAGTTTGGAGAAGGCACCCTTCAAATATCAGGGACCTGGAGCAGTTTGCCAAAGAAGAATGGTCTTAAATTCCAGCAGAGCATTGTAAGAAACTCACTGATGGTTACCGGAAGCGGTTGGTCGCAGTTATTTTGGCTAAAGGTTGTGCAACAAAGTATTAGGCTGAGGGTGCCAATACTTTTGTCTGGCCCATTTTTTGGAGTTTTGTGTGAAATGATCAATATTTTGCTTCATTCTCTTTTGTGTTTTTTCATTTAAGACAAATTAAATGAAGATAATACCAAAGAATGTGTGATTGCAATCATTTTCAGGAAGAAACTGAGTATTATCTGACAAAATTGCAGGGGTGTCAATACTTTTGGCCACAACTGTAGGTGTCGCATGCAGGGCTGTGGAGTCAGAGCCCATTTTGGTGGAGTTGGAGTCAGAGTCGGTGTCATGGAAATTGAGGAGTCGCAGGTTTGGCTTACCCACTCCACAGCCCTGGTAGCATGGTCTGTCAGTACATACACACACTTTTTTTTTTTTTTTTTTTTTTTTTAAGAAAGAGGCACCACTAACCTACCCTATGAAGACCAAGGAGATCTCCAGACAAGTCAGGGACAAAGTCAGGGTTGGGTTATATATAAAAAAAAAAAAAAAAAAAAATATCCAATCTGATGATCTCTGAAGCACCCATTAAATCCATTACCCACAAATGGAAAGTACACGGTACCACAACAAACCTGCCAAGAGAGGGCCGCCCACCAAAACTCTCAGTCCGGGCAAGGAGGGCATTAATCAGAGAGGCAGCACAGATATCAAAGGTAACCCTGAAGGAGCTGCAGATTTCCTAAGCAGAGACAGGAGTATCTGTCCTTATGACCACAATAAGCTGTACACTCCGTAGAGGTGGCCTTTATGGAAGAGTTGAGAGAAAATAGCCTTTATTTACATACAAAAATTGTACGGCTCATTTTAAAGCGGTAGTCACACATAGCAATCTCGCTAGCGAGATCGCTGCTGAGTCACAACTTTTGTGACAACAGCGATCTCACCAGCGAGATCGCTGTGTGTGACAGCGATCAGCGACCGACCCCCCTGTCGATATCGCTGATCGCTGTAAGAAACCTCTGGACATATTTTTCGTTGCTGGTCTCCTGCTGGCTAACACACATCGCTGCGTGTGACAGGCGGGAGACCAGCGATCAGCTGTAAAAAATATTGTTATTCTCACCTTCCGATGTCCCACGCAGCCATCCTGCCTCTCTCCACGCTCCCGGTCCCAGTGATCCTTTGCATGAATGACCACGAGATGTCGCGCTGCAGCGAGACCGTGACATTCTCGTGGTCATTCTCGCAAAGGATTACTGGGACCGGAGCGTGGAGAGAGGCGGGATGGCTGCGCGGGACGTCGGAAGGTGAGAACAACAATATTTTTTATTTTAATTCTATTTTTTTACAGGGATATGACATCAGCGCTAACGAACACAGCGATGCCGGGCACTCGGCATCGCTGTGCTGATCGCTGGTGAAGCTGTCTGTTTGACAGCTCACCAGCGATCACATAGCGACTTACCAGCGATCCTGACACGTTGATATCGTTGTCGGGATCGCTGGTAAGTCGCTATGTGTGACTCCAGCTTAAGTTTGCCAAACGACATGTGGGAGACTCCATAAATGTATGGAGGAAGGTGCTGTGGTCAGATGGGACCAAAATGTAACTTTTTGAATACCAAGGCAAATGCTATGTCTGGTTCAAAACCAACACAGCTCATCACCCCAAGAACACTAGCCCCATAGTGAAACATGGTGGTGGCAGCATCATGCTGTGGGGATTTTTTTTTAGCAGCAGAGACATGGAAAATGGTCTGCGTCAAGGGGAGGATGGATGGTGGAAAATATAGGGATATTCTTCAGCAAAACCTGTTTCAGTCGGTCAGCAATTTGAGACTGAACGAAGGTTCACCTTCCAAGAAGACAATGACCCAAAGCATACAGCTAAAGCAACACTCAAGGTTTAAAGGAGAAACTTGTAAATGTTTTGGAGTGGCCTAGTCAAAGCCCAGACTTTAATCCAATTGAGAATCTGTGGTCAGACTTGAGGCTGTGTGCACACGTTGCTTTTTGTGTTTTCCCGCTGCAGAATCGCCGCAAAAACACAAAAAACCCCACATCCCATGCAATCCTATGGGATTCCGCAATGCTGTGCTAATGCTGCGGATTTTTCCACTGCGGAACCGCATAGCGGAAAAATCCGCAGCATGCCCATTCTTTTTGCGGAATTGCGGCGATTCAGCACCCATAAGATTGCAGTGAAATGCTCACTTTACGCATGTGGCTATGCCCACCATGGGTGAAGTGAGCGCTTCATGTGCAGATGGTACCCATGATCTGGAGGAGGGGAGACTCTTCTCCATGCCCTGGGCACCATAATCCTGTAAAAAATAGAATTAAAATAAAAATATATTGTTATTCTCACCTTCCGACGGCCCCCGATCTCCTTCCCACCTCTCTCCACGCTCCCAGTAATGCTTTGCGTGAATGACCGTGATGACGTCGCGCTCTCGAGAGCGTGACGTCATCTCAGGTCCTTCGCGCAAAGCATTACTGGGAGCGGAAGATGCTGGAAGCGCCACAGAGCAGATCGGGGGCCGTCGGAAGGTGAGAACAACAATATTTTTTTTTATTATTATTATTTTAATCCTACCTATCGCATTTCTAAGCGATGCTAATCGCTTGGAAAGCGCAAGCATTCCGCAAGCGAAAAACCCTTGTTTTCCGCGGGAAAAACGCATGTGAATTCACATGCTTTTTACCCGCGGTGGGAGTACGGAAATGTTGCAGAAATTTCCGCAGCATTTCTGCAACGTGGGTACATAGCCTGAAGATTCCTGTTCACCAGAGGAAACTATCTGAAGGAGATGGAGCAGTTCTGCTGTGAGAAATGAGCAAAAATTCCCGTGGCAAGATGTGGAAAGCTCAGACTTATCCAAAGCAACTTGCAGCTATAATTGCTGCAAATGGAGTCTCTACATAGTACTGTTGTGCACACTGAAGTTTTCAGTTGTTTTGTCCAATTTGTTGCTTGCTTCACACACACACAAAATAGGGGAAATTCCAGGACGTGAGGTGGCAAAACATGAAAATTGCCAGGAGGGGGGGGGGGGGGGGGGGGGAGGGGGGTTGTGACTATTTTCGCAAGTCACTGTACATATAAAGGTTAAAAAGGACACATATCCAATCCCCCACCCCACAAAAAAGGGGCAACAGGGGTATCCACATCGATAATACCCCTTTATAAACATCTCAGTATAGGACATTTTACGTCTTGGGGTCACTAGAAGACCATGCAAAAAGCTAGCCATACACTTAACATGTCTGTTGGAGTCTTTGCTCAGCCACTTATATATATATTTTTTTAATACGACGACACTGGGGCATCCATGTTTCCCTAACAGGTAGAGAAAAGCCAGCGGCCGAGAAACCACAGAACAAAGCAGAACGTCCTGTGGGAACGAAGTATTGAAATCCAACATGTCCAATTCATAAGGGTTTTAGGCTAGGGTCACACAATCTATATAGGTCCCATTCTCATCCGGGAGAGTGGGGGGGGATTTTTCTCACTTGTCATCCGTGTGCTGTCCATACACAAAACATTTTTTCTATTCAGCAGCTATTAAGTCTTTTACAGAATCATTTACAGTTTCCCATCTTACAGAATTTTAATGTATCCGTAAAAATTGATGCTATATTGGTGATCCGTATGGAATCTGATGGTTTTCCCTTGCAAATATCAGATTTCGGAGTAAAATTGCAGCATGCTGCGTTTTTACTCAAGCCCATTACAGCTGTGAAAAATACGCAGATCTGCACCGCCTCATCGAATAACACTGGTCTGAGTGCAATCCCTTTTTTTGTTGGCTTGCATTTGTCCAATTAATAAGGTCGTGTGAGCTAATCCTTAGGGTTTGTCATACTGTTATTTACCGACAGATCTGCTGTTAACAGGGTCTGGAAGTAAGCGATATATCGAGTCAAGATACAACAGCACCGTACGCTGTGTAGCGCCCTCTCCCAGTTACTGCAACTCAGCTCCCATTGAAGTGAATGGAAACTGAGCTACAAAACCAGAGAACGGCCACTACTCAGTGCATGGAGCGGAGCTGTTCAGAAATCGTACACCTCCAGACGACGTCCAACCTGTTAACAGTTGATCGGTTGGGAAAACGGGTGTCAGACCCTTATATGATAAGATAATAATGCCCTACTTTAAAAAGGTTAGATCTTCAATACTCGAGTCCTAGACATACCCTTTAAAAGATTTTCCATCAAATAAGAGATGGAGGACCACCCAGACAGCTATTAGACTCATCAAAACGGCATGACCAGGCTTCTAGAGTCCATACCTAACAATGAGCTAAGATGAATTTGTAGTCATCGTGAATAATGGCTTCTCACTGGGTGCAGGCCATGGTGAACATATCAGTATTGAGCATGTACACCTTCAGGATATACAGGGTGGGCCATTTATATGGATAAACCTAAATTAAGTGAGAATGGTTGGTGATATCAATTCCTGTTTGTGGCACATTAGTATATGGGAGGGGGAAAACTTTTCATGATGGGTGGCGCCCATGGCGGCCATTTTGAATTGCATCTTTATAAATGGCCCACCGAGGTGTATCCATGTAAATGGCCCTGCATTTTACATCAAAATTTGGGTGGACTCTGTAGTATGACACCACAGGAGGCATGGTCAGCTGAAGCTGGTCTGTCACACACTTGGAGTAGGAATTTTGCCGAATGACTCTAAAAGACCACAAATACAGGTCTATAACCATCTTATGACTAAGGCTATGGTCACACGGCCTTTCTGCAGTGCGTTCTGTAGTCCGCCTAAATCCACCTAAAAGAGGCATGATGCAGACGGCAGGGCCATAGACTGCAATGACACAAACAGTTAGAACCCTTATGTATATAACTTCACACAGGCCACAACACTTGGTCTTCTAGGTTTCTGTTCCAGTCAGATATGAAAAAATTAAATCAATAAGGACACTAACGCCATTCCGTTCAATGGCTCCATCTCATTTTCGAGAGTATTTAATCCACAAACGTTCAGGACCGATAATATGGCTTTGGCAATGGTCTTTTTTCTACATGGTTGGACAGCCAAAGCATCAACCAAGCAGAAATCGTTGCAAACCGCTCCTCTCTGAATTAATGATACGTTTCCAGCATACTGACAGTGTAGACTGAAAACTTCCATTTTCTGTTCATTATAGCTGTGAGTGAAAGTTGCCACATAGAAGACGAGGTGCTACTCCCTGGAGGAGACACGTCAAATTGATCTCTGCTTGAACCAAGTGAGAGAGGCAGCTGATGCCTGGCCATTACAAGAAACAAAGACAATGATGGCGACTGGAAATGAGATTAAGAAAGACTTCTGCTTCAAACAGGTTCAACTTGAGGATCAAAGTCCCATCAGACAACGGTGTTGTTCTGTGGAGCAAGAAGATCCAGAACAACCTTCCTAGAATCCATTTTACACCTAGATTGAGTCTTGATAGCTTTAGCATTTTTTTATTTCATTAGATCGGCACACACTTCAATTTCTATTGCAAAACAAGAATATAGACATTCTGGGGTTTCCGCGAAGCATTTGTTCTTGAAGGATCTATGCAAAGACTATACGATAAAGGAGCCGACTCATTAGATGAAAGGCTTAGAAAATTGTAGATTTTGATCAAAATGACCAATCGTGATAGTAACAAAAAAACACTAGTTGGGAATGATGGAATTTGTTTTGTCTTATCTGCATATCTGGCTGGTAAAATCCTAAATTCGCCCAATGTTTTCTGTGCGGTGTGAGAACAACACTGAAGAATCGATCATTTGTTGGCACGTCTTGATCGAATGTGCATGGGGGCCTTGACATTTCTTAACATGTCACATCGATAATGTCCCTACCAGACGGGGCCTTCTGTTTGCCTCCTCCGCTCTGGGTGGCATGGGGAGTGCAGTGGTAAATCTAAGGCACCTCCATATCCTGCCTTTTTTGTGCCGTGGGCAGGAGAAAAATGGCGAGCACGAGGTAGGGTGACTATTTGAAAAACGTATATTCGCTTTTCAGTGACAGTGTGGAGGGTTGCTTTAATATGGGATTATAGGATATTTCCGTGCCTCCAAAATTCATATATGAAGTTTGAGGGGTGGGACGGCGGAGTGTTCTGCTTTATAACATGCTTTATTGTGTTGGTACATGGTGGAGATCATTCCCATATGGAAGTCATGTGGGCTTTTTGCTGCCATACAAGCGCACGATATGTTCATAATCGGCCATCTGGATCATCAAATATTCTGGATTATTACAGCAATAAATCCATATATAAAACGCACTTAAAAAGGGGACAAGAACCTAGAAGAAAAATGCTGACAATGTCGATACAAAATCTGCTTCTGTTTCTCCATATGGTTCCTTTCCCCTCATCTCAGGATTGTTGAATTATCACTTTTTTTTTTTTAATGAGCACACACCAGATAACAGGAATTGTATTATATGTATTGCAAGTGAGAAAAAGAAAAAAGGGAAGCTCGTCTGAGTAAGCGTGATAGAAAGCACTATTCCCCAGTGTACACGTGGTCGGTGATCAAGGAAACCATAAATTTGCTCTTTGGTCTTCAATCACATCTTTCACGTAGACCTAAAAATCCTTGCTCAAAGGTAGCGCATCCTTATGTAAACAGGGATGTGCTCCCGACAATGTAAACTGTATAGCGGTAAGTGGGTGTGAGGGGGGACCTTTTCACGAACCCCAACTTTCAAAGAGGGCAAGCACAGGTAGACTAATGACCATACAAAGGATAGATATTCCCCGGGTTTTCAGTGGCGCCCCACTACCACCGCCTAGTCGGGTGTTTTAAGGCTTCTTGATTCCTATACAGATCATAAACGGGTCAAGTTAATGAGATGTCAAACTATACAAAAAACTGTTTTGGCTTGATGAGTTTAAAAACTACTTTTTGTCTCAATTTGTTGCTACACTACATTTACATTTTCACTAGCATTATAGATTTAACCCTCGGTTTGTCTGTACTGCACCCCCCCCCCCCCCACGCCGCTACAAGACAAATTGGTCTTCTCAACTTGAGCAGTTGATGAGTTACCAGCTCTGCAGAGAAGCGAGTCCCCCAGCACTGCTGACAGCTCCGGTAACTGTGTGGATATGTGACAGCCCAGGCATGAGCTGCGATTCTGAAAGCCCCAAAGATGTCAAGCTAATTCTGATTAACAGGCCCTGACTGCCTCTACTCACTGCTGCTTGTTACAATTATCTACTTAATGGGAACAGAATGAGCCTTTCTGCAGGGCATGGCGGGAGAAGAAGAGACGCCGTTATCCAGGACATGTTCGTTAACAACCTCCAAAATAGTCTTTGGGGGGAAAAAAAGCACAAAAATTAACAATGAATAAAAATCTACAGCATCTTTTTAAAAAACGTAGAAGTGTCAAGCCCGTCAATTAGCAGAGCTCTACGTAGGGGATGAGCGAGTGGTCTGAGAAAGGCAATTCGGTCAATCTAGTCAAAATGGATCCACAATTGGGGCTTAATAGATGGAATTCTGACAATACAATCTGTTGTAATCGTTCAATAGTTTTTCAACCATCCCAAGAGTCTCCAGCTACCTAGTCTACAAATAAATCAAAAACTGGGAGGAAGGGCATGTAGCTGCAGATACTCTATGTGCATGCTATGAGGGAAGAAAACAAATGGTGCGCACACCGGCAGGAATCCACACCAAAGTAAAAGTTACCATGATACCAGAAAGATCTGGCATCCAAAAAGGCATTGTGTGTGCCCGACAGTGTCAAGGAGGTAGGTGGGTTCCATCCTGACGCACCAAGAAAATACGCGTGATTGAAATCTTATAGGAGATGTGCAGGACTAGAAAAGCATGGCTTCCTTCTGACAAAAACGGTCCCATACCTGTTCAAGGCTAAATAACGAAGGTCCACCTGATCACCAAGATTCAAAGACTGAGGTGCATTACCAAACAACCCAAGGACACTTGTAGCACCGTTTTTCAGTGGTGGTGGTGGGGAGCAGCCATGTTTTCCTAATAGTAGACAATCCCTTTAAATGGTCACATGAAATGAACAAGGATGTACTAATAAAGCAACACTGAATATATGTTCTTAGGAGTGGTGTTTACAACTACATGATATGATGATGCCTAGAGATACATATGACTACTGTTGCTATAGTCTCTACTTGGTAGTATCTACATTGATTTCAAACCAAATTCTGAAGGTCAATCGCCAAACCCAAAAATCTGTTAAAACCAAGATAATCGGCCTTGTATATGTAACATAGGTCACATAGTGAAAAGGAGGCGCAGAGTCAAAGCCATCAATATTAGCGACCAATATTTTAACCCTTGTTAGCCTTCACCACTCCCTCACTTGCCAATATTGCAGCTCCTACAAATGGGGACAGGGCCCACCAGGAGTGGGCACCTTCATAGCAGCCCCATGATGTGCCTCCATTGTATTCACATTCTTTATTACACAGGACATGTATTATTCCTGGTGGGTCACAAGTAGGTTATGGGATGGTTGGAGTGAACCTACAATAGGATATGGTTCCTGCAGAGAGACACATGGAAATGAGAATGATCCTTCCTGAGAGGGGCAGGAAGCGACATTGTGCTCCAGTCTGTGATGCTAAACAATGAAGAGTAAAATCCACTGCATTCACTGTTCATGGAGTTGTGAGGTTCAAAAATTTTCACTTAAAATATCAATGTACCCTGAGATGTTGCAGCTCAGGAGGCCCACCAGATGGATGACGATAATCCTCCTCCTAAACTTCACCATTTCCATCTAGGAGATCAAATACAACACTTGCTAAACTGAGTGACCATAGGCTTACTAGGAGTGTTTCTAGAAGACATCCTGCATCATGTTTGGTTCCTCACACGTTCTCAGATATTCATGTTGAAAGGGTAAAGAAATCCAACAACATTTTTGATCATAAAAAGTAAAGGTTGGATTCTCGTCACGCCAAATTGGCTGCCAGTGCTATACACATAACATGTCTGGCATCACCGTGTGTAGATAAGAGATTCCAGGACTTCTGAGGGGCAAAAAAAGCACCAACAACAGCTTTGTGTGAGGGACTAAAGTCCTGTAAGGTGTCACTTACAAATTATCAAGCTCTGGTGGAGTAATGTCAACAAGGGGTAAGCCGAAGATGAACAGTGGCGTTACCTTTCCATTGTGAAGGCAGAAACCGGACAGATCTTGTATACCAATATGGAGGATGGAGTAGACAGGAAAGGAATTTTAAGTTTCTACTACTGTTGTGCTGTGACAACAACTTCTTATTTATCTCTCAGGAGGTATTTGGTTGCTATTTTGGGTCTACACGCAAGCTAATGGGGTTTTTATGAACAAAAAAAAAAAATCTGTTTGTACAAGTTTCAGTTATGGTATATCCATAATTTAATATTGTTAAACAAGTTAGCTATAAAAAAAAAATTAAAGAAAAATTCAAACTGAATATGATGAGTGAACATGCTCGGTATTGTGTTATCCGAGCATGCTCGGGTGTTATCACAGCATCTTCGGCGTGCTTGAATAATAATGTTCGGGTCCTCACAGCTGCATGATTCGTGACTGTTTTTCGTGACAAAACACGCAGCCGCAGGGACTCGAACATAATTCAAGCACACGTAAGATACCCTGAGAACACGTTATCCGAGCACGTTCGCTCATCACTGGTAGTCCTTCCTGCTGAAGGAAAACAACCTGGTACACGTTATGAGGAGCATGACCATGTGAGTGTACACACATAATTATCTGCCATTTCTGCCATCAAGCGTTTTAAAACATCAAAGGGCATAGAACAAGAGCAAATATTGACCTAGCTCACATGTCCTCAGATGGCATACTTCTGGCACATTGGTTCACTCATTATGCCATAGGCAGTCACAGCAAGTCGCATTAATCATTGAACTCACTCAAAGTCCCAGGACCATACATTTAATAATAATAATCTTTATTTTTATATAGCGCTAACATATTCCGCAGTGCTTTACAGTTTGCACATATTATCATCACTGTCCCCGATGGGGCTCACAATCTAAATTCCCTATCAGTATGTCTATTTATTAGATCCCTTTAATTGTCGGGTACCTGGCTCTTATACTGAGCTCTTTCTTGTCAGAGAATCAGGTCTGCATCTAGTCTGGCTCCAGAAGTCTGAAGCATATTGTTAGTTCTTGAACTACAGTATGTGAATTGTCGCTTCAGAAGTACAGTATGGCAGGGATTCCACATTAAGGGTCAAGTAACTAACTATTGAAGAACAGTAGACGATACTGGAGGGAGTAGGCATAGAGCTCAATCATCTGGCCTACCGGTAAACCCTTGCCAGTGGAGAAGACAACCTTTTTTCCTACTGACACTGCAGATTGGCCAAGTGTCTCACATCAGTGACGTCACCATCCAAGTTTTGGTGAGGTCACAAGACCCAGCTGTCCATACACTAGTCAGCTGGCATTAACTGAAGAAGTTGACTAATATATGTATAACTATATAATGTAACTGCACCAAAAAGAAGAGATTACCTCTAAGAAACTGAATACAAATACAAGCTGAAAACCTAGAATAGGCACAAAGACAAGGTTCCGGAAGGCAGACCAAAATGTAGGTTTCAAATTAGATGGATCCATTAAAATTAATGTGGTCGCTGATGTCAGGCTCCAGGTAAATGCATCCAGTAGGTGCCTAATTCACCATACAATGGCAAGGCACAAGCCCCAAAAAGGGCGCTCACCAAAGCCCGCCTAAGAATCTTTGCTAAACTAGCCATTTTTTTATCATATCCCAGCAGTATGACACAGTTTTTATATCGGTCCACTTTTTGGTTGGCGTGTGTCAGCCATTGTTGCGGTGAGAGATTTGACCTGGTACCATGAGTGCAGTGGGGCCTCTGGGTCACACGCCTTATTGGCGCAGTGGCGTGGTGCTGCAACCACAGGGGCCCACTAAGAGGATCACTGTGATGTGGTAGTGGGCTTCTACAAGCTGATCAAAATGTTAATCAAAAAACCTCGTCTTCAGTTTTGAACATTTCTCGGGGATGAATGCTTTGTATAATGAACTCCAGATACTTAACTGAGATGAAGAGCAGTAAAGGAACCATAGCCTCAGACGCTCATAAAACATGTCCATCCATTACAGCAATCTTTACATGCACTTGTATGCACTAGAGCTCCCGGTACCGTTCAGAGTCAGCATTGAGATTTTACAGCAATTAGCTGGCTATAAAAAGCAGCGGGGAAGGCACGGGTCAACGTGCAGGGCTACCATTGTATATGTGGCTGAGCAAGCTCTAGGGCTTTTTGTCCTAAGACAAGTGAAGCAAGAACAGGATGACTCAGAATATGCGCTGAGTTCCCTGTATCCTTTAGATAAGGCATTGTATAAAGCCGACAACTGACTGTACGGATTCATTGTGGAGCACGGTGTGAATTCGAAAGAATTGGGGCGGCTCGCTGCCTCTAGGCTTTTAGGAATCTACTTCTTCATAGATTTCATTTCAAGGCAGAAAAGCAGAGAACAGAATGTAGATCAGCTACCTAGACTTAGCGAGAAAAGTCACTGGAAATACAAGATGACCTGTGGCGAGGTAAAAATTAGGGTGCCACCTGAAACTGGCACTGATATAAAAAGGAGGTGACCCAAAACTATGTATACAACCTAATCCACTGCTGATGTTCTAAAACAGCTGATAAAATCCACGAAAATATTTTAGGGGAACTCCAAGAGTCATTTGACATATGGTAAGGTTTTAATACTAGCGGATAGTACTGGTCCCGAAAACAGTCACCGGGAAGTGGTGGGATGGCCTTTACTCTTTTTTTTTTTTTTTTTTTTTTAGAATCAAAATTATGTTAACCAAGTACCGTACTTTATGTTATTTTCATGCACTATTGCTATTTACAGTTGTGGTCAAAAGTATTGACACCCCTGCAATTCTGTCAGATAATACTCAGTTTCTTCCTGAAAATGATTGCAAACACAAATTCTTTGGTATTATTATCTTCATTTAATTTGTCTTAAATTAAAAAACACAAAAAGAATTGTCCTAAAGCCAAATTGGATATAATTCCACACCAAACATAAAAAAGAGGGTGGACGAAAGTATTGGCACTGTTCGAAAAATCATGTGATGCTTCTCTAATTTGTGTAATTAACAGCACCTGTAACTTACCTGTGGCACCTAACAGGTGTTGGCAATAACTAAATCACACTTGCAGCCAGTTGACATGGATTAAAGTTGACTCAACCTCTGTCTTGTGTGTACCACATTGAGCATGGAGAAAAGAAAGAAGACCAAAGAACTGTCTGAGGACTTGAGAAACCAAATTGTGAGGAAGCATGAACAATCTCAAGGCTACAAGTCCATCTCCAAAGACCTGAATGTTCCTGTGTCTACCGTGCGCAGTGTCATCAAGAACTGTGGCTAACCTCCCTAGATGTGGACGGAAAAGAAAAATTGACAAGAGATTTCAACGCAAGATTGTGCAGATGTTGGATAAAGAACCTCAACTAACATCCAAACAAGTCCAAGCTGCCCTGCAGTCCAAGGGTACAACAGTGTCAACCCGTACTATCCGTCGGCGTCTGAATGGAAAGGGACTGTATGGTAGGAGACCCAGGAAGACCCCACTTCTTACCCCGAGACAAAAAAGCCAGGCTGGAGTTTGCCAAAACTTACCTGAAAAAGCCTAAAACGTTTTGGAAGAATGTTCTCTGGTCAGATGAGACAAAAGTAGAGCTTTTTGGGCAAAGGCATCAACATAAGAGTTTACAGGAGAAAAAAAAAAAAAAAAAAAAAAGAGGCATTCAAAGAAAAAAAACACGGTCCCTACAGTCAAAAATGGCGGAGGTTCCCTGATGTTTTGGGGTTGCTTTGCTGCCTCTGGCACTGGACTGCTTGACCGTGTGCATGGCATTATGAAGTCAGAAGACCACCAACAAATTTTGCAGCATAATGTAGGGCCCAGTGTGAGAAATCTGGGTCTCCCTCAGAGGTCTTGGGTCTTCCAGCAGGACAATGACCCAAAACACACTTCAAAAAGCACTAGAAAATGGTTTGAGAGAAAGCACTGGAGACTTCTAAGTTGGCCAGCAATGAGTCCAGACCAGAATCCCACAGAACACCTGTGGAGAGATCTAAAAATGGCAGTTTGGAGAAGGCACCCTTCTAATATCAGGGACCTGGATCAGTTTGCCAAAGAAGAATGGTCTTAAATTCCAGCAGAGCATTGTAAGAAACTCATTGATGGTTACCGGAAGCGGTTGGTCGCAGTTATTTTGGCTAAAGGTTGTGCAACCAAGTATTAGGCTGAGGGTGCCAATACTTTTGTCTGGCCCATTTTTGGAGCTTTGTGTGAAATGATCAATGTTTTGCTTCATTCTCTTTTGTGGTTTTTCATTTAAGACAAATTAAATGAAGATAATAATACCAAAGAATTTGTGTTTGCAATCATTTTTAGGAAGAAACTGAGTATTATCTGACAGAATTGCAGGGGTGTCAATACTTTTGGCCACAACTGTATTTACTGCAGGGCATTTGCTCACTTTGTTTTTATCTTAGTCTCTAATAAGATCCTCGGTCCTGCAATGACCCTCGGTCTACTAAACCACAGCACGACCTGCTTTACCCTCTCCTACTGTATCCTCACCCATCCCTGTAGACTGTGAGCCCTCGCGGGCAGGGTCCCCTCTCCTTATGTACTTGTGTGTCCCTTGTCTTACACATGTTTACTATACTTGTCTATATTTCCCCTTTTCACATAAAAAGCGCCATGGAATAAATGGAGCTATATAAATGCATAATAATAATAATAATAATAATAATAATAATAATACTGGACAGAATCCAACCATTTCCCACCGATGGAGCAGATAACAGATGACAGTGGCTGGCCCAGTGGTGGCCAAGAGCGTCAAAAGCAGCCGGAAGAAAAAGCCATTGGTGTCGTGTACTGGTTAATGGATTAGCAAGTGATATGTCGGTTTACTAGCCTATGATCAGCTCAAGGATTGTGTAGGGTTTGGAAAAGGTCTTCTTCCATCCACCCAAGTTAGGCTGGAGTCACACATAGCGACTCACCAGCGATCCTGACAACGATATCAATGTGTCAGGATCGCTGGTGAATCGCTATGTGATCGCTGGTGAGCTATCAAACAGACAGCTTCACCAGCGATCAGCACAGCGACGCCCAGCGTCACTATGCACTAGGGTGACCGGATCTCATATGGGGGGGAAAAAAATGTCGGAATTTTGTCCGTCTGGACCCCACAAAAACGATTCCCCTTTCCAGATATTGAGATAGCCAAAATTTGAGCTCAATCAAATGACGTTAACCCGTGCCGCTCGTCGCTTCGCTCAAAGTTTGAAAAAATCCAAATTGAGGTATTTTAAGATTTAGGTATTTTGCATAGTCTGTTAGACTATAAAGAATGTGACAACAACATTGCAGAAATAGCCCTGACCAAATTCTCGAACCATTTGTGGTATTTGAATGCAGAGTTGGTGGGATTATCGTTTTTTGATCCCACCATTACAGACAATGAAAAGTTGTTAATGGCTAATAAATTGCTCAGTAGCACAGATGAACCATCAGAGCACGCTAACCTACATGAGTTGATAATTTTACATAGTTATCTAATCTATTCTAGAGCTTTTGTTAAAGTAGTTTTTGAAACGTCAGAATATAATGCTCGGCATTTGCTTACAACTTGCAGGACATATTGCTTTTGTTCTTCATCTTTTGTCAGGTCATTAAAGTCGGTTACTTCCTACCTCTTAATTTTTCTTTCCTAACTTTTGGATTTACAACCCTAGCGTGCTCTGATGGTTCATCTGTGCTACTGAGCAATTTATTAGCCATTCACAACTTTTCATTGTCTGTAATGGTGGGATCAAAAAACGATAATCCCACCAACTCTGCATTCAAATACCACAAATGGTTCGAAAATTTGGTCAGGGCTACTTCTGCAATGTTGTTGTCACATTCTTTATAGTCTAACAGACTATGCAAAATACCTAAATCTTAAAATACCTCAATTTGGATTTTTTTCAAACTTTGAGTGACGAGCGGCACGGGTTAACGTCGTTTGATCGAGCTCAAATTTTGGCTCTCTCAATATCTGGAAAGGGGAATCGTTTTGTGGGGTCCAGACGGACAAAATTCCGACATCGATTTTTTGCGGTCACCCTACTGTCCCTAGATACCCGATGTGTACGTTAGTTACCAGCTCCCTGCATCAGCGCGCTGGTAACTAACGTACACATCGGGTATCTAAGGGAGGCACGTCACTTGGATACCCGATGTGTACATTAGTTACCAGCAGATCGCTGGTCTCCCGCCTGTCACACGCAGTGATGCGTGGTGGCCAGCAACAACAACAAAAAAAAAAAAAAAAAAAGTCCTGGCCTTTCCTGCAGCGATCAGCAATACCGGCAGGGGGGCCGGTCGCTGATCGCTGTCACACACAAAAATTGTGAGTCAGCAGCGATCTCGCTAGCGAGATCGCTATGTGTGACGGGGCCTTTAGAAATGGCACCACACTGGTCTGTATGCAGTTACTGGTATTGCAATTCTTCCCTATTCAAATCAATAGTCATGGACAAGGATGACGTGGCATCTGGGAAGAGGCAGATACATTTTTCTGGTCCTGGAAGCCCGTTTAAAGAGAACCCATCAATTGACATAGGCATGTAATTTATTTTTTCTACCTGCTGTAAATGCCGCATTTCTCCTGAGTCTAGGGTTAATGTCTTTTGTTCTTGTGCCTCTCTATTTCCCTGTACGTTAATTTAGTCTTTTTTAACCAAGTGGGCCTCGTGTGGTCTCCCCTACAGACAGGACCCTGCACCCACTTTCCACTTTGCATTAGTAGTCACAGATACCATTTGATCACATGAGCCTCCGTCTGCCTCTATGGGGGCGATTGGGCTTTCCTATGAAGTTGCGCATACATTCAGGTCTCATAAGGTCACTGGAGCCATTCTTCCATCCCGCTGAACAGCAATTACGGTGCAATCACCACCTTCCCTGCTGCAAGAGATTAAGGCAGCGGAGTGCGGCTAAAACAGATGCCAAGCTACAGATGTTTGGGTATAAAGCAAGAGCAAGTCTAAATTGTGCCCATGCGTTTGCAAGATATTTTAATTAGAGTGATGGGTCCAATCTGTTAATGGACCCGGTGGGAGGGAACGGGTTAATGAATCGTGCCATGCTCTAATGGTGTCCCTGGGACAATCAAAATGATGTTGGAGCTTTCTGGTCTTGAGAAACCTGTGTACTGAACCAAAAGCAAGTATAAAAACACTGCAGCTAAAAAAAAAAACTAATAAAAACTACATATAACCAGAGTTCAAAAACGTTGCCATATCCTGGTCGTGTGGTATGGGTGACGAGCACAGCTAGACTGCTGAAAAGCTGATTTTTTTCTAATTGAGTCCTCTGATCAGATCTGACAATCTGGTTGCTAGGAATATCACTACCTAACAACCATTCATTTCAGTTCAGTGGTCATGTAGCAGATCCTTACCAACCATATATAACCCAGGGCGACAAAAGGCGAGGAGGAGTTTCACCAATGCCAATCATTTTTTCATTAAAAAAATAGTTGATCAAGCTTATAAAGGTTGATGGCATCTTGTAAACCTGTACCAAAGTCATTATTTAATGGCATTCGGCTTGATCGATCTTGTGCAAGCCTAGAGAGGTCTTTGCCGTTATCTTGATTGCATCAAGCCATTGGGTTGATGGTCTTCCTTTTCGCCTTGTTCCTTACATTCTTCTGACCACGATGTCCTTCTCCAGTGATTGCTCCCTTTCTATAGGGGTCCAAAGTAGGCAAGTCACAGTTTGATGATCCTTGCTTGATTTATTTGTTCTTCTTGCCATCCATGGCATTGATAGCACCCTTTACCAGCACCACATTTCATAGGCGTCCATTCGTCTTGTTTCTTTATCATCCAGATGTCGCATCCATAAATTACTACAGAAAAAGACCAAGACTATGCAACGAGGCATGTCTCTACCAATGAAACGTTCCTCGATTTGAAGACCTTGTAAAGTCATTTTACACCATGGCTACTGCCTGTATCTAGTGCAGATGAGCAAATAGACAAGTGGGAGCCCAAAAATAGTTATTTGAAGTAGTTACAAGACTGACAACCAAGTTGTTCGATAAGACACTCGTCAGCATTCCTCACCTTAACCTAAAGTCCAAGGGAGAGCTGTATGTGTGTATGGATGTGTATATTACACAAGAAACAAATCATTTTCAGGTCTTAAAGTGGCTATGTACCTACACAGGAAGGTGTTCTCAATGGGGTAAAGGGAATAAGCCGCTGCCAGAAAGCGATGATGGTATGTTAGTGCTGTAGATTATCAATTTGACTTGCGCTACGTTGGTTCTGCCGCCGGTCCAGGCAGATGGCAGCTGGTTTTCACTTCTGCCCCTAACTTTTACTAGAAAGAGCTACACCACAAAGATGTGGTGCAACAGACATTCATTTTTCAATTCACTCGCTTAGGGTATATAGCACCATGAATTCCACAGCGCTTGATGGACAGTGTGAGGAGCTGGCCACTGACATTTTCCAGCACAGAGCACTGGTACGTCGATCTTGTTGTGTTTATTAAAGATTTGCTTGCTCATCAGTTTAAGGTGTACAAATCTCTCCTGGAAAGTGTTCAGCCTCAGGAATCAATGTTTCTATTCAGTGACAGCATGCAGAGGAAGACCTGCTGGCTGGATCTCATGTATACATAAGGCCTACATTAGCATTTCTGTCCTGCATCTGGTGGGGGAATGTGTCTTTGTTCCTCTCTGCAAGGGGCATCTCTAATACACAACCCTGCACACAGGCTGAAGATTGGGTTTCTGGAATATTCTTCAATCTTTGAGCTATAAGCAAATGTTTAAGGAAGAGGGTGTGAACATGTCTACCCATCCACAGGGCTGATCCCAGGAGAGGGAGAAGAATGTCACATGTTTAGTGAGGCAGATGGGGTGCAGTGATGCTGAGGATCGGTCGGTAAGGACCTGGTGCCCCTATGGAGACTGGAGATGGGTTGCCAGCTGGAGCTTGATACACATGCTGCGGTCATGAAATCAATCGTCTGGATATCAGGAACTATCTTAAGGGCTGTTGTGGCCAGCTGAAGTGGTAGACATGTGCTCTGGTCATGGTATGAAGCATGGACTGTGCCTACAGACTATACTAGTAGGAGAATCAAAAGTGGCTGACAAAAAGTTTTGAGCCAGTGCTTATTGCCTGGTTAGGGGGCAGTGCCAGTGATGATCAGCCCCAGGATGGGATCTTGTGGACTAGGGACATTGTCACAATGCAATCTACTCGGAATTGCTGTAAGACCACGGATGTAAGGAATAAGAAAAGTTAAATTATTAACCTGCCTATGTGATTATGTCAACCTACAACCTCAGATCTTCACCGACATCATCATGATGTCGTAGACCCTACAAGGCACCTGATGGCCCCAGGATGCTGGGTAAAGAAATGAAGACCGGCGGTCGGCCCACAGAAGCGTGATTCCAGCTGTACATCTCTAGTTTGTGCTTGATCACAGATGTTATTGTATACTGAAATTCAACAAGCCCCATTCTCCTTTTGATCACACCCTCCCCTTTCCCAGTCGGCTGATCTGCCTCTGAGAGGGAACTCCACTCTTAAAGGGCGACAACCTCACAACAGGCAACACCAAGAAGGTTTCAATACAAGGCGCTACTATCTCACTGTCAGTCTGGACTATATCAGGGAGAAAGATGTAGACTGTGCAAACATGCACTAGCTCAGCACTAAAACATCAAGCAAGTCTTCAACACAGATAAGCTAGAAGAACTCCCCCCAACAGCAAAGAACGGAGTGAGAAATGCACATAAATCTGGATAATGGCCTTTCAGATCTGCAGAAGAATTACAGGCTTCAGCATAGGAGGGCTATTTAATTGGACACTGGTGTTATGCTTTCCGCTTGCTAGACCTTTATCCCATTCCCAATCCATTAGCACACAATGCATTTGACAACAACTGTTCATACACAACTAGTAAATGCATTATGTAATGTGAAACGCGCCAGCGGTAAACAGAGGGCAGGGGCAATGATGGCTACCTACTATCCAGGTCAAATGGCCCAATAGGTCACTCATGATGGGCAAACTATACATAAGTTATCACACGGTGACAAGATTTGCAAGGATGGTATTCATGACTAAGTCAAAGTCATTGATAATGTTATAGAAACCTCTTTCTCCGAGCTCAAAGGAATCCATGGTAAATTAGTAATAATCCTAGACAGACTGCAAAGCCGTAAATAGTCACAGCATAGCACCATATTCTCCCTTAGGGTATGTGCACAAGCTGCGGATTTTGCAAAATCCGCAGGTCAAGAGACCTGCGGTTTTCCTGAGGATTAGCCCTGCGGTTTCACACCTCTACAATGTTGAAGGTGTGAAACCGCTGCGGATTCCGCACAAAGAGTTGACATGCTGCGGATTGTAACCCGCAGAAAAATCTGCAGCATGTGCACAGCGTTTTTTTGCTTTTTATTCATTTTAATGGTACTGTACAACGCAGCAGGAACTGCTGCGCATCCGCAGCGTTTGCACAGACCCTTAGCTTCTGTACAAGTTCACCCACAGGTACAGAAGATATGGGAGCCATATTACGTAACAATACAACAAGGAGCTTGAATATGTAACATGCATAAGCCCAGTTTTCGCTTCATTAAGCCAAGCGTCAACTATAGATTGGTTATATACGCCGACTTGCCGCCATCCTGATAGTTACGTGAAGTAACAAGCCTGAAAATGTGACCTCTCTGGTTAGACGTGTTTTCAGACAGACATTGTGATGAATGTGCAGTTTCATTTGTGCCACAAAGCGGCCACCTCCCTAAAGTCTATTCATTGCTGTCTCAGAAGCTTAAAAACTACAAAGTAGGTGGAGAAGGCAGAATTCAAAAATCCATGTATTCATATCAGTCCGAGTGGCGGGTATTGATGGCTATTACATCTAGAGGTCAATACAGGCAATTTAAAAGGCAATTCGTCAGTCACGGACGCACTGATGGCATTAAAGCAGAAGTGTGCCGTACAGCCTGCGGCGGGGTCATCTCACTGAGGCACGAGAAGGCAGTGGCCTCAAATACATACCACATAGAAAAAGTATAGTAAGGCATAAATAGACCCAAACTGAGTTAAATTATATAAACTAACTAAAAATGTGTTACCATCTTTTTAGTTAGCCATTAAAAGGTATCAACCACTGAGGACTCTCAATTCTGAATATTTTTCTATCTACTGGCTAACACGGTACAAAGATATACATCTTTCCTGTATAAACTAACCAGTGATTCCAATATTAGGACCGCGGTATATGGGACAAAGCTGCAATACCACATATGGCCTATGGACATGAAAGTTGCAGATACTGTCATTTATTCCTTCGTTGGGCCCATGGTGGCATCATCAGTCGGCACCGGTACATGCCCTCTGCCTCGTATCCCGATCAGCATGGAGATGTGTGCTCTGGGCCGGGCAGTTCTGCTTGTTGACACTCGATGGTAATGGGAGGCCGGGCCCCTGCTGTTAGAATGCAAGGAATGTGAATGTAGCCTGAAAACAGGTTGATGTGGGGGCCTTCTGCCTCCCCCTCCTCCAGGAACCAAAACAATGCGAGCCATGGGTGCAGTCTCTGTATAGCTGCAGGAGCCACAAGCCGCAAAACCATCCAGATACCTTATAAAGTAGGACAAGAAATATATTAGGGTGATGGCCGCCTAGCATCTGTGGCGACTACAGAAAGGGGAGCGGGTTCACTGACCCTCGAGTGATTTCAGATCATGACAATTCGTGGTTCTAGGAAAATCGTAGTGCGAGACACCCACGTAAGGGCCAGAAAATTCAGCACCTCCGCAATTCCAGTGTCATCTAGGACACAGGGGCCACCACAGTAGTAAAAGCAGATCATCTTTTTTGAGCGCCCCACTACTGCCTGATCATTCAGAATTATGTTAATGCAACACTCCATTAAAAATATTTCACAGTTTACCTCACAAATTCTTGCCCAATGCTCCGATTCTGGTTTCTTTAGTCTTCGGCAATCCCTTTTACTTTAGTGGTTTGAGGTAGAGCGAACATGGGACATGACTGTAGGATACGCAAAATAGCTCTCCCCTAGAAGAGTAGAAGGGCTCTCCGCTCGTGCCACCTATTGGAGGTGGCTACCTTAAGGATACGTTCCCACGAGTTTTTGGGGCGTTTTTTACACTGCGTATTTTCGAACAAAACGCAAGTAACCTATTTTACTTAATTGGTGTAGAAAATCTGCATCAAAAACTCCCTAACAGCTCAATGTGGGAATGTAGGGTAAAAGTCAAAATGTCTGACCCTTTAACAAGTCTTGCCACATGACTAAAGGCACACACTAACGTTCGTCAGACAGTGGCTTATCTCCCTGCCGAACACAAAGATGGGGCAAATACAGTAACTTAGGATCCCCAACATTGTAGATCACAGGACAAGAGGCCCCCGGGCCCCAGACATTAGATTATTAGCCAATCTTGTCAAAATTGGAGGGTCCAGACAACATTTATCTAATAGTTCCCCAAAATGAAATTCCACCCATCAGCAATTTCAGGGATTTTAACCCGTTAGCACAGGGCAAGAAAGTGAATTGCCGGGTGAGAGCCATTCACTTCCATTTGGAGGGTATATCTGTGGTGACAATGTGAAGTTTCAATGCCATATGTGGACATGGCATTAAAAGCAAAGTTACAGGGATCAAAGAGAACAGCAGTAGAGGATCAGGCGGGTAAGGATCCTGGGCAGGAGCAGAATACCAGGGATTACATCCACTGCCACCTGCTCTGTACAAACTCACCTACACGCCACAATATTTGATCAGTTCCTAAAATTATTTGCAAGACAAACCAGCCCCACCCTGTCCAGACGCCAACAAGTGGGCACTCATGAGTTTATCCTGTATAAATGAATGCAGGGTGGCAATCTCCAGAAAAGGACAAACCCATAGGTTTCTATCCTGCGACCCTCCACAACGCTCAGCATGACATAAGAGCCAAGTTCTCTACTTACACCCAAAGCTGAAGTTACAAGCCCTGCTGGCACATTCAAGTCCTCATGATTGGCCAATAGTCCCTGGAACTGGACCGCTAAGGTAGCAGGGTTTAGTAAGTCCATGCCCAAAAGACTATTGCAGTTTCTGGGGTGGGACATAAATGCTCCAAATCTGGTAGTGTAAATGTTGGCAATTATGAATGATGGCTACCCCAGAGGGCTTGTTAGGTTATATGTCAGACTACTGAGTACAGACCAGGAGGAGGCTGTATTCTTGCTTTGGAAGTGACCAGAAAATACAATTCAAGATTATCAATATATAAGAGTAGTGTGAACTAATTAATGCACCCTGATCACTACCACTAATCCTTGTGTGCAGACCCACATCTTCCCTCTTACTAGAAAGACCTTATGTAGGAAGAATATTTGGCAAGGCATACGCATGGCAGCTCCATTCCAGCAGGTCGGGCCCTCCACCAATCTGTAAGTCATAGGCGATAGCTGTTTTCATTGGAAAACCCCTTTAAAGGTCACAGACCCAGCATAGACATTACAAAATTAGGCAACAAAGGCAAATATCTAAAACGTAGAGTACTGCAGAATATGTTAACACTATAGAAAAAAATATATCTAGGATCATTGGCCTTCTGGATTTCTGAATTTGACGAGCCATGGAGAAGGTGTACATGTGGCCTTCACCGTGTCCAATACAGCTATTAGCGATTGGCATGCAAAATGATTGGTGGGTTGTCCAAATAACTCCACTGAGGGAAAAAGAGGTGAAAAAGCAATAAAATGGACACCAATTCTGTAGTCACAAGGTCCCAAAAAAGGAGATCTCCGTCCATAGAAGCTATCATGCAAGAACGCCTTTGAGGCTTAGCACAAAATGGACAGTTTTTCCATGCAGGGTCATGGCCGTAACATCCCCTGGCAACTTCTTGTGGCCATTGTGTTGGCCTGCTGACAGAAGCTCAGCAAAAGCATTCTTGCCTTTTGACCCGGCTACCATAAATCTCAAGATGCACAGAAGGTGGGGGAGGAGGGCACACATCGCAAGCCCATCTTGGTTCCTCAGCCAACAGCAAAAGAAACACCAGAAATGCATCCAAGATGATAACTTTGCTCGTAAATATGGCATAAAACGAGCTGGAGCATGGCAAGGGTTAACAGCGAGGAAGTTCATCACACCGAACACAATGAAATCAGATTTCAGACGCAGCAGAAGCCGCCAGGAAAAGAATTTCCATTTGTTTGAAAAGCAAAACAAAAAGATTCCAACTGGCAGGACGATCATGCCAAAAATAGCCAGTGCAAATGTACTGCGAGAGCCTGGGGAGGCCGCGGCTGCCAAAACTGGAGGTTGTGAGTAAACGGACGGGACGGCTAATAACAGCAGAACAATAGGGTGGCAATATGGTTTACAGCGCGCGTCACTCCAACATTACTACTCCGACATCTGCAATGGGGAAAACTAGGAGGAAACCAGTATGGCCACCATTACATAAGGGGGTCAGACAACTTTCCGAGAGTTCATCAGAAAGCGAGCTTATGGGGATATACAGATCTCAGAAGGCTAGAGGGGGTCTGCCATCCAAGCCTGCGGGAGATGTATTGGCAGCCATACTGGTCATCACCCAACTTTTCCAGTATCATACACAACCAGGCTGAAAGAATTTTTTTTCCCAAAAAAATTTGGTGTCCTGCCCCGCACAATCCTCCGTACTGTGCTACTGTCATGGAGCAGTGGTTATGTGCATGGGCTAAATCCCATTATTCACTTCTGGAATAAATGACCCCACTTGTTAATTGGCTGTGTCTGGGATTACACCTCTGCTCCAAAAAAATAAATTACAGCCCAAGCTTCAAAAAAAAAAAAAAAAAAAAAAAAAAAAAAAAAAAATCTGTGACCCAGATTCATCAAAGAGTAACACCAGATTCTTGCCTACAGTTTGATAATTCACAAAAAAAAAAAAAAAATAAAAAAAAAAATAAAAATAAAAAAAAAATTACAACTTCGTTTCACGCTACTTTTGGCAACTTTGCCAAAGTGGGTGGAGCTGGAAAGTGGCAACATCCACCCCACAAATTATTTAAGAAGTGGAGACACATTACGCCAGAAATGTAATACAATGGAGATCATCACTGCCAGGACTACAGCACAATGTGTCTGATAGACAGACCACACCCCCTCCGTGATAAGCATCTCACTGTCAATAGACAATGTGCACAGAAAGCTGTGGTGTGAATGGGGGCAGCTTTCTGAGTGATACATCACTGCAATCGGGGTTTCTGCCCCTACATTATGCTGCTCCCAGATGAGGTCAGAAAAACCTGGTGACAGACTCCCATTAAGCAGTGTGCATCTCTTACTAAATTAGGTGCCTCTTGTTCCTGCTCGCCCATCATTAAGACTGTTGTACAAAACGCCAGTTGTAATGATTCAGGGCCTACTACTTTAAGGCTGGGTTAAAACGGGTGTATTTATGATCTGTATATGTACAGAAAGTCTCCTAAACCACCACCTCATACAC
Organism: Dendrobates tinctorius; assembly: GCF_039654945.1. Taxonomy (NCBI): domain Eukaryota; kingdom Metazoa; phylum Chordata; class Amphibia; order Anura; family Dendrobatidae; genus Dendrobates; species Dendrobates tinctorius. The sequence goes on from NW_027361700.1 coordinate 30,998,336, forward strand.
GAAGCCATAAGTTCAGGTGGGCAGACCCATGGACAGTCGGGCATTGCACTGTATACGGCATCGATAAAGGGGTAGTCCACTTCTTCAACCCCCTAATAAATGCCATTTACCATCCGCGAGTAAGCGCCGTTTCACACTAAATCACGCAACTCCCCATTGAGCTGACGTGCGAGTCATGGTAATTATGACTTTAGGAGCATTAAACAACTTTCCAGTCATCAGCTTATTTGCTTCACAAGTCATTACAGGTAAGTGAACATCACCTGCTAATTTCCTTGCCTCAGATCTTTCCTCTTTTTAAGCTCATCTCCATTAGGGCAGAGCTGTGACTACACTTTATGAACAGTGTCTATAGGGAGCCTGCGGTAGTCTGAGACACGCCCCCTGTCTTATCGGTTCAGCCTCCTCTGATTGGTTGCCATGTTACACACGCTCACCAGGCGTTAGCGCATGGAGGGCAGAGTGAATATAGCTGGTTTTACGCGTCCATATCTCAGGGACCCAGTACATCACTGGCTGCTGGTCCCCTGACTTCCCGACAGCGCAGGGGCGAGAAATAGTCTACATCCTATTTTGACTACAGGTGAAAATTAAAATTGTGACAGCCAAGAGAACATTGGAAGTTTGGAAAACTGAAGACTATTAGCAAGGTGTATCATTTTTGTCCTTTAGAATTGGACAACCCCTTTAACTCTTATGTTTGTACCACAATTTAGGGTTTTCTCAGATTTCCGGAGAAAGCTGAAAACGAGGTGCTTCCACCCACTAAGAGGCAAGGCGGACCCCCGCGGGTAAGGCCAATGTGTCAACAGAAACTCTTGTCAAGGTGTTGACTCGGCTTCTGCTTGCAGGTAAGCGAGTGAGATTAGGCGCTCGTCACCAGGACACGCCAGCAACGCCCAGCTGCCTGCAGCTTCCTACAGCTCTGCTATAACCTGGCAGCGTCTCGGCCTCGCCCCAGGCCCTGCCCTTGTCTGATTACTCTTTGTAGTGAGAAACCTTCCCATGACTAAACCAGGGAGTAACCCTGAAATTTCTCACATGGATGAGATCTGGAAAGCGGAGCAGAGTTAACTCGTACACCGCCGGCCTACAACCAAGCAGGCACGGCGACAGCAGATCCAGACTGGTTTCTATGTTCTCACCATTGTGGTGACAATCGGTTCCACATTTGGGACTATAAGGAGTTGGAAACTAAAAAAAAAAATGAAAAATTCGAATGACCTCATTAACCAAACTCCACATTTGTTCCCAATTTGCAAGCAACCGAACGCATTTATGTTCTGCAATACGTCCCCACAGCACCCCCAACACCTACAGGAGATCAGGCGGGACCCCTTTAGATTCTCTATAATATACAGATTACTTAAAGGGACGTTCACCATGACACAGTTTAAATTTAAGGCGGTTAGGCCTGATCATTTGATCGTCAGATGCCGCGTGACCCAGGGGGAAGCGGTGTACAGCCGGATACATAGCGTAATCTGGTCAGATCCGGTTCTACAGAGTGGGAACTGCTTTACTGGTTCAAATATGGGGGTACTGATCGGACCCCAATCGGAGGTACACTTACCCCGTATGTGTGTATGTCCGGGATAGGCATCCGCACCGTCGCAGCTACAGACACAAAATTTGGCAGTGTCACACGTCTGGACCCCGAGAGCGTCCTAAGCTATGTTGTGAGGTGAAATTTTAACCCCGCGCGTTCCAATTCACCAAACAATTTTGCCCCTGTCTATATAATGGGGAAAAAGTGTGTATCAAGCCCCGCCCCTCATTATGTCATAATGGTTGCCATGGCGACACGGATTCATCATAGGTTGCAAGCCCCGCCGCTCATTATGATGTCATAATGGTTGACTATGGGATGGAGGATGTGTGATGGGTATATGGGCACTGGACTATGGGATGGAGGATATGTATGACGGGTATATGGGCACGGGACTATGGGATGGCGAATATGTATGATGGGTTTATGGGCACGGGACTATGGGATGGAGGATGTGTGATGGGTATATGGGCAAGGGACTATGGGATGGAGGATATGTATGATGGGTATATGGGCATGGGACTATGGGATGAGGATGTGTATGATGGGTATATGGGCACGGGACTATGGGATGAGGATGTGTATGATGGGTATATGGGCATGGGACTATGGGATGGAGGATATGTATGATGGGTATATGGGCATGGGACTATGGGATGAGGATGTGTATGATGGGTATATGGGCACGGGACTATGGGATGGCGAATATGTATGATGGGTTTATGGGCACGGGACTATGGGATGGTGGATATGTATGATGGGTATATGGGCATGGGACTATGGGATGGTGGATATGTATGATGGGTATATGGGCATGGGACTATGGGATGGAGGATGTGTATGATGGGTATATGGGCACGGGACTATGAGATGGAGGATGTGTATGATGGGTATATGGGCATGGGACTATGGGATGGAGGATGTGTATGATGGGTATATGGGCACGGGACTATGGGATGGAGGATGTGTATGATGGGTATATGGGCACGGGACTATGGGATGGAGGATGTGTATGATGGGTATATGGGCACGGGCCTATGGGATGGTGGATATGTATGATGGGTATATGGGCACGGGACTATGGGATGGAGGATATGTATGATGGGTATATGGGCACGGGACTATGGGATGGAGGATGTGTATGATGGGTATATGGGCACGGGACTATGGGATGGAGGATATGTATGATGGGTATATGGGCACGGGACTATGGGATGGAGGATATGTATGATGGGTATATGGGCACGGGACTATGGGATGGTGGATATGTATGATGGGTATATGGGCACGGGACTATGGGATCGTGGATATGTATGATGGGTATATGGGCACGGGACTATGGGATGGAAGATAATTATAATTTGTTATAACTAACCACAGTTAGTTACTATGCCCGGGCAGCGCCGGGCTCTTCAGCTAGTCTGTCCATATAAGTATACCCCATTGGCGACCCTATTACACCATTGCCTTAGTAACACCCACAGCTCATGTTATTAAGGTCCCATCAGTCAGCAGACTACAGACGTCTACCTACAGCAGTCATGACTGCGCTATAGGAATATCACAGTCACTCCCTTCAAATTCCAATGGTGGTTGTAGGGCGTCGTATTGAAGTTAACACCAAGGTGTCATTTATGGGGGAACTTGTGCTAAAAATGGATGATTGTAGAAACCCCAAAACAATAATAAAAGGTCATGCATATTTAAAGGGGCTGAGCAGGTACCTACAAAGAGGGTGTACATTGTGTAGACCTGCAGGAAACAATACTTGCCCTCTGTAGGACTTGATGCCGCCATATAGTACACAGAATGGACATCATATACCCTTACTCTGGAAGGAACAAAGGTGGAGGTCTACATCTTCCCAGGGGGGCTCCAGGGTAATTAAATATTCTGAATATGGTGGGGAGGGGGTTCAGAGCGTTAAGTGACACCAAACCTTGCTAACCTACAGACCCCCACCTCTGGAAGTGATGCCCACCCTTGTACGCTTACACATATACCCATTACACACGAACAAACCACCCAGCAACCTAAATCCTGCTCCCACTGATGACAAAGGCAGAACCCCCCCCACCACGAGCAGCCATTGTCCTGCGGGATCAGCAAATAAAACAGAATATTCCCACTAGTGGCAGCGGGGACGTAGGCGGACGCCCTGCCCCACCGACGGCAAAGTTCACAGCACAAAAAGGGGATGCGCTGCGTTCCTGACAGCGGAGGGGGGGGGGGGGGGGGAACACAGGCTACACCCTATACTGACAGAACCAATATTGTGACAGCCAAGAGCGCTGGGAAGAATACGACTGCTGCCCGTCATTGCCCAGACACAACACAGGGCACGCACCCATCACAGGTGCCACAAAGGAAGCCACGCCGGCCCACAATGAGGTCATCCACGAAAAGAGGAGACGAGTTTGTCAGGTGCTGGCAAAGCTGCGCTGGTGGTTTTACATAGGACTGCAATTTATCCTACCGCACAGTTATAGGACTCACTCAGCACTGCCACATATTTGAAGGTCGTGCAGTTTAGAAGGGAGAGCAAAGGGCAGAGGGCACATGGGAAGGCGCAGATGTAGCAGAGCCAGGAGGTCACAGATACAGTGAGAGATCACAGGACAAACTCCGCTCTGCTGCATCCGTATACATCATGCACAGGTGGGGGTTGTGTATCACAGCAAAGAAGGGGCTACAAAAGGTTACTCTGACCCCCTAAACAACCACCACATAACGTATATTAACGCCATGATCGAGGCACAAAGACGCAGCATCTATAGCATGGGGGATCTAACCGCACCCATCTATACAGGGAAAAGGAATATATATATTATACACACACAGTGCCACACTCACTGCAACCACAGGAGCACCACAACTCCCAGCCAGCATGCCAAGTATTTCCCAAGCTTCCAGGGCTCGCTGGGAGTTCTGGTCCGCCAGTAGCTGGAGTCTCCCTCCATAGAGCACACATCTGGCGTCCAGCCCATTGCTCCCCAGGTCAGACACACAGGTAGAGTCCCCTCCCCCCTCCGCTGCCAACACACAAAGGAACAGGCCACAGTACACATAGAAAACCGTCTCCGGTCATTACCCTGCGGTGAAAGTCGCTGGAAGCAGCGCCTCTATCCTCGCACTCACCCAGACCTCAGCGCTCCAACAACTAACCCGAGCACAGGGCTAGCTGACAGCGACAACCACCTCCCAGCCAATGAGGAGCCGCCCCTATCCTATCCCCGCCCACCGATTGCACCTCCTTGCTATCTTATTGGACAGCACATGCATCAGTCATTCCTCCACCTTTCTTGCTATTGCCGCCCTTTCTGGATTTGATTGGTCAAGTCGTACGCTCTTTATCTTTGTCGGCTTATTATTGGTTACAAGTTCACAGCGTGAAACATGATTGGATGTTGCTCGTGTCATTTAAATCAAGTTGAGCCTATAAGAAGCTTGGGGTCGCCTAGCTAAATTTTATGTGGCCACGCCCTGGCATTACGTCATAGTTTCACCTGGGCAGGTATGGAGCTGGTGAGTCAGGGGTTAGTCATCTTGCACCCAGTCGTATAATGACACGACGACCTGCAGCCGGGCAGACAATGGCTTGTCTGTGGGTTCTCAGCTGTGCACCAAGTGTGCGTGTATGTATGGGGATCCAGCAATGGCACATAACTGGACCCTTCATTTACTGATACAGGAAATCTGCCCTTACATGGAGCAAGTCCATTAGTTCTGATGGTCCAGAAACCCTGCTTAAACCCTTTAAGGACATGGCATTGCTTGTTCTATTTTTCTCAAAAGCTGCACATCAACCAAATCTAAGGGTTAAACAACCGGGATTGGCGTCTTCTCTGATCCCAGCTGTTGCAGCAGGAGCCTGATGGTATATGACGCCCCACTGGCGCTGCATATGGCGCGGGCACGGCCCCTGCACTACAACCATGGTCATGCCGTATTTTTGCCCCAATGTTTCCATCCATTTCTGGGTGCTTCTTGAAGTATGTTTGGGGTCATAGTCCTGCTTGAAGACCCAAGACCTAGGATGGAAACCCAGCTTTCTGACCCCAGGCACTACATTCTCTCAAAATCCTGTAGTAATCTTCACATTTCATGATGCCTTGCACAGAGTCAAGGCATCCAGTGCCAGGGGAAGCAAAACAACCCCAAAATATCTTTGAACCTCCACCATATCTGATTGTAGGTAGTGTGTTCTTTTCTTTATAGTCCTCATTCCATCTTTTGTAGACTGTAGAATGATGTGCTTTACCAGAAAGCTCCATCTTGGTCACATCTGTCCACAAGACTCTTTCCCAGAAAGATTTTGGCTTACTCACTTACATTTTGGCAAACTGCAATCTATCTTTTTTGTTTGTCAGCAGTGGGTTCCTCCTGGGTCTCCTCCCATATTATGTCATTCAAATGTTGACTGTTGCACCCTGCGCCTGCAGGAAAGCTTAAATTACTCTGAAACTTGATTGCAGTTGCTTATCCACCATTTGGACTATCCTGTGTTGCAGCCTTTCATCAAATTTTCTCTGCCATCTACGTCGACAAACTACAGTCCCATGGGTTGTAAATTTCTTGCTTATGTTGCGCACTGTGGACAGAGGAACATCAAGATCTCAGGAGATGGACTTGTAAATTTAAGATTGTTGAAAAAGATCAGCAAAGTTTGGTTCTAAAGTCCTGACAGTTCTCTTCTCTCTTCCTGTTCTTTCTTAGTGTTGCACACACAGTGCAAAGATTGAGTCAACCTCGCCCCTTTTTTATCTGGTTTCAGGTGCGATTTTTCATATCCTGTTACTTGCCACAGGTGAGGCTGAACGAGCATCACATGCTTGAAACAAAGTTGTTTACCTGCAATTTTTGAAAGGTGCCAACAATTTTTTTTCTGCCCATTTTTGCGTTTTTGTTTTTTTTTTTTTCCTCGTGTTTTTTTTTGTGGTGTTCCAATACACACAAAGGAAACAAACGTGTAATTACAATAAACTTCTGGGAGAAGTACTTCATTTTCTGGAACAATTTCCAGGGGGTAAAAATTGCAGGTACTAGGGAGAGTAAAAAAATAAGTGAAAGAGAAAAAATTTATACGGTGTTTATATTTTAGGAAATTAAAAAAAAAAATCCAAATGCCTGAATCTCTTCACTTTGCAATCCCCAAAGTCTAATGAAAGTATAGAAAAAACTATATCTGGTATCGCCACACCTGTAATAGTATGATCTATGGGATTACAAAATTTCATTAACCCTTATAATTAAAGGGGGAGAAAAAATGTAAACCTCGGAAATAGTGTTTTTGTTTCACAACTCTTAAGGGCCTGTCACACTAAGCGATATCGCTATAACGTCACTGGATTTGTGACGTTATAGCGATATCGCTGTATCTGATACCTCCGACCGCTCCACCGCTGGTTATCGCTGATCGCGTGAGAACGGCCTGGGCCATTTCTCGTCGTCAGCTTCCTGCTATGATGACGAGCGACGCGTGGAGCCGGGCGGGAGGACGTCAGGATCGCCTCGTCTGACAGGTAAGTAGCGACCCCCGACCCCGGCGATGTCGCTGGTGAGATCTGCCTGTGTGGCAGCTCACTAGCGACCACTTAGGCCTGTTTCACATTTCAGTTTTTTGTCATCAGTTAAAATCCGCCAAAATGGCGGAAAGCGGATCCGTAGTTAACTGAAGTGAATGGATGTCAGTGGTCCGGTTTTTTGACGGATCTGTTGCCTGAAGAATTTTAAAGGAACCACTGTCCGGGGACGAGAGAGAGAGATTTTTTTTCCACTGCCAGAAAGGAATTCGGGGTTAAATTCCTGCCTGACTTCCTTTCCCGGGCATGCGCACTGGAAAATGCGGATCCTACAGCAAAAAAAAAAAAATGTTGCAGGGTCCGTACAGGCATGCCGGCGGACGCTAACATTTTGGCGGATCCGCAAAAAAATGGATCCAACGGATGGCCATCTGTCAAGATCCGCCGGTAATGCAACTCAATGGGGAAAAAAACGGATCCGCCAAAAAAAAAATGGCGGATCCGTTTTTTCAAAAACTGGCCGATTTTGACTGTCAAAAAACGGAAGTGTGAAAGAGGCCTTAGCGGTGTACCAGCGATCCTGGCCGCGTCATATCGCTGGTGCATCGCTGACAGTACCTTTAGTGACAGCCAGTTTGGTACCTACAGGGAACCTGTCACCTGTTTTGGCCCCTGCCTTTCAGGGCTTATCTGCAGCATTCTATAATGTGCTCTATCCCACATGTCACAACCTCCTGAACTTGAACTGACCAGGAAATGTTTGCTTGTTGTAAATAATTTGGTGTCCCGTGTATTGTTTACGGCGGCTCCTGAGGATGGCAGCCTGGAGGCAACGGAGGCCTGTAGCCTACGAGTGCGTATGATGCACCCCCCACCTGACACAACACTGGGACACCAGTTCTGTAAAGTGGCAGAGCGAAACTGGACAGCAGCTCAGTCATGACTACCGCTCTCACGCTCTTTACACAGTGGACACAGATCAGCAATAACCAGAATTGTTACCCAATAGTGTTGGAACCACAAAATAGCAGTGTTCTGCAGGGAATAGCAGAGATGTACCGCTAAGTAGTGACGGGATGTCTACTACCTGAACAGTCTGGTCGCCCAAGCCAGGTCTAAATGTCCTGGATGGATGATTCTGTCTTCCTTCACTGGAATCCGGACAGGTGAGCCACAGTCACCTCATATGGGCAATAAGTAGAGCTGCACTTGTTTGGCAGCTCCCCTTAATATCTTTAAAGTCAGAAGCTTCTTTCTCCTTTTTGGAGGTGGATGTTGCCCCTTTGTATCTTGGGGCCCCTGCATGCACTAAAGACATGTCCGCCTCTTGGTGAGACACCACTGAGGCATCTTCAGAGCGCAAACCTCTTCTCACCCTTTTCTAGTATTGCCCCCCACTCAGTTTTATTCTTTTGATACTTTTTATTTTTAGAGCTTTTGTGCTTCCACACGTTTTTTTTTTTTTGTTTTTTTTTTTTTATTTTAACCACATAAATATTCTGTTAGTAAATCAGTCTTACTTTATATGGTCATGTTTTGTATGTAGCTCGCTCCTCATCTGCATTAGTGAATGTGTTGTGGTTTTCGTAACTCATCAAGTCCCAGACAAAACAGTGGCGTGGGGACTGTAAAATCGCATCTTAAACTTTAAAAAAAAAAAAAAAACTTGCGTTTTTGCGGCATATCTTTTTAAGATGCCCTTAAACTGCAATTTCATAGAATCATAGAATCATAGAATCGTAGAGTTGGAAGGGACCTCCTGGGCCATCTGGTCCAACCCCCTGCTCAAAGCAGGATTCGCTAAATCATCCCAGTCAGATGTCTGTCCAGCCTCTGTTTGAAGACTTCCATTGAAGGAGAACTCACCACTTCTCGTGGCAGCCTGTTCCACTCATTGATCACTCTAACTGTCAAAAAGTTTTTTCTAATATCTAATCTGTGTCTCCTCCCATTCAGTTTCATCCCATTGCTTCTAGTCTTTCCTTGTGCAAATGAGAATAAAGTTGATCCTTCTACAATGTGACAGCCCTTTAGATATTTGTAGACAGCTATTAAATCTCCTCTCAGTCTTCTCTTTTGCAAACTAAACATTCCCAAATCCTGCAACCTTTCCTCATAAGACAGGGTTTGCAGACCGGTCACCATTCTGGTCGCTCTTTTCTGAACTTGCTCCAGTTTGTTGATGTCTTTTTTAAAATGTGGTGCCCAAAACTGGACACAATATTCCAGATGAGGTCTGACCAAAGAGGAGTAGAGGGAAATAATGACTTCACGTGATCTAGACTGTATGCTTCTATTAATACATCCTAGAATTGCATTTGCCTTTTTTGCTGCTGCATCACACTGTTGACTCATATTCAGTCTGTGATCTATTAGTATACCCAAGTCTTTTTCACATGTGCTGTCGCTTAGCCCTATTCCTCCCATTCTATATATGCTTTTTTCATTTTTATTGCCCAGATGTAGTACTTTGCATTTCTCCCTGTTAAAAACCATTCTGTTAGTTGCTGCCCACTGCTCCAGTTTATTTATATCTTTTTGAATCCTCTCTCTCTCTTCTCTAGTATCCAATTTACAGATATCTGCCCCACAGTTGGGGAATCGGGAGCACAATAAAAATCTAAGACGGTAGATAATGACAAGGATAGTCCAGGATGATGAGAAAAAAGATAGGCATGTAAAGGGGAATAGCCGGATACTTAGACCGTCCATTAAAAAATCTCCTGTACCTAGCTTGTACTGTGTTCTGCTGCAGGAAGTCCTCTGGACATGGCTGGGTGTGCATGTAGCCTTACATTCACATGAAACAGCTGCATGTGACTGGTGGAATATTCTGGATAGCTGTTATGAAATATTACAAAACTAGTGGTTTTATTTTTAAATAGGTTTTCTGATTTCATAAATCCATTTTCATACACCCTGTTGTGGTGTATGCAGTTTATAGAGTGAGGGAAGGCTTCTTGTCTCTTGGGGTAGAGAACAAGGCTGGAGGACCTCACCGATGTTAGGCTGTGTGCCCACGTTGCGTTTTTTAAGCATTTCCGCAGCGCTTTTAGACGCGCGTTTCTGCTGCGGAAACGCTTAAGAAAAGCATCCAATGTAATCATAATGGAATCCGCACATGTTGTGCTAATGGTGCGTTTTTTTTTCCGCTGTATAAACGCTTAGCAGAAAAAAACGCAGCATGTTCATTAATTTTGATGGTGCGGTGATTTATTACCAATTACTACAGAACCAGAAGGTTGTTTCACCCCTCAACCCCCTCTCCTTAACCTTTTGCTAGGTCCACTATCCCCTAGTAACAATGTGGTTCCTCTGTGTCATGATCCAGTTGAGGGTTTGTTTCTGATTATTCTCTCCCCAGCATGGTCGTGCAGGGGTTAATCTTCCCTGCCTCGTGTTTGTATCTATCTGGCAATTTCAGTCCGCTGTTACCTGCAAGCAGCGTCGGTTATAGTTCCTGTCTCTGGCTTGAGCAGCTGACCCTGTTATACCCAGATTTGTCCTCTGCCCGTTTCTCTAGGTCACGTTCCTGTTTTTCCCTGTGACTTCGCTCGTCATAGTACTCGCTCTCTGTGTTGTGATCTCTTGGTATTTGACTCGGCTTGTCCTCTGACCTGTGGGACTGTCTTCCGACTCTGGCTTTCTGGAGTGCCCGCCAGGGCAGTGGGGATACTCGGTAACAGGCCGTTCCTTAAAGGGGATGTGTCGCGGCGGCAGTGACCTGGTCCATGGCCCTGGGCATCCAATAAAAGGGGTTATTTACTGGGGAATAATGAAGTTTGTGATAAAGTTTATAAAGTGTTCATGTTGCCACCTGTGGTTTCTGGTCAGAGGTGACCAGCGCTGCAGTGCAGATCCTCTGGGACTGGTGATGCAGCAGAGTTGGTATAGTTCCCCACAGGTGGAGCTGAGTCCCAGGGCAGATGTAAAATGTTGAAGGTGGGAGTGATGTAGTATTTGGCAAGGGATGTAGCAGTGCTGAGTAGGTGGCGCAGGAAGAATTCAGAGGACACAGCTGGTGCAGTTTCTAATGCTTTAATCACAGTTCTTGTGTACACGGATACCCGCTTGGCACGGAGTCCTCCAGGTGAGGGGTCCAGCAAACTCCCAGGTAGATCAGGACACACCTTCCCAGGACGCCCTTCTGTATATGCCTCTCCTGCCGTCTCACTGTGTTGGCTGACCGCCTCTCCTGCCCAACACCTCACAGTCAGTGTCCCAAGCCACTAGCCATGGACCTTGTCAGGCAACATTCTCTCTGCATCCCCTTGTTCCTATATGGCTGCCATTTCAGCGATGTAACAACTGTGGCTGAAACACCTACAGGTGCCTCTGCCTCCGGCTTGCTAGTTGAGCCTGATGATCTCTCCAATAAGCTAGGGGGCCGGTACCAAACTGCGACCTGATCCCTCCACCCAACGTTAGTCAGCGTGGAAGAGTCCCACGGGCAGTATAGTCGCTGTGCCATGCCTCTAGGAGCCTTTCTGTCATTCCGGGAGCTTCCTTCTACCTCTTCACTTCTTCTCTAACTTTCCTTCAGCACTCTAACTGACCAGTCCTGCCAGCTCCTTCCTCCAGCTCTCCCTCCTGCTAACTCACTCTTCCAGTAACTTCTCTGCTCCTGCAGCTCCTCCAGACAGGGAGCTGCTTCACCACACATCTCTCCACTTTCATCTCATCTCTGACTCACTCTCTCTGCACTGTTCTTTCTGCTCTCTTAGCTCCTCCTCTACTCCTACTCACTCCACCTACCTCCCAACACCCTTTACTACCCAGACAAGGATGAGATCATCCTCCCGTAGGGTACATCCAGGGTGCCCTGCTGCTAAAGTGTGTGCTGGGTGCAGGTGATAGAGTCCTGGGTAGTGCTCCCTCCTTACCTGAGAGTGGGGTTCCACACCTCTGGGTGAGGTGCAGTACCTTTGTGGTGATTGAACCCTCAGGGGCACCACATTTCCTGCTCCTGACTGGCTCTGACTTCTTTGGCTTGTTTCTGACCACATGTATTGCTATAACCTCTGGTACTTAGTTCCCTCTGTTGCTGACCCGGCATTTCTGACTACTCTTCCACCATCTGGTGGCTCCTGCCTGCTGCTCTGTGGTTTCACTGAGTGTACCTTTTTTTTTTTTTCCCCCCTTCACCCGCACCCACTGGTGGAGATTGTGTGCTCCTGCTCTGCAGCAGGCATTACACTCTGGTTTATGAACCCAATCTCCAGTCTCACCTTATACTCAAACTTCTGCACATATCTAATCACTTCATTACACGTACAGTGAGCATTACAAAGATGTAATTTGTCATAGTGTTAAAGAGGATGTGTCCACTCTATAAAAGAAAAAAACAAAATAACAAACCACCAACTCATGAGCCAGTTTCCCACTTGCGCCTTAACCATGCAGTTACTCTGCAAATGGCAGTCTGACACAGGATTTTCACCAGTGCACCTACAGGCTCATGTGCAAGTGCTTTAAAGCTTCACAGCTCTGGTCCATAGGACTACTACAAAAACAGGCATCATCATACCGCCCAACTTTTTAAGAAGGGAAAGAGGGACAAAGGCTGCGGTGCATGTGGCAAATTTTAGGTCACACCCATGTCCAACCACACCCATTTAGCACTGTTGATCACACTGACTGGTACTGAGGGCACAGTGGCCAGCATTATGGGCACACTGACTGGTACTGAGGGCACAGTGGCCAGCATTATGGGCACACTGACTGGTACTGAGGGCACAGTGGCCAGCATTATGGGCACACTGACTGGTACTGAGGGCACAGTGGCCAGCATTATGGGCACACTGACTGGTACTGAGGGCACAGTGGCCAGCATTATGGGCAGACAGACAGATAGCAGAGAGGAAAAAAAGAAACTTTAGAGAAAGAAGGAACAGGGAGAGAGAAAGATTAGAGAGGGTTCCGCTGTGTATGACTCGTACACACACGGCTCCGCTCCATACACCTCACACACGACTCCACTCAATACACACATGGCTCCACTCCGTAAACCATGTACACACATGGTTCTGCTCCGTACACACACGGCTCCGCACACCACACACACACACACACACACACACACACACACACACACACACACACACACACACGGTTCTGCTCCGTACACACACAGTTCTGCTCCGTACACACACGGCTCAGCTACGTACACTTCATACACACAGGGCTCTGTTTCGTACACCCCCCACACACTCGGCTTCGCTTCGTACACCAAGTACACACATGGTTCCGTTCACCTTGTACACATGTGGCTCCGCTTCGTACACACACGACTCCGCTCTGTACACCAAGTACACACACGGAAACCAAAAGAAAAAATTGGAAGCTTAATTACCATAAAAACTGGATTTTATTTAGTATGTGCAACAATGCAAATCTTTTTATATATTTTTCATAATAAAAGACAGATTTTATTAAATATAATGAATGCAACAATGCAAATAAAAAGCAGGGAAACACCAATACAAAAAATTGCTGCAAAAAGAGTCCTATGGTATAGATAGAAAATGCATTCCTTGCATAAGTACATGTATATGCATTTAATGGCCAGAAGGGACAATGATCATAGTATAAAATATGAGAAAGTCTCTTAGCAAAGTGCTCAAAAAAATGGCCTAAAAAAGCAAAAACATAGTAGCATAGATTTCTTAAAATTTGTATAATACTAGTGCAAATATTAGAAAAGAAATCCACTTATGGAGCAATACCAGCATTACAATTATGAAGAAGATAAAGTGTCAGTGCAACAATGAACCATTTTCAGACAAATAAGCCTGTTACAGAGATAATTCCATGGTTCTTAAAAAACATGATACTAAATTGATATGTTAGCATTGCCCAAAACTGTACAAATAGCCAAGACAAAAAGTCCCATTAATGTATGTAAATGCTACAAAAAGGCGGTAATTATGCAAAAAGGTGCTCATAAGAAAAATCTGTCTATACCTGCTAGCAGCAACCACCCCAACGCGCGTTTTGCACTTAGCTTTATAAAAAGATTTGCATTGTTGCACGTACTAAATAAAATCCAGTTTTTATGGTAATCAAGCTTCCAATTTTTTCTGCATGCATTTTTTGGAAGTACCAGTCAACTTTAAAATATCTATCTGATTCAAGTACACACACGGCTCGGCTCCACACACCCAATAGGCACACGGCTCAGCTCCGTACACCTTGTACACACACGGCTCTGCTCCGCAGACCCCATACACATGCAGCTTCGCTCCGTACACGCATATCTCTGCTCTGTGCACATACGGCTCCGCTCTGCACACCCCATACACACGCGGCTTCGCTCCGTACACCTCGTACACGCATATCTCTGCTCCGTACACCTTGTACACATACGGCTGCGCTCCGCACACACCATACACATGCGGCTCCGCTCTGTACACCTCATACACACACGGCTCCGCTCCATACACCTCTTACGCACATGGCTCTGCTACATCCACCCTGTAAACCCCTCCTGACCCCACACAAACTTCCTCATCCAGCACAGCAGCATCCTGCATACACTGAGGCCCCTGATGATGTGACCCCTGACTCCTCCCCTCCTGTGACCTCATCACAGGTCCTGTGCGCACATAGCAGCCTGGCGATGTCATTGCAGGCCGTGAGGGGCTGCGGTGGGTCTCTCCGGGAGGACGAGGATGGGGTGCATGGGGGGGGGGTGCGGCTTATCTTAGTGCAGTGTGGGAAAAATAGACACCCGGGCGGGACAGCGGGTGGTTTGTCAAAATCCGCACTGTCCCGCTAGAATCGGGATGGTTGGGAGGTATGCATCATTGCTTATTCTTTTATAGCCATACCCCTAGTTTCAGTAGTAAAATGCCCCCAATCAGGCCCGGATTGGCAATATAACCAACCGGGCATTTTCCCGCTGGGCCGCTGTCACGTGGGCCGCGGGCGGCAGTGCCCGATCATCTGGCCGCTTGCCAGCTGCTGCGGCCACTGTTGCTCCTGCTGCCGGCCCTCTGCAGCACGGCGGTGATAGTTTCCAAGTTCCTCCCGCACTGCAGGGAGATAAGCCGCCACGCACCCCCTCCCCCCCGCAGCCACTCACAGCGTCGCACTCGCTTGCCTGCTCGCTCTGTTCGCAGGACCTGTGAAGAAGTCACAGGAGGGGAGGAGTCAGGGGGTCACATGATCAGGAGCCTTTGTCCAGACCCCCGACATGTCACCCCTGACTCCGCCCCTCCTGTGACCTCATCACAGGTCCTGTGCGCTCAGCCTTGCCTCTACCGTCTGCAAGACTCTGCTTTGCTGTTGTCATGGTGCTGGTTGAGGTAAGTATGTGGGGTCAGGATTTACAGTGTGGATGTAGCAGAGCTGTGTGTGTATGAGGTGAGCGGAGCCGCGTGTGTACGAGGTGTACGGAGCGGAGCCGCGTGTGTACGAGGTGTACGGAGCGGAGCCGCGTGTGTACGAGGTGTACGGAGCGGAGCCGCGTGTGTACGAGGTGTACGGAGCGGAGCCGCGTGTGTACGAGGTGTACGGAGCGGAGCCGCGTGTGTACGAGGTGTACGGAGCGGAGCCGCGTGTGTACGAGGTGTACGGAGCGGAGCCGCGCCAAGTGTGTACAAAGCATACAAAGCGGGCTTTTCCCACGGACACAGGAGTACATGGCGCAGCCCCGAGGAGCATTTTAAAACACACACATGACGTTCCACCTGAAGTGATATGCTGGAAGCTGACCGGAAATGACATAATTTCTTGAGGAGATTGTGACGGAACCAGGAATGCTTCAGATCCATCACCGTGTCCTCCTCCGACAGCGCAGACGGCAGGATCGCCTTGGAATCGGGGATGCCGGCCATGTGAGCGGATCATGATAGGTCCTGCACCGGGAGGCTCAGGTGGGCACTACAATGGGAGCCGGGCTGCTATAGTATCTTTGTAGAATCTTTCTTTATTTCTTTCTCTTTTTCTTTCTTTCTCTGTTCTTTCATTCTCTGTTCTGTCTTTCCCTCATTTTCTTTCTTTCTCTGTTCTTTCATTCTCTGTTCTGTCTTTCTCTCTCTGTTCTTTCTTTCTCTCTCTGTTCTTTCTTTCTCTCTCTGTTCTTTCTTTCTCTCTCTGTTCTTTCTTTCTCTCTCTGTTCTTTCTTTCTCTCTCTGTTCTTTCTTTCTCTCTCTGTTCTTTCTTTCTCTCTCTGTTCTTTCTTTCTTTCTTTCTCTGTTCTTTCTTTCTTTCTCTCTCTGTTCTTTCTTTCTTTCTCTCTCTGTTCTTTCTTTCTTTCTCTCTCTGTTCTTTCTTTCTTTCTCTCTCTGTTCTTTCTTTCTTTCTCTCTCTGTTCTTTCTTTCTTTCTCTCTCTGTTCTTTCTTTCTTTCTCTCTCTGTTCTTTCTTTCTTTCTCTCTCTGTTCTTTCTTTCTTTCTCTCTCTGTTCTTTCTTTCTTTCTCTCTCTGTTCTTTCTTTCTTTCTCTCTCTGTTCTTTCTTTCTTTCTCTCTCTGTTCTTTCTTTCTTTCTCTCTCTGTTCTTTCTTTCTTTCTCTCTCTGTTCTTTCTTTCTTTCTCTCTCTGTTCTTTCTTTCTTTCTCTCTCTGTTCTTTCTTTCTTTCTCTCTCTGTTCTTTCTTTCTTTCTCTCTCTGTTCTTTCTTTCTTTCTCTCTCTGTTCTTTCTTTCTTTCTCTCTCTGTTCTTTCTTTCTTTCTCTCTCTGTTCTTTCTTTCTTTCTCTCTCTGTTCTTTCTTTCTTTCTCTCTCTGTTCTTTCTTTCTTTCTCTCTCTGTTCTTTCTTTCTTTCTCTCTCTGTTCTTTCTTTCTTTCTCTCTCTGTTCTTTCTTTCTTTCTCTCTCTGTTCTTTCTTTCTTTCTCTCTCTGTTCTTTCTTTCTTTCTCTCTCTGTTCTTTCTTTCTTTCTCTCTCTGTTCTTTCTTTCTTTCTCTCTCTGTTCTTTCTTTCTTTCTCTCTCTGTTCTTTCTTTCTTTCTCTCTGTTCTTTCTTTCTTTCTCTCTGTTCTTTCTTCCCTTTCTTTACTTCTTCCCTTTCCCCTTTCTTTCTCGCTCTCTGTTTTCTTTTTTTCTCTCTCTCTGTTTTCTCTCTTCCTTAGTGCCAGTCAGTGTGCCCATAATGCCAGCCACTGTGCCCTCAGTACCAGTCAGTGTGATCAGCAGTGCTAAATGGGTGCGATTAGGTGTGGACATGGGTGTGAATAGTTGTGAAATGGGTGTGGCTGGGTGTGGCCAAAAATTTGCAGCGGCGCGCTGCGCGCGACGCAGTCTTTGTCCATCTTTCCCTTCTTCAAAAGTTGGGAGGTATGATAGGGGTGGCTATGACCAGGGGGTCTGGTTGCCCAATAGAGAGCAGTTCTGCCAGGAATTCTCTCACCGTGCGTACAAAAGGGGACAGAGCTTTGGCAGGAGTACTGTACCTAAAAGCAATAAATAGGACTGAGCTGAAATACCGGGCACAGCTGTGACTACATGTTATATAGTCGTGTTAATCTCCTCTCACTTCTTGTAAACTACAAGTGTACAAAGATATTATATAGTCACCATGTGACTAGTGGGCCTGTGTAACTTCAAATGCCAGGGCTGAATTTTAGTCCCAGTCCGGCCCTGCCCCCAATAGATTCCCAGTATTCCCATGGCCAAGCAAATGCATGCAAGTCTTAAATCACCTAGCACAATTCCATGAATCGGATGGAGTGGTGTAAATCTGACACTGCTGGACAATGGAGCAGTGGAAACGTGTTCTGTGCAGAGACAGATCACACTTCTCTATCTGGCATCTGATGGACCCGTCTGGTTTTGGTGAATGCCGAGAGAACATTACCTCTCTGACTGCATTGTGCCAACTCTAAAGTTTGATGTAGGTGATAGGGTTATTTGTTTTTCGGGGTCGGCCTAGGCCCTTTATTTCCAGTGAGTGGACATCTTGGGGAAAAAAAAAGAAAAAGGAAGCCATCATGTGCCCTTGCCATCCCACCTCTGCAGCCTCCGCTCCTCCAGCTGCCATCCTCCCTCCGTAGCCTCCGTTCCTCCAACGGTTCGCCACGCTACAGCGATATATTAGTCTATGCTGCTTTACGACTACTCATGTGGACAAAAGGCTTTGAAGATCCTCCTCAGCAGGTGAGACATAAGTGCCACCAGAGTTCAGCATTACACAGTGTTCATACAAATGAACGGGTTGTCTGTGTAAGGCTATGTGCCCAAGAAGCGTTTTTCATGCAGAATATTCCTGTGCGGAAACGCACACCCTCTTCCCGGGAAAACGCATGCATTTTATGACGCGCTTTTGTCAAGCGTTTTAGCATGCGTTTTATGATGCGCTTTTGTAAGCGTTTGACGCTTTTGTCAAGCGTTTTAGCATGCGTTTTCCTATGCGTTTTTGCAATACAATTGAATGCAAATTCAATTTTGATCTTGTTTGTCTTTGAATACCACTGCCTATGCTATAAATGTCTGTCATGTACTCTGGGGGAAAAGAAGTATTTGATACATTGTTGATTTGCAAGTTTTCCCACCTACAAAGAATGGAGAGGTCTGTAATTTTTAACGTAGGCACACTTCAACTGTGAGAGACAGAATCTAAAGAGAAAAAAGAGAAAAAAAGCAGAAAATTACACTGTATGATTTTTAAATAATTAACTTGCATTTTATTGCATTAAATAAGTATTTGATCACCTACCAACCAGCAAAAATTTTGGCTCTCACAGACCTGTTAGTTTTTCTAAGAAGCTGCATACTGTGCACTCATTACCTGTATTCAATGCACCTGTTTGAACTCATTACCTGTATTAAAGACACCTGTCCACACACTCAATCAATCACACTCCAACCTCTCTACCATGGCCAAGACCAAAGAGCTGTCTATGGACACAAGATACAAAATTGTAGACCTGCACAAGGCTGGGATGGGCTGCAGGACAATTGGCAAGCAACTTGGTGAAAAGGCAACTGTTGGCGCAATTATTAGAAAATGGAAGAAACGCAACATGACTGTTTTGGAGACATGGGCTCAGCGGGTGCTCTAGTCCACTAGCTGAAACTGTATGGACCAGGGCCAATCCCACTGAATGCCCACTCTTTTACCTTGGATGTAATTCTACACAGACATAACAGGCTGAGGGTAAAACGGTGTGGCAATTCTTAATTGAACCTAAAAACAGGAAAATAACACCTACAGTCCCAGCAAAATACCCAAGATTGCGCAAAATTACCTAGTCTCACCCTTCTGCTGACTCGCCCAGATAAGAGCAGCTGTGACTTCAGGGCTAACTAACCCCACCTGTAGCACACAGAGAGGAGGTAACGACAAGCTTGGGAAGCTGACAGTCCATTGAGATACAAGACCACGTGACTGGAGGGTCACAACCTGGCTTCTTTGAACATCTCCATGGAGCCAGGTGACTGGTGGGTCCCAATCCTGGCTCTCCCAAATGTATCCATGGGGCTCAGGTGACCGGTGGGTCCAAATCTTGACTACACCAAGCATATCCATGGGTTCATTGATTTGTTAATGGAGCAGATCTGTATTCTTTCAGCTGGGATCGTGGTCCCCTAAGCTGGAATCCTGTAGAATGTCAAATCTGCTGTCCTGTACAGTGTTCAGGGCTGTGGCATTGTAATTAGTCTCTGGTTCATTGGATCTCTTGACTCTCTGGATATCTTGTTATAGAGGCCTATCCCATTTGTATAGTTAACTGTTCTGCAAGCCATCATTTACAGGTCAAGGGTCAGGACTGATAAGATATAATGTCCAATCAACATATCAGTAAACATAATTGTTCAGTGACCCTGCTTTCCTGCTTGGCAAAGATAACAGTTCACTAAACTGTAGGAGCTGATATGAGAGGTAAATAACAACCATTCATTAATTTACAAATATCAATTCAACCTACAAGAAGAGTGAACATAAAGGTAAGTCTGTGCTCGTGGTTTACTGAAAGTAAAAGTCTTCTGGATAATTAGGATTAAATGCTGTGTCATCACAACTGTCAATCTTCGGTCTGGGGGCTCCATGCAAGGTCTCACATCGTGGGGTAAGGATGATTCTGAGAAAGGTCAAGAATCAGCCCAGAACTGCACAGGAGGACCTGGTCTGGTCAATGACTTGAAGAGAGCTGGGACCATAGTCTCAAACACTACCGTTCGTAACACACTACGCCATCATGGATTCAAATCCTGCAGGGCATGCAGACCAGCACATGTTCAGGCCTGTTTAAGGTTCACCAATGACCATCTGGATGATCTAGAGGAGGCATGGGAGAAGGTAATGTGGTCAGATGAGACAAAAATAGAAGTTTTTGGTCTCCACTCCACTTCCAATCTCCTTGTTTGGAGGAAGAAGGATGAGTACAACCCCAAGAATACGGTTTCAGCTGTGAAGCGTGGTGAGCGAAAAATCCTACTTTGGCAGTGCTTTTCTCCAAAAGAGACAGGATGATTGCACCATATTGAATGGAGGATGGAAGGGGTTATGTACTGCAAGATTTTGACCAATAACCTCCTTCCCTCAGTAAAAGCATTGAAGATGGGTCGTTGCTTGGTCTTCTAGCATGACAATGACCAGAAACTCACACAGCCAGGGCAACTAAGGAGTGGCTCCTTAAGAAGCATTTCAAGGTCTTGGAGTGGCCTAGCCAGTCTCCAGCCCTGAACCCAGTAAATCTCTGGAGGGAGATGAAACTCAATGCTGCCCAGCCACAGCCCTGAAACTTGAAAGATCTGGAGAAGATCTGTATGGAGGAGCTGGCCAAAATCCCTGCTGCAGTGTGTGCAAACTTGGTCAACAACTACAGGAAACGTCTGACCTCTGTAATTGCAAACAAAGGTTTCGGTACCAAACATGAAGTTATGTTTTTCTATTGTATTAAATAATTAATTTGCATTTTATTGCATGAAATATGTAAAAATCCTACAATGGGATTTTTATTTTTTAAGTGTCTGTCTCACACACTTGAACTGTAATTACGATAAAAATGACAGACCTCCATTCTTTGTAGGTGGGAAAACTTGCAAAATAGGCAATGAATCAAAAACATACTTATTCTCCCCAGTGTAAGTAGGTCAGGTGGCGTCATGGGCAAATGGTTTTGGACTTTTTGAGCTTATACTGAGGTGTGACAAAAGTCTTGGCTAATTTGGGATTCGGTTCTTCTATAGGATTTCCTCTACTTTCACTTTTACTGTAAATATCCAACTAGTGAACCCCCATGGAAAGTGCATGATGCATGTAGACCATGTGGCTGTCTCTTTTCTCTCAGCTTTCACCTGATTTGTACCTGCAGGTGTAAAGTATATGGAGACCCACCTCGTCTAGTTACAAAAGCAAACGCTGCCCAACTGCATTCCCCACACGTGTAATACAGCCATATAGTGTCTAAACTCCAAAAGCTAAGGGTCCTCTTAAATGTACAGACAAATTGCCTGCAATGAGCCGACTGATAACATAACCTGTCCACTGCCGCTTGTTTGTGTTTTCACTTTGCATATAACATTGATAAGTGAGGGGATTGTATGATCGTTTGTTCCCTCTACCTTCAATTGTCAGCTTTGCATCCCCTATTTACAGTAGTAGACTACCGGACAATAAGGCTACGTTCACACGCAGTGTCTTTACAGCCTGCTTTCTTGGCAGTAAAAACTAGTTCAAAATGCATTTTATTTTTTTGTTGCATTTTTGCTTAGATTTTTGGGTTCGAATGACATGCGACTTGTCTACCGTACATGTTTAAGGTTAGTTTTATTCACCCTAAAATGCTGCCAAACCTGCAGCGTTTTTGCACTTTCTGATTGCATTCTATGGTAGGAAAAATTGCTGGAAGAATTGACATACAGATTTAATCTACAACAAATGAGTGTTTTCTCCTTTGTCAGCCACTCTGTCTCCTGTAAAAGTGTCTGTCAGTCATTTTTACTGTTAGCGTGCAATCCGTAATAGGAATGGGGTATAACTTTGGGGCCCGTCCACTGGTCACTCCAGCCATCCCAAGACCAGGACTCTGGATCCTTATCCTGACTGGAGCAGAGGTGCCCATTCTTGAGCAGTTGGGATCAGGAGGGAAGTATGTCTACCCCTGATATTCATGATGCAGCTTGCCCCAAAAGAGCTAATATCATTGATTCAGCTAGGTAAGGGGGGCCCACTTTAACCTCCAAAACAGCAAAGCGCTTCTGTCTTAACAATTGAACTGCAAATGGCCCATCTACTGTTCTCGCATAGGTGCCCTTTTCTCTGTCTGCCACTGATGCACGTGGCTGTACATATTCCCCATCACTTTTATCCTTTCCATCCCACAGTTTAACTGGATTGATGAGGTTTTTTTTTCCCAACCTTATTACATATGATGCGGGTCCTTATCAAACATATTGCAGGCACTTGGTGTTCAATGACCATTATCCAATCAACTTCTATCAGCAGATTTACAAGTGGATAGTTTACAAGCAAAGAAGAAGAAAAATGATAAAATACACAGATCAGTTGCCCATAGCAGTCAGATTACATATGATTTATCTAAGGAAGAAATTACTTCAATTGTCCTTGGGCAGAATATGGAGATGTTGTCAAACTGGGTGAGGGAGAAGCTAGATCCACAAAAACGGGATGAGGGTGGGGGAGCCTAAACACTAGGAAAGAGGAAGTGGAGACCCCCCCCCCCCCCCCAGGCAGATCTGATCACACCCTTTAAAAGGTATCAAACTGGACTACACGCAGAGATTTCATATAATGTGCTGCAGATGAAATAAATGGAAATTTTCCCTTCTCACTTGACCGCACCACCTTAGAGAGGGTATCTGCCCACCAGGACAGGAAACCTATGGTATTAAAAGGCGGTACACTTACCTGGGAGGGTGTCCAGGAACGTAGGATGCCATCCGCGGGTGAGGTGACACCAGCCGGTAGGTTGGTGCAGCGCTATACTGGCTGAGACCTCTTCGATGAAAGTCTCTTAACCGACAGGGGTCCCGGGCCTGCGTGTGCTGAAGGTTGCAGGAGCGCCCCAGCGATGTGCATCGGGACTCGCTTCCGGGTCTGCGCACAGCCGGGGGAGCTGGGGGAGGCCGGCGTGGCCTGGAGAAGAGAGCGCCGGAAAGCGAGGCTGCCCAGGTTTGTGCACGTACAGGATGGAGGAGGATTTCCGGTGTGTCCCTGTGACGTAGCGCGCCGGAGACTTCTGCGGCCTTCCAGGTCTGTGCATGCGCAGGGCTAAAGGAACCCATGCACAGAGCGTGCCGGATTTCAAAGCTCAGGAGATGAGGGAGCAAGGACACCCTGTATTTAAAGGGAAGTGCCCAGGAAGTTGGTGACTATTTTGGTAGCATCCGAATCATGGACGAGCTACAGAAGCCACAGCAACAGTGTCGCCCGACACCGCAGCAGCCACTACCACTTCCACCATCATCTTTGCTGCAGTCGACACAGGAGCCTTTTCACCGCCACCAGCAGCATCGGCAAGGGTGCAATGGCAGTCATACAACCAGCAATACCAGCCTGAAGGGCAAGGCAGGTCTTGACCCAAAGGCAGGGGGAGAAGTTCTTCGTAACCAGCTCAGCATCCGTCTCCGGTACTGTAGATTGATTAACTGAACTGTGAGTGAGCTACATGAAAGTGAACTATATTTAAACAGGCACCCCTTTCCCTGAGCATTACTTTACTAGGCAAGGCCCTTGAAGCGTAGTTTCAAGCAGAACAATAGGGAGTGTGCCCTGTGCAAAGAGACTCTGCACTAGGTGTATACAGCAGATGATCTTGGAAGAAACCCCCGGGTTTGCGATGGATCTAAAAACCATTGTTAGATCAGAGATGCAGGAGTCCTTAAAACACCTGATGGGGCAAAGAGAAGAGGGAAAGCCAGAACCACTGTTAACAGATTCTGAAGGGTCAGTAGAGTTGAAGAGGGAGAGTTCGGACCCGGCGGAGTCATCCTCCTCTTCCTCCTCCAATGAGGACATGGGGAGTAGGCTCTACTTCCCAGCTGAGGATACTGACAGAATGGTTAGGGCAATAAGGTCCACTATATCTGATCCCAAGCCAACAAGGACAGTTCAGGACATTGTTTGTGGGCTTGGGTCAGAAGAAGACGTTCCCTTCCATCATGATGCTCATTAATAAGGAGTGGAAAAGGCCAGAAAGAAAGGAAAGGGCCACTACCATCTTCAAAAAAGGAGATATCCTTTTGATGAGGAGGAGACGGGTATATGGGAGAAGATCACAAAAATTGCAGTTGCTAAGTCAGTAAAAACAATCTACATTGCGCTTTGAGGACCTAGGGCGATAGCTGCAACCTGCACTGTAAGATCAATGATGGTGTGTCTACAGCAGCTTGGCGACCATCTAGGAGACAACACCCCAAGAGAGAAGATCCTGGCGGATCTTCTGCTGTTGCAGGGAGAAACTTCCTCTTTAGCAGACTCCCGGCCGACTGTTAGGTTAGCAACAAGGTCAGCAAACCTCTCTAATGCTGCCCATAGAGCCATATGGATCAAAAGCTGGCCAGGAGATGCTCAGTCCAAGACTAGGCTATGCTCTCTCCCGTGTGAGGGGAGATATCTTTTTGGTCAAGCTCTGGACGATATTCACGATATGGCAGCAGACAAAAAAAGGTTTCCTTAGTGTGTCCCATCCTCAGTTTAAAAGTTCCTTTTGTAGGAGATGGTATAGCAGGAGTAAACCTGCCAAGTAACAGGGCGACTGGAGGACTAAGAAACTGAAGAGCAAGGGTTTTATATTTGGGGGGTTCCTCGTCGAGGACCCGAAAATCCTCCAAGTGATGGCAGTCCTAGGTAGGAGGAAGGCTGCCCCACTTCCAAACTGCCTTGGAGGAAATCTCTGCCAATGCCTGGGTGCTCAATATAATAAGATCAGGGCTGAGACTAGAGTTTACATCCACCCCCAGGTGCACCTTCAGGATCTCATCCCCCAGATCCTGGAAAGAACAGGCCCTGGAAGCAGAAGTGTTGCTCCTACTTCAAAAGAGGGTGCTGGTGGAGGTGCCTGTTCAGCAGCATGGTAGGGAATTTTATTCTACAGACCATTCAAGATGGAGTCAATAAAAACAGCAATAAAGTTCTTGTTCCCGGGTTATGAGTGTCTTGGATTTAAAGGACGAATATTAACATGGGAAGACCAGCAATTCCTAAGGGTAGCGGTATATGTAAACAAACAACTCAGGCATTTCCAGTATAGGGTGCTGCCCTTTGGTCTGCCCATGGCCTTGAGAATCTCATTGCTCCTTTTTGGCCCAAGAGACCATGGTTCTCATGGATGAGAAGGATGTTCTTGGCAGACCCCTGGATTTTTCTGGATGTTCCAGGTCTCCTCTGCCAGGGCCCAGTGTCACATCCTCAGGACTTAGGTCTACTTCTGACGGGCCTGGATTATGAGAGGGCGCTGCTAACACAGAGGTGGTTCTCTCCGGTAGCTACTCTGATGAGTAGGAAGCCCATGCCACCTAGGATTTATGGTAGGATATGGGCTAAGTTTTTGGCTTTCTCAGGACAGTTTGTTGGGGGTACATAAATATTTCCAAGTTCCTTCAGAGGGGTAAAAAGATGGGCCAGGTCACCAGCACCCTTAAGGTGCAGGTATCCGCCTTAGGGGCCCTATACACTATAACCTGGCGGTGGATAGATGGGTGGTCAGGTTCATTAAAGCATTCCAGGGGTCTAGGCCTATTCCAGCTCCAAAAATGCAGCAGTGGGATTTAAATTTAGTCCTGGAAGCCCTTACAAGATCACCCTTTGAGACCATACAGGAGGTGCCAGATAAGATACTAGCTCTGAAAATGGTAATTCTAGTAGCCCTGACATCAGCCTGCAGGGTTAGTGATCTGCAAGCCCTATCTATTAATCCTCTTTTTAAGCAGGTATTAGATGATAGTGGTGTTGAGGCCAGATCCAACATATCTCCCCAAAATGGCCTCAAAGTTTCTTAGGAGTCGAGGTAGTCCTTCCCTCCCTTCAATAGAGAACCAAAGAGTGCAGAGGAACGCAGACTTCACACATTAGACGTCAGGACTCAGGAGGGCCTCGATGCAGTACTTTGACAGAACTAGGCAATGGAGGAAGGATAAGGCCTTATTTGTGTCCTTCCAGGGTATCAGGAAAGGGTGTGGTGTTACAAGGGGGGACCATAGCTAGATGGATAAGGGATGCCATTAGCTTAGCTTACACCTCTAGTAATAGACCGGCTCCTGGAAATCTGAAAGCCCATTCCACCAGGGCTACCTCCTGGGCTGAGGGAGCGGAGGTATCCATCAACAAGATATGTAAGGCAGCCACATGGTCTTTCCCTTCCACCTTCTATAGACACTATTGCCTTAAACTGTGCTCTATTGACCTATCCTTTTGGAAGGAAGATATTGCAAGCGGTGATCTCTCCCTAGGGTGCTTTGATCTATATAAATCTCTCAGGTGGTGCTGTCATGGGAGAAGGGAAAAAAATCTTAGTTATTTAAGCGGTATCGGGATTTTACAGGGCCCATGACGGCACCCTTGTATTCCCTCCCCCGCTTTGTCACTTGTGGTGTGCACTTTTATGGGTGTTAAGAAAAATGTGTTTGGTTGTGTTACTAACTGGAGGTCCTCTCGTGCTCTGAAACCAAACTGATGCAGAGGAGAGGTACCGCCTTTTTATTCAGTAGGTTTCCTGTCCTGTTGGGCAGATACCATTTATCACTGCAATAAACTGATGCAGCGGAAAACAGTGGCAAAATCACCAATTTTTCTAACTGCCTTCCACGATGTCTCACAGGGGCTCCCTACATGGCAAGATGTATTCTATAAAATCCATATGCTTTATAAGGGAATATGGAAAGGAGTTGTCTTTAGCAAATATTTTGGTTCTCAGTAAATCATTATGCCCTTACAAAAGTTTTGATAATCCTCCCTATTATCTTTTAATTCTATAGTAGTGGATGGTAATCTGTCCATGGTTGCCTCCAGTGCTTTTCTTTTTAGTGGACCCTGCAGTCGGGATCAGTTGTCCGCAGGGATCAGTGAGAAATTGATTTCATCTGATTAGCTCATTGTTATCAGAGGGAAGGAGCCTCAAGGTCATTGTGTCTCCTGTATTTCTAATGGATTTTCAGCCACTTCAGGAAGCCAAGGGAGCAGAATTACTCACTTTACAGGCCTCTCCCTCCTAGGGCTCTAGGGAATTGACAAGAAACTGATGGCATTGCACATAGACCACAATCCTAGAACTTGAGATGCTTTAACCCCTTCTCTTCGTGTGTTTCTATAGATGAGCCAAGCAGACAGCCCTGAAAATTGAGTGACTATTCTGATTATTATGGGTATTTTCATGTGAGGTAAAGCAAAATAAATGAAGCTTGACCTAGACGGTCCGTGCGGGACAGTGAAGTCAACTGTGAGCCATATGACACGAACTCGTTCCACATTACAAGTTAAGAACAAATTAAGAAACTGACACAAAGACTGTCTCTTCCATTTAGGTGCTGTCAATCTACGGTAAGGGGTATGGGAGGAGTGACTAAATCTGTCCTTCGTGCTAATTTTGACTCTTGGGTTGATGAGGAAATTATTCATATAGCTTCTTAATCCCACCACCCTAGTGTCTAAGCCAATACAGGTATGTAAACTGCAGAGCCATGCAAAAAGCATAGTGAGCTGAGTCTAAAGAGGTTTTTGTTTTTTTTTTCACTAGAAAAACCAAGCCTTGTTTTGGCCCAGAGGGTGTAATAAATTAAAATATATGTACTCCCTTCCCTGAGGTATTTTAGATGGAATGAGAAGGCTGCAGCCACTCATTGCCCATAGAATGGCTGGCTGCAATACTAACGTGACCGTTGCGACAGCAGAGTAGCACTGCTCCTCAGGGAGATGACTGGATTATTTTCTTACACCCCCTAGGTTAAACTGGCTTTTGTTAAAATTTAGCGGAAAACCCATTTTAGGTGGAGTGGAGAGATCTGTGACAAGGTTATGTTGTAATGGACAGGTACGGACAGGGACTGAAATTCAGCCCTGGCATTTGAAATCACACAGGCCCATGTTGTCCCCATTCCAAAGCACCAGATGGAATATGTTACTAATATTACCCAGCCGGTAGCAATCGAAGCGCGTCGCTTATGTCTCTCCTGTTTGAGCTGACGTGGTCCTGAGGAGCTGAATTGTTTTATATCCATGTTGGATTAAAAAGTGGAATTTTATCTTCACAAGGAGCTGGATTTTTTCGGCCCTGTATATGGACCATATTGTCAACCATTCCCAGAATGTTCAGGAGACTCCTGGAAAGAGGGGCGCTCTTCTGGACGTTCGGAATAGTTGGCATATCTAAACCATGCAGAATGTAGTACTTTTGAGGATTTGTGCAAGACGACAACATGCTCCACCATTGAGTAAAGCCTTGGTTCAAAAAGCAAACTCAACAGGGTTTTGCCTAGAAAAAGGAGCTTGTTCATGTAGGAAAATACCTAAGGCCTTCCCTAAGGCCACGTTCAGTATTAAGTCCAAAATCGGGAGTGGAACAATCCGAGGAAAAGTATAATAGAAACACCTTGCCACTTCAGTATTTGTAAGTCAAAACCAGTAGTTGGTGAAAATGTGGAATGGTTTACATGACCTGAGAGGTAGCAAGAATCAACTATGTGATGGAGTGGTGCATCAAACTGGAAATGTCTGGAGCATTCATCTCCAAAATGATTGTAGCACGGAAAAAGTTCTGCAGTCAGGACTCAGTGTTGAGTGGAAGTAATGAGGAAGGTTGCATTGTGTTCTCTTTTTTTTTTTTTTTTTGTTTGTTTGTCTTCTCCTTTTGACATTGATGTCTTGGTTTAGACCATAACTTATGCCTTGTGCAGGAAGTGTTGTGCCATACAGCTGTTTATTCAGGATGATAAATGCACATTACATTTTATCAGCAGAGGCAGTGAGATGGCCATCAATCTTCCCTGCAGCTGTCTGCTGCCCAGTCCTCCTCAGTACAGCAGCTCCTGGGCTAGACTACATTCCAGGGTCCATGCTCCTTATCTTCTACCTCTCCAAGACCCTATGCCCTATACCTGGGGGCAGCTGGGAAACAATTGTTCTGTTGACAACTTTTAACCCTTTACTTGCTGACAGAATGCATTGACAAACCTCAGGGAAAATATATATCTTTGTATTGTTAGCCTTGTACTGACTAGCGTCTTCATTTTTGCTATAGATGATGACTTCTCAAGACTGACTGCGCCAACTTATCTGACCAATTTCCAAAAATTGCAAAATATGGAATGTTTTTAGATTAATGTAAAGAATACATCTGCAAGGAGTTTTTCTGTTCACTGATCGCCTAGATTGATAGTTTAAAAAAATGAGATCCAGGTCATAGGCCAGGTCTGGTATTGCAGCTCAGCCTCGTTTCTTTGAAATGGGACCAGTTACAGTACAACATGCAGCTTGTGGACAGATGGAGAGCTGTTTCTCAGAAAATGAAGGTCCTGACTCACCGCCAGCCTTGATGAAGGGGTACATTCAAGTTGGATTCATTAAGAGACACAAGCCTCTTAATGAATCTGGTGCATCTTAAATATAGTGGTTGTCACAGGGACTGGAGTAAGATTTCTAGATGAGCTGTGGTGTTACACTCCCGATCTGCCGCTGTCCTGGCCCAGATTCGCGCATTTTGGCGGAAGCGGATGACACTGCTGTGAAAGTGTAAGCTGGTGCCGGAGGGTGGTAGCTATGGACGAGCTGCTGCTCCATAACACCCTGGCACTTTGCAGGAAAATTGTCCCAGTCCAAATGTTCTGTCAAGTGTGGGGTAAATCACACTTACTTGTCGACTGCAGGACTCTGCTGTCTCACGGCCTCCATCTTCCAGGGCCGCCACTCATAATTCAGACACCCAGTTCATTTCAACACAGTTTACTGGACAGTTCAAGGTCATCAGATTGCAATGTGCAGTGTCGGGCACAACACTTATTTCTAATTTCCTTAACACGGCACATTTTTACGATTACTATCTGTTCCTCCTGGACTATTTCTACTTTTACTGCTTCTGTTAAGACCTAGGGATTTGCCGTCCAGTTCCACAGCACAACCTGGATCCATTGCCTTCGCTACACACGGTTCCACATTCATCTTCCTAGGTACGCCAGACATAAGGTGCTCTTTATAGTACCAGTATCGAGCCTTGAGCTCGGGACCTGGTAGGAATGTCCGCAAGTGATTCCAGTAATGCCTCCCACTGCCCAAACGATTGATTTTTTATGCTTTCCCTTTCAACCCACTGCAACTTGAACTTGACCTTTGTTACCAAGCTTCCCTATAAGGAAGCAGTCCCTTTTTATGGGAGCTTGCCACTACCACTATGGGCTGGTTCCCAACTTTAACTGTCTGCCCATACAGTCTATAGCTGATCTCCTTCTCAAACATTATGCATTACAATGTACCTACATATTACATTTCCAATGCCTACCAAAGTCTCTTACCCTATATTTATTCCAAGCTGCACATTATTTATTATTATAATTATTATAGAGCCATTTATTCCATGGCGCTTTACATCTGCGGAGGGGTATACATAAGACATACAAGTACAGTAATCTTAAACAATACAAGTCATGACTGGTACAGGATGAGAGAGGACCCTGACCTTGAAGGCTCACAATCTACACTACTCACATTATGCATAACCTGTACATAACAATTCACAGTATATCACATGACTACCTAATACAGTGCCTTGCGAAAGTATTCCGCCCCCTAGAACTTTTTAACCTTTTCCCACATATCATGCTTCAAACATAAAGATACCAAATGTAAATTTTTGGTGAAGAATCAACAGCAAGTGGGACACAATTGTAAAGTTGAATGAAATTTATTAGTTATTTTAAATTTTTGTGGAAATTCAAAAACTGAAAAGTGGGACGTGCAATAATCGGCCCCTTTAACTTAATACTTTGTTGCGCCACCTTTTGCTGCGATTACAGCTGCAAGTCGCTTGGGGTATGTCTCTATCAGTTTTGTATATTGAGAGACTGAAATTCTTGCCCATTCTTCCTTGGCAAACAGCTCGAGCTCAGTGAGGTTTGATGGAGATCGTTTGTGAACAGCAGTTTTCAGCTCTTTCCACAGATTCTCGATTGGATTTAGGTCTGGACTTTGACTTGGCCATTCTAACACCTGGATACATTTATTTGTGAACCATTCCATTGTAGATTTTGCTTTCTGTTTGGGATCATTGTCTTGTTGGAAGACAAATCTCTGTCCCAGTCTCAGGTCTTTTGCAGACTCCAACAGGTTTTCTTCAAGAATGGTCCTGTATTTGGTTCCATCCATCTTCCCATCAATTTTAACTATTTTCCCTGTCCCTGCTGAAGAAAAGCAGGCCCAAACCATGATGCTGCCACCACCATGTTTGACAGTGGGGATGGTGTGTTCAGGGTGATGAGCTGTGTTTGTTCGATTTTGGTTTCATCTGACCAGAGCACCTTCTTCCACATATAAAGAAAATACTCCAAAGAAACATTCTTATTCCATAATTGTAAATACACAAATAATGCCTCATGAAATCTCATTGTATGGAGACGACTCTCATCAAAACTAAGAAAAAAATTGGAGAAAGAGTGGAGTCCAGATCCATTTCAAGCATAGTACATTTTATTAACCATAAAAAGGCACATAACAAAGATACAGGCTAATGAAAAAACGGTGAGATGGGTAATCACATAAATAACCCGGAGCCAAAAGAAAAACAAGTCAGCAACCTGATGGTGAGCATGAAAACCTCGAACGTACTCCAAGGAGAGATTATGCAATGGAAAATAGTGACTGGTAATACTCAAAAAAACTGCTGCTAAAAGGAATTAATTCTATAATAGATTGCACTTGGCCCAAATGATAATATATGATAATATCTGTTAGTAATAAGCTGAATATAAGGACCCAAAAATGCAGTGGACTGTGCAGCCCCCGTCAATTAAACGATACTCTCAAAATGGACACAGATGTCTGTGTATACTATGTATAAAGAACGGGGAAAGTAGACTCCACCACAGGGTAGGTTGCGGTATAACGTTCAGGATAAGTGCATAATCATCACAGCAGTATACTGCCAATGTGACACATTACCAAGCATATTGCACAATGTCCACAGGGGCAATGATGAAAAAAGTAAACTTAAATAAGCGGAGTAAACATGCCCATCATGTCCTTATTGTGTTACCGGTGCTAGCTTGCGTACCCCTACGCGCGTTTTGCGGTATGCAGGACCGCTTCCTCGGGGGGCATGGCTATAGCTGCGAGTGTCCCGAATAAATATCTGGCTAAAGGCAGTCTCCTGACTGGTTTATAACAATCAGAAAATAGAACCCTGCGCATGTGTTATGCTGGTGGCGCCGGTTCCTGGTGTACTGACGTCATCTGAGGGCGGCCAGCGCCAGACCGTCACCCAGACAACAGCAGAAGCACCAGTGTATGAGTCGCAGTGAGCAGACGTCACGTGGGGGCGGCCGGCGCTAGACCGTCACCTTCTTCCACATGTTTGGTGTGTCTCCCAGGTGGCTTGTTGCAAACTTTAAACGACACTTTTTATGGATATCTTTGAGAAATGGTTTTCTTCTTGCTACTCTTCCATAAAGGCCAGATTTGTGCAGTGTACAACTGATTGTTGTCTTATGGACAGACTGTCCCACCTCAGCTGTAGATCTCTGCAGTTCATCCAGAGTGATCATGGGCCTCTTGGCTGCATCTCTGATCAGTATTCTCCTTGTCTGAGATGAAAGTTTAAAGGGATGGCTGGTAGATTTGCAGTGGTATGATACTCCTTCCATTTCAATATGATCGTTTGCACAGTGCTCCTTGGGATGTTTAAAGTTTTGGAAATCATTTTGTATCCAAATCCGGCTTTAAACTTCTCCACAACAGTATCATGGACCTGCCTGTTGTGTTCCTTGGTCTTCATGATGCTCTCTGTGCATCAAACAGAACCCTGAGACTATCACAGAGCAGGTGCATTTATACGGAGACTTGATTGCACACAGGTGGATTATATTTATCATTAGTCATTTAGGACAACATTGGATCATTCAGAGATCCACAATGAATTTCTGGAGTGAGTTTGCTGCACTGAAAGTAAAGGGGCCGAATAATGTTGTACGCCCCACTTTTCAGTTTTTGAATTTCCTCAAAAATTTAAAATAACCAATAAATTTCATTCAACTTCACAATTGTGTCCCACTTGTTGTTGATTCTTCACCAAAAATATACATTTGGTATCTTTATGTTTGAAGCATGATATGTGGAAAAAGGTTTAAAAGTTTCAGGGGGCCGAATACTTTCGCAAGGCACTGTATATTAAACAGAGTTTACACCTCACATGACGCTAATTAATATACACTCACTGGCCACTTTATTAGGTACACCATGCTAGTAACGGGTTGGACCCCCTTTTGCCTTCAGAACTGCCTCAATTCTTCGTGGCAGAGATTCAACAAGGTGCTGGAAGCATTCCTCAGAGATTTTGGACCATATTGACATGATGGCATCACACAGTTGGCGCAGATTTGTCGGCTGCACATCCCTGATGCGAATCTCCCGTTCCACCACATCCCAAAGATGCTCTATTGGATTGAGATCTGGTGACTGAGGAGGCCATTTGAGTACAGTGAACTCATTGTCATGTTCAAGAAACCAATCTGAGATGATTCGAGCTTTATGACATGGCGCATTATCCTGCTGAAAGTAGCCATCAGATGTTGGGTACATTGTGGTCATAAAGGGATGGACATGGTCAGCAACAATACTCAGGTAGGCTGTGGCGTTGCAACGATGCTCAATTGGTACCAAGGGGCCCAAAGAGTGCCAAGAAAAAATTCCCCACACCATGACACCACCACCACCAGCCTGAACCGTTGATACAAGGCTGGATGGATCCATGCTTTCATGTTGTTTACGCCAAATTCTGACCCTACCATCCGAATGTCGCAGCAGAAATCGAGACTCATCAGACCAGGCAACGTTTTTCCAATCTTCTACTGTCCAATTTCGATGAGCTTGTGCAAATTGTAGCCTCAGTTTCCTGTTCTTAGCTGAGAGGAGTGGTACCCAGTGTGGTCTTCTGCTGCTGTAGCCCATCTGCCTCAAAGTTCGACGCACTGTGCGTTCAGAGATGCTCTTCTGCCTACCTTGGTTGTAACGGGTGGCAATTTGAGTCACTGTTGCCTTTCTATCAGCTCGAACCAGTATGCCCATTCTCCTCTGACCTCTGGCATCAACAAGGCATTTCCGGCCACAGAACTGCCGCTCACTGGATTTTTTTTCTTTTTCGGACCATTCTCTGTAAACCCTAGAGATGGTTGTGCGTGAAAATCCCAGTAGATCAGCAGTTTCTGAAATACTCAGACCAGCCCTTCTGGCACCAACAATCATGCCACGTTCAAAGGCACTCAAATCACCTTTCTTCCCCATACTGATGCTCGGTTTGAACTGCAGGAGATTGTCTTGACCATGTCTACATGCCTAAATGCACTGAGTTGCCGCCATGTGATTGGCTGATTAGAAATTAAGTCTTAACACACAGTTGGACAGGTGTACCTAATAAAGTGGCCAGTGAGTGTATATTACACAGTGGGTACTGAAAGTATTCAGACTCCTTTAAATTTTTAACTCTTTGTTTCATTACAGCCATTTGGTAAATTCAAAAAAGTTCATTTTTTTTTTCTCATTAATGTACACTCTGCACCCCAGCAGCCATTTTCAAGTCTCTCCAGAGATGCTCAATTGGGTTTAGGTCAGGGCTCTGGCTGGGCCAGTCAAGAATGGTAAGCGTTGTTCTGAAGCCACGCCTTTGTTATATTGGCTGTGTGCTTAGGGAACCTCTGGAAGAGGTTTTCATCCAGGATATCTCTGTACTTGGCCGCATTCATGTTTCATTCAATTGCAACCATTTGTCCTGTCCCTGCAGCTGAAAAACACCCCCATAGCATGATGCTGCCACCACCATGTTTCACTTTTGGGATTGTATTGGGCAGGTTTTCTCCACACATACTGCTTAGAATTATCACCAAAAAGTTCTATCTTCACCTCATCAGACCAGAGAGTCTTATTTCTCATAGTCTGGGAGTCCTTCATGGGTGTGTTGTTGTTGTTTTTTTTTTTTTTTTTTTTTTTTGTAAGCAAACTCTATGTGGGTTTTCATATGTCTTACGCTGAGGAGAGGCTTCTATCGGGCCACTCTGCCATAAAGGCCCGACTGGTGGAGGGCTGCAGTGATGGTTGACTTTGTGGAACTTTCTCCCATCTCCCTACTGCACCTGTGGAGCTCAGCCACAGTGATCTTGGGGTTCTTCTTTACCTCTCTCACCAAGGCTCTTCTCCCAAGATTGCTCAATTTGGCTGGACAGCCAGGTCTAGGAAGACTTCTGGTGGTCCCAAACTTCTTCCATTTAAGGATTATGGAGGCCACTGTGCTCTTAGGAACCTTGGGTACTGCAGCAATTCTTTTGTAACCTTGGCCAGATCTGAGCTTTGCCACAATTGTCTCTGAGCTCCTTGGCCAGTTCCTTTGACCTCATGATTCTCATTTGTTCTGACATGCACTGTGAGCTGTGAGATCTTATACAGACAGGTGTGTGCCTTTTACAAATCAAGTCCTATCAGTTTAATTAAACACTGCTGGACTCCAATGAAGCAGTAGAGCCATCTCAAGGAGGATCACAAGGAAATGGACAGCATGTAACATAAATATGAGTGTCTGAGCAAAGGGTCTGAAAACTTATGACCATGTGGTATTTCAGTTTTTCTTTAATAAACTTGCAAAAATGTCTACATTTCTGCTTTTTTTTTTTTTTTTTTTTTTTTTAGTCAAGATGAGGTGTAGAGTGTACATTAATGAGGAAAAAAAACTATATATATATATATATATATATATATATATAGCTCTGGCAAAAATTAAGAGACCACTGCACAGTTTAATAAAAATCAGCTTCTCTACATGTCTGACAGCTATTCCATTCCTGTGTCAGTTGAACTCCAACCAGAGTACACCTCATTCTACTTAATGTGCTTCTGATCAGGTGATCACCTGAACCAAGTCTTATTTAACAAAGGAAAGTATAAAAATCCTCTTGCAATAGGACAAGCTGGATGGCAAAACAAGTGCTAGTAATATCCGAAAAGTAATAGGAATGAAAAAATTACTTTTAACCATGCCAAAGGAGTTGAAAAGAAAAGTCTTGAGTGAGGAAAAGAAGGGCTCAATTCTGGCTTTACTAGCAGAGGGATACAGTAAGCGTCATGTTGCCTCCATCCTTAAAATTTCTAAGATGACAGTCCATTACAACAAGGTCAAGCAGCAGCCATTAGGGAAAACAAAGCTACAGACCGGCAGAGGGAGAAAACGACTCTCCACTAACTGGGATGACCGTCATCTTATTCGAATGTCACTCAGCAACCGCAGGCAGCTGGGGTGAAGTGCACGGCAAGAACAGTTCATAACAGGCTCCTAGAGGCAGGGCTGAAGTCATTTAAAGCTAGAAAAAAGCTTTTCATCAATGAGAAGCAAAGGAGAGCCAGGCTGAAGTTTGCCAAAGACCATAAGGATTGGACCATAGAGGACTGTAGTAAGGTAATCTTCTCTGGTGAGTCTAATTTTCAGCTTTGCCCAACACCTGGTCGTCTAATGGTTAGATGGAGACCTGGAGAGGCGTACAAGCCACAGTGTCTTGCACCCACTGTAAAATTTGGTGGAGAGTCAGTGATGATCTAGGGATGCTTCAGCAAGGCTGAAATTGGGCAGGTCATTCTTTGCGAAGTATGTAAGAATCAAGCCGCATGCAAGGTTATCCTGGAAAAATAGTTGATTCCTTCAGCTCAGGCAATGTTCCCCAACTCTGAGGACTGTTTTTTTCCAGCAGGACAATGCACCATGCCACACAGCTAGGTCAATCAATGTGTGGATGAAGGACCACCACATCAAATCCCTGTCATGGCCAGCCCAATCTCCAGACCTGAACCCCATTGAAAACCTCTGGAATGTAATCAAGAGGAAGATGGATAGTCTCAAGCCATCAAACAAAGAGGAACTGCTTAAATTTGTGTACAAGGAGTGGCATAAGGTCACACAAAAGCAGTGTGAAAGACTGTTGGAAAGCATGCCAAGACACATGAAAGCTGTAATTAAAAATCATGGTTATTCCACAAAATATTGATTTGTGAACGCTTCCTGAGTTAAACATTAGTATTGTTGTTTTCTTAGCATTATTGAGGTCTGCAAGCACTGCATTTTTTTGTTCTTTGACCATTTCTCATTTTCTGAAAATAAATACAAAATTTAGTGCTTGGAAATTCGAAGACATGTTGTCAATAGTTTATAGAACAAAAGAGCAATTTACATTTTACTCAAAAATATACCTATAAAGACAAAAATCAGACAAAATGAAAAATTTGCAGTGGTCTCTTAATTTTTGCCAGAGCTGTATGTATATATGTGTGTATGTGTAAGAAGATGAGCCGAGACCGAGTTAGCAGAATATAAAGAAGACTGAGCCCGGGAACGGGTCAGACTTGGCGGGAAAACGACAGGGCAAGGTTGACTCCCTCTCCGCTGCTCCAGCTGACAACACGTTATTCCTCCCTCAGCGTATTGACTCTAAGATTGACTGTGATGCTACTGAGTTACAGCTTGACCCTGTTTTTCTGGACAGCTCTGTCCTGCCTGCAGTTAGATAAGTTTCCTAGAGACTACTCCAGAAGACTGCCCACTGCCGTTGTCTGTGCGTTTGCCCACGGTTCTTGTCCGGCGCCATTCCTGAGGAATCTACACAAAGGACAGTTTCCACATTCCAGTGCACTCAAGCCAAGCCAAACCGGATACATCAGCACCGTCGGGAAACAGTGCTTCTCGTTCCTCCGTAATAGAGCCAGAGACTTTGTTCACAATTTGCGATGCCATCGGGAGCTTTTCCAGCCTTTCCCCTGCAACAACTGAAATCGATAGTTTACCTTGTTTTTTTGTATATTTTTCTCTCGTGCATTGTGTTTGTGTGTAATTTCTGTTATTGCTGTTATTAGTCTTGTCTCCCTGCATGGAGTATTCCTTGTTCAACTGCCTGTTCAGTAAATCCTGTCAACACTCTCTGTCTCTGGCTCTCCACTGCATCCAAAGAATCTCTCTCCTTTACATATGTGTGTGTGTGTGTATATATATATATATATAATAATAATAAATTTCTATAGCGCCGACATATTCCGCAGCACTTTACATTTCAGAGGGGACTTGTACAGACAATAGACATTACAGCATAACAATAATCACATAGATCATAACAGATACCAAGAGGAATGAGGGCCCTGCTCGCAAGCTTACAGTTTATGAGGAAAGAGGTAGACACGAAAGGTGGGTGGTAACAGTTGCCCTGATTGTATGGACCAGCCATAATGTTAAGTGTGTGACAGTACAGACACAGAGGGCTAATGGATGCATAAAGCATGTGGGAACATGATGCGGGAAATCTGGTTATGGTAAAACTTTTGGCTGTGCCACACAGGGATAGATTAGGTTAATGTGTTGAGGCGATAGGCCAGTCTGAATAAATGTGTTTTCAGGGCACGCTTAAAATTGTGGGGATTGGGGACTAATCGTATTGACCTGGGAAGTGCATTCCAAAGAATTGGCGAGGCACATGTAAAGTCTTGGAGACGGGAGTGGGAGATTCTGACTATTGAGGATACTAACCTCAGGTCATCAGCAGAACGGAGGGCGCGGGTAGGGTGGTATACTGAAACAAGGGAGGAGATGTAGGGTGGTGCTGAGCCATGGAGGGCTTTGTGGGTGAGGGTAATAAGTTTATACTGAATTCTGGAGTGGATGGGTAGCCAGTGTAATGACTGGCACAAGGTAGCGGCATCGGTGTAACGATTGGTGAGGAATATGATCCTGGCTGCAGCATTCAAGACAGATTGGAGAGGGGAGAGTTTGGTAAGAGGGAGACCGATTAGAAGAAAGTTACAATAGTCGAGACGAGAATGAATAAGAGAAACAGTAAGAGTTTTTGCAGAGTCAAAAGTAAGAAAAGGTCGAATTCTAGAAATGTTTTTGAGGTGCAGATGACAAGAGCGAGCCAGTGATCGAATGTGGGGGGCAAAGGAAAGCTCGGAATCAAGTATGACCCCAAGACAGCGGGCCTGTTGCTGGGGAGTAATAGTGGAGCCACACACAGAAATAGCAATGTCGGGTATAGGTACATTAGTAGAGGGAGGAAACACCAGGAGTTCAGTCTATGACAGGTTCAGTTTCAGATATAGTGAGGACATGATGTTAGACAGAGCGTTTAGACAATCGCCGGTGTTTTAATAATAATAAATAATAATAATCTTTATTTTTATATAGCGCTAACATATTCCGCAGCGTTTTACAGTTTGCACACATTATCATCACTGTCCCCGATGGGGCTCACAATCTAAATTCCCTATTAGTATGTCTTTAGAATGTGGGAGGAAACCGGAGAACCCGGAGGAAACCCACGCAAACACGGGGAGAACATACAAACTCCTTGTAGTGAACCCAGGACCCCAGCGCTGCAAGGCTGCAGTGCTAACCACTGAGCCACCGTGCTGCCCATGTTTTCTAGAAAGGCTGGCGTGATGTCAGGAGAAGAAGCGTATAATTGGGTGTCATCAGCAGAGATGGTACTGGAAACCAAATCTACTGATTGTTTGACCAATAGGGGCAGTGTACAAGGAGAAGAGGAGGGGGCCTAGAACCGATCCTTGAGGAACCCCAACAGTAAGGGGAAGTTGAGAGGAGGAGGAACCGGCAAAAGATACAGTAAAGGAACGGTTGGAGAGATAGGAGGAGAACCAGGAGAGAACGGTGTCCTTGAGGCCAATGGAACGGAGCATAGTGAGGAGGAGCTGATGATCCACAGTGTCGAATGCTGCAGAGAGATCCAATAGAATTAGCATGGAGTAATGACCATTTGATTTAGCTGTTAGCAGATCATTAGAGACTTTAGTGAGGGCAGTTTCAGTGGAGTGTAAAGAGCGGAAACTGGATTGGAGAGGGTCTAGAACAGAGTTTTCTGAGAGATAGCGGATAAGACGGGAGTGGACCAGGCGTTCCAGGAGATTAGAGATGAAGGGAAGATTAGAGACAGGTCTATAGTTAGTGGCACAGTTTTGGTCGAGGGATGGTTTTTTAAGTAGTGGATGTATGATGGCATGCTTAAATGAGGAGGGAAAAATACCAGAAGAGAGAGAGAGGTTAAATATTTTAGTTAGGTGAGGGGTGACAGCAGGGGAAAGGGACTGGAGGAGATGTGACGGAAATGGGTCACTGGTGCAAGTAGTTGGGCGAGAAGATGCAAGGAGCCTGCTTACTTCTGTGACTGGTTCAAAATCAGAGAGTGAGCTAGATGCAGTGGGGGAGGGAGGACAGTGCATGGTATGAGGTGATTGGGGGATAATTTCCTGTTGAATCTGGTCAATTTTTTCTTTGAAGTAATTGGCCAGATCGTCAGTTCGGAGCTCCGTGGTTGGGGCCTGTACTCTTGGATTGAGTAGAGAATGAAAAGTGTCAAAGAGACGTTTCGGGTTATTGGACAGTGAGGTGATGAAGGTGTTGAAATAGGTTTGTTTGGAGAGGTGAAGGGCAGTGTTGTATGTTCTAAGCATAAACTTAAAATGGATGAAATCTTCGTGTAGATTGGATTTTCTCCACAGACGTTCGGCGCACCTGGAGCACCGCTGCAGGAAACGAGTTTGCACCGTGTGCCAGGGTTGTCGCCGTCTGCGTTGTGGTGTTCTATTTATAGGGGGTGCAAATTCATCCAGGGCACTTTGAAGTGTTTCATTGTAATGCTTCAATGCAGAATCAGGACATGAGAGGGAGGAGATAGGGGCCAATGAAGACTGCAAGTTCTTCATAAGTTTCTGGGTGTTAATGGCCTGTATGTTTCTATAAGTCTGGACAGTGGGGGTGACCTGAGCAGCCTGGCAGTTCTTTATAGAGAATGAAAGAAGATTGTGGTCAGAGAGCGGGAGAGGGGAGTTTGCAAAATCATCCACTGCACAAAGCCAAGAGAAGACCAAGTCGAGGGAGTTTCCGTCTTCATGCGTTGGAGAATTAGTAAGCTGCGAAAGGCCAAATGAGGAGGTTAGAGATAAAAGGTGAGTAGCAGATGGTGAGAGGGGAAGAGCAATGGGGATGTTGAAATCTCCCATGATGAGGGTAGGGATGTCACAGGAGAGAAAATGTGGAAGCCAAGTGGCAAAATGATCCAGGAACTGATGGGAGGGGCCGGGAGGACGATACACCACCACCACTTGCATGGAGAAGGGGGTGCAGAGTCTGACGGCATGGACCTCAAAAGAAGGGAAGACAAGTGAGGGTACTTGAGGGATAACCTGAAATGTACATTTTGGTGATAGGAGCAGACCAACGCCTCCACCAGCTCTACTGTCTGATCTTGGGGTATGAGAGAAGTGTAGCCCCCCGTATGAAAGAGCAGCAGCAGCGGTAGTGTCTGACTGCTGGATCCAGGTTTCAGTAAGAGCCAGGAGGTTAAGAGAATTAGAAAGGAAGAAGTCATGGATGAAGGAGAGTTTGTTACACACTGAGCGAGAATTCCAAAGTGCACAATTAAGAGAGACAGATGGCAGGCAGGGAATATTAATCAGATTAGAGGGGTTTCTAAGTGTAGCAGTTGGGGGGGTTTGACTTTCTATAACATGGGGGACCAGGGTTGGGAGCAATGTCTCCTGCGACTAGGAGAAGGAGGATAGAAAGAGTGAGCAGATGGTTAAGTGATTTGTGAGAGCGTCTCTTATGTTGAATGGTGGGACTGACTGGATCTGTGCAATTTAACAACGTGAAAAGAGCGTGAGTGCTATACATAGGAGAGGAAAGGAGCGAGGGGCCAATATGGATGGAGTGTAGAGAGTTAATGCCAGGGCGGTGGATGTGTGTGAATGCAGCGGCCAGGATTAAAATTACACAAATGCATATGGTATATATTTGTTGTACTCCTAATGTACAGGGAGTAGATGTATATAAATGTCTTACCTGTCTCCTGCCCTGTCTAACTGCCATGTTATAACTGCCAGTAGTACTTTGATATATGTACTTAGATTACATGTGCATAAATGCCAGCCCTGCATAAATGCTCCCACTAGCTAGGTCTGAATATATAGGAGGTTAAGGCTAAGTTGTTTTTTTTTTTTTGTTTTTTTTTGTTGGCTCTCTCTCTTCTCGTTAATCAATCACACTAAACTGAGACACCAGGACCCAATAAAATGTTGTGGTCAAATAAACACATGTCCAGCACTACATGGATCATAAAGCACTTTGAAAAGTTTCTTGACCTCACAACATAAGGGGACAAGCAGAGTAAGTTGAAAAAAACTATATACCAGATATAAGCTTGCAGAGTTGAAAACACAGAGATAGCATTCAGGATTAACTGCTTGCTGACATTGAATGGAGACACAGGAGTGGATTCAGAGCAGAGATTGGAAAAGCTGGTTACCTGTATGAAGAGAATAGAGATGCGTGTCACATTCATCCATGTTATAACTGCCAGTAGTACTTTGATATATACACAATTTGTGCAACTCTGTTGCTCAGTAATTTTGCCACTTTTTAAGCAAGAATTCTGATGTAGTTGATCTCATGAAAAAGGGCCAAAGACATTTTTTTTTTTTTTTCTTCCTAATTTGGGACAATCTTTTTAAGGAAACATTAGACTTGTTTTTCATCTGGAAGCAGATGGGTTTCTTCCCTAAAGATCCAGCAGGTTCCATAGCCTCACATACCCAGAAGTTCATTTAGGCTAAGTGCACACGTAGCGGAACTCTCGCGGAAGTTACCGTGAGAATTCTGGAATTCCATTTCGTGGGAAAATCGCATTTTAAATTCCCGCGATTTTCCCACGGAAAAACTATCGATTTGCAAGCGTAATTAGCTTGCAGAATGCTAGCGTTCTCCAAGCTATCTGTAACATCGCTTGGAGAACTGATTGACAGGTTGGTCACACATCAAACATAGCCTCAGCGATGCTTCCATTGCCAGTAATGCCTTGTGAGACCTTTGATGACGTCACGGTCTCGCGAGGAATAGGGACCGCTACATTAATGCGAGACCGTGACGTCATCAAAGGACTCGCAAGGCATTACTGGGAACGGAAGCGTTGCTGAGGCCCGGGAAGGCTGCGCAGGATGCCGGAAGGTGAATATAACCTATTTTTTATTCTATTTTTTTACAGGGATATGGTACCCACAGCCCGGAGGACAGTCTCCTCTCGTCCGGACCGTGGGTATCATCCACAAATGTTCTGCTTACTTTTCGCATGTTGAGCAAAGCCACATGCGGGAAGTAAGCGGAACAATGCAATCCTATGGGTGCGGGATTGCCGCGATTCCGCAAAATAATGAGCATGCTGCGTATTTTTCCGCGATGGGATTCTGCGGCGGGAAAATCCGCAGCATTAGCACAGCATTGCGGAATCCTACAGGATTGCATGGGATGCTGTTTTTTTGTGGCAAAATCACGCGTTAAACGCAACGAAAACGCAAAAAAGCTGCAACGTGTGAACGCAGCCTTACACCTAGCAGTGTGCATGAACTGAGCATCTAACATTCATGGCCTGTCGGGGCGCATCTATCCTCCACTGGCTCTGCCAGACATTCCAGTAGAAAGCTTGGCATATGCTGGGTGAGGAGGAAGAAGAGAGAAGCCTATGAAAATGAAACCATAATATTAAAATTGAATCCTTTAAATCATTTTAAGGGGCCTACTAAACGGTCAATAGCAAAAATAAAAGTATGGGACAAATTTATTAATTGTCTGGCTGCTAGACATCAAGTCTTCTTCCAATCACAACATAACTTTAATTTTACTGGATCAATTTAAGAAATAAAAGCTGAGATCTGCTACATCATTAAGTATAACTTTAAAATTCTAGATTTCGCTTTCCTTCTATTGCACTGTGGAGCATAAAGTTCTGGTCCTTTTCTGTGGGATCAGCTTGATCTTCTGCCTGTTGTCCCCTTCCACCAAGAGACAACTTTTAGTAATCCTGAATATTTTTATTTAATAAAATTGAGAGCTGTGGTCTGGAAGCTGTAGCCATAAATCCATTAGCCCTGACCCCAAATCACTCCCCTTCTAATTAACACAAATGTGTATATACGATTACAGACCTGAGAAATTCAGATATACACTTTGTGAAGGACCAAGTTATACCATCACACCATGATCAAATATAACACCACAAAGACCAAAACTAATATTGCCTGTCCTGGCTCCAGCTCTCGAGAATGGTGGCTTATGGCAATCCCATGCACACTTCTCAGACCTTTTATAATAAAGGAGACCATGTAAGAGAGATAATATATTTATTTCTTACATGGTCTCCTTTATTACGGTATATGTATTACCATCCCTTATTGCACAGTGCCCTCTTTTGTGTACAGCTCCGTCTCTTACATATCTGATAATTTATTGCGTCCTGTTTTTTATTACACACCCTCC
Organism: Dendrobates tinctorius; assembly: GCF_039654945.1. NCBI lineage: Eukaryota > Metazoa > Chordata > Amphibia > Anura > Dendrobatidae > Dendrobates > Dendrobates tinctorius. The sequence continues at coordinate 31,042,849 of NW_027361700.1, forward strand.
TCTCTAGTTAGATATAAACTGAAATGATGGCTGATGGAGCATGGAAAAGATTATTTTCTAATGGAGGAGCTGATGGGCGAGTGTTCTGGTCACCGGCTGCTCCATCATCAGTCATTTTATAGCTAACGAGAGGATTATGTAATTAACGAGCGCGCTGTGAATAACTGCACATAGCCGTACATAATGGCAGAGGAAGCGTTATAATAAGGGACTGCCCCATATATAATAAGGAAGGTGTTAAGGGCTGGCGGAACACACCAAATAATAAGATGGTGTTTAGGTGCGTTCGCAGCCCGAGGTCCACCGTGCAGAGGTGTTAACTGCTGCTCGGTAATGGCGGACGCGATATGGCGGTGCAATAACGGCACACACGGGGTTAACCTCACCCAAGGTGTACCGAGTCGAACTCTTATGACTTAGAGCCGCACTACCGCAAATAATAAATGCCGTAGCCTGTTTTCGCTCACAGAGCTCGGCAGAGTAAGCACTAGCGTAACGTCACAGAACTCAGCCCTTAGACAGCAGGACTGAAGTCCCTCTAGACCGCTAGCGCCCGGCACCGCGACTGCGATATCAAATAAATGGCGTGTGCAAGTGTGCAGACGGCCGGTATGCACTGTGGCCTACAGGCTAGCCACTAGCAGGCGCTGACTCAGTCTCTAAACCCTAACAACAGACGTATCAAAGGGTAGGGGTTTCATAATGAGTCAGACACCAGATACATGCATCCATCATCATGCACACCAAAGTATTTGAGTCTATCTTAGCGCATGGCCGAGCGGCCATGCAAACCTTTTATAGCCGCAGGCGTCCGTGATCCTCCTTGCTTCTCGGATGGGCCAATCCGAACACGAGCAGGACCTGAGCACATGACCTTTGATCTCCAATGGGAGATCACTCCACAGGCATGCTCAGTGGCCCGACATGAGGACTTAGTCCCTGGAGGATCTTGCTGCTGAGCAGCATGCATTGCCAAAGCTGAACCAGGGGTGGCAGCAGCAAGCAAACCCACGGAGCTGGTCTGGACAGAGCGCCGGGACTGACGAGTTTGCTGAGCAAGCTCCTCTGCGGCTAGGGAGAAATGGGAGACCGTCGGAGGCAAGGCTCGGGATTCCAGCTGTGCAGCGCCGGAAATCCAACGCCTAACAGAAGGCACGTAATAAGGGATGGTGTTTGTTATACGTAAGAAGAAAGTATGTAAATAAGGATGGCACTATACGTAATAAGTGAATACACTACAGCAGACCTGGGCAAAGAGTGGGCCGAAGCCGGCCCTCTGGCTGTCTCAGTCCGGCCTGCATACCGAGACAGTTGTGGGGCTGGAAACCAGAGGTTGACGGGCTGCACGTTGCCCACCCACGCGCGGTCTCCATCTGCGTTGGTGGAGGAGAAGCCTACGGTCACTTCCTCCACCAATCAGCGTGTGAAACAGCTGACGCTATGACGTCATTTCATCACATCAGCTGTGTACTGTGTAGAGTCAGCGCACCGGAAACGGAGAGATGCCGAGGAACGGTACTGAGGTGAGTATGTGGTTTTCTTTGGGTTTTTTTTTTTTCCATGTGTATGGGATGTTTGGGTGGGCATGGGACTGCATATGGAGAGGCTGTGTGGGGTTCATGCAGTGTATATAGGGAGGCTGTGTGGGGCTCATGCAGTGTATATGGGGAGGCTGTGTGTGGCTCATGCAGTGTATATAGGGAGGCTGTGTGGGGCTCATGCGGTGTATATAGGGAGGCTGTGTGTGGCTCATGCAGTGTATATGGGGAGGTTGTGTGGGGCTCATGCAGTGTATATGGGGAGGCTGTGTGGGGTTCATGCAGTGTATATGGGGAGGTTGTGTGGGGCTCATGCAGTGTATATGGGGAGGTTGTGTGGGGCTCATGCAGTGTATATGGGGAGGTTGTGTGGGGCTCATGCAGTGTATATGGGGAGGCTGTGTGGGGCTCATGCAGTGTATATGGGGAGGTTGTGTGGGGCTCATGCAGTGTATATGGGGAGGTTGTGTGGGGCTCATTCTGTATATAGGGAGGCTGTGTGGGGATCATGCAGTGTATATAGGGAGGCTGTGTGGGGCTCATGCAGTGTATATGGGGAGGTTGTGTGGGGCTCATGCAGTGTATATGGGGAGGCTGTGTGGGGCTCATACAGTGTATATGGGGAGGCTGTGTGGGGCTCATGCAGTGTATATGGGGAGGCTGTGTGGGGCTTATGCTTTATATGGGGAGGCTGTGTGGGGATCATCCAGTATATATATGGGGAGGCTGTGTGGGGCTCATGCTGTGTATATAGGGAGGCTGTGTGGGGCTCATGCAGTGTATATGGGGAGGCTGTGTGGGGCTTATGCTGTGTATATAGGGAGGCTGTGTGGGGCTCATGCAGTGTATATGGGGAGGCTGTGTGGGGCTTATGCTGTATATGGGGAGGCTGTGTGGGGCTCATGCTGTGTATATAGGGAGGCTGTGTGGGGCTCATGCAGTGTATATGGGGAGGCTGTGTGGGGCTCATGCAGTGTATATAGGGAGGCTGTGTGGGGCTCATGCTGTATATGGGGAGGCTGTGTGGGGCTCATGCAGTGTATATGGGGAGGCTGTGTGGGACTCATGCTGTGTATATGGGGAGGCTGTGTGGGCTCATGCAGTGTATATGGGGAGGCTGTGTGGGGCTCATGCAGTGTATATGGGGAGGCTGTGTGGGGCTCATGCAGTGTATATGGGGAGGCTGTGTGGGGCTCATGCAGTGTATATGGGGAGGTTGTGTGGGGCTCATGCTGTATATAGGGAGGCTGTGTGGGGCTCATGCAGTGTATATGGGGAGGCTGTGTGGGGCTCATGCGGTGTATATAGGGAGGCTGTGTGGGGCTCATGCGGTGTATATGGGGAGGCTGTGTGGGGCTCATGCGGTGTATATAGGGAGGCTGTGTGGGGCTCATGCGGTGTATATGGGGAGGCTGTGTGGGGCTCATGCAGTGTATATGGGGAGGCTGCGTGTGGCTCATGCAGTATATGGGGAGGTTATGTGGGGCTCATGCAGTGCATATAGGGAGGCTGTGTGTGGCTCATGCTGTATATAGGGAGGCTGTGTGGGGCTCATGCTGTATATGGGGAGGCTGTGTGGGGCTCATGCAGTGTATATAGGGAGGCTGTGTGGGGCTAATGCAGTGTATATGGGGAGGTTGTGTGTGGCTCATGCTGTATATAGGGAGGCTGTGTGTGGCTCATGTAGTGTATATGGAGAGGCTGTGTGGGGCTCATGCAGTGTATATGGGGAGGCTGTGTGGGGCTCATGCTGTATTTGGGGAGGCTGTGTGGGGCTCATGCTGTATATAGGGAGGCTGTGTGGGGCTCATGCTGTATATGGGGAGGCTGTGTGTGGCTCATGCTGTATTTAGGGAGGCTGTGTGGGGCTCATGCTGTATATGGGGAGGCTGTGTGGGGCTCATGCAGTGTATATGGGGAGGCTGTGTGGGGCTCATGCAGTGTATATGGGGAGGTTGTGTGGGGCTCATGCAGTGTATATGGGGAGGTTGTGTGGGGCTCATTCTGTATATAGGGAGGCTGTGTGGGGCTCATGCAGTGTATATGGGGAGGCTGTGTGGGGCTCATGCAGTGTATATGGGGAGGTTGTGTGGGGCTCATGCAGTGTATATAGGGAGGCTGTGTGGGGCTCATGCAGTGTATATGGGGAGGCTGTGTGGGGCTCATGCAGTGTATATGGGGAGGCTGTGTGGGGCTTATGCTGTATATGGGGAGGCTGTGTGGGGCTCATGCTGTGTATATAGGGAGGCTGTGTGGGGCTCATGCAGTGTATATGGGGAGGCTGTGTGGGGCTCATGCAGTGTATATAGGGAGGCTGTGTGGGGCTTATGCTGTGTATATAGGGAGGCTGTGTGAGGCTCATGCAGTGTATATGGGGAGGCTGTGTGGGGCTTATGCTGTATATGGGGAGGCTGTGTGGGGCTCATGCTGTGTATATAGGGAGGCTGTGTGGGGCTCATGCAGTGTATATGGGGAGGCTGTGTGGGGCTCATGCAGTGTATATGGGGAGGCTGTGTGGGGCTCATGCTGTATATAGGGAGGCTGTGTGGGGCTCATGCAGTGTATATGGGGAGGCTGTGTGGGGCTCATGCTGTATATAGGGAGGCTGTGTGGGGCTCATGCAGTGTATATGGGGAGGCTGTGTGGGGCTCATGCGGTGTATATAGGGAGGCTGTGTGGGGCTCATGCAGTGTATATGGGGAGGCTGTGTGGGGCTCATGCAGTGTACATGGGGAGGCTGCGTGTGGCTCATGCAGTATATGGGGAGGTTATGTGGGGCTCATGCAGTGCATATAGGGAGGCTGTGTGTGGCTCATGCTGTATATAGGGAGGCTGTGTGGGGCTCATGCTGTATATGGGGAGGCTGTGTGGGGCTCATGCAGTGTATATAGGGAGGCTGTGTGGGGCTAATGCAGTGTATATGGGGAGGCTGTGTGGGGCTCATGCAGTGTATATGGGGAGGCTGTGTGGGGCTCATGCAGTGTATATGGGGAGGCTGTGTGTGGCTCATGCTGTATATAGGGAGGCTGTGTGTGGCTCATGTAGTGTATATGGAGAGGCTGTGTGGGGCTCATGCAGTGTATATGGGGAGGCTGTGTGGGGCTCATGCTGTATTTGGGGAGGCTGTGTGGGGCTCATGCTGTATATAGGGAGGCTGTGTGGGGCTCATACAGTGTATATGGGGAGGCTGTGTGTGGCTCATGCTGTATTTAGGGAGGCTGTGTGGGGCTCATGCTGTATATGGGGAGGCTGTGTGGGGCTCATGCAGTGTATATGGGGAGGCTGTGTGGGGCTCATGCAGTGTATATGGGGAGGTTGTGTGGGGCTCATGCAGTGTATATGGGGAGGTTGTGTGGGGCTCATTCTGTATATAGGGAGGCTGTGTGGGGCTCATGCAGTGTATATGGGGAGGCTGTGTGGGGCTCATGCAGTGTATATGGGGAGGTTGTGTGGGGCTCATGCAGTGTATATAGGGAGGCTGTGTGGGGCTCATGCAGTGTATATGGGGAGGCTGTGTGGGGCTCATGCAGTGTATATGGGGAGGCTGTGTGGGGCTCATACAGTGTATATGGGGAGGCTGTGTGGGGCTCATGCAGTGTATATGGGGAGGCTGTGTGGGGCTTATGCTTTATATGGGGAGGCTGTGTGGGGCTCATCCAGTATATATATGGGGAGGCTGTGTGGGGCTCATGCTGTGTATATAGGGAGGCTGTGTGGGGCTCATGCAGTGTATATGGGGAGGCTGTGTGGGGCTTATGCTGTGTATATAGGGAGGCTGTGTGGGGCTCATGCAGTGTATATGGGGAGGCTGTGTGGGGCTCATGCAGTGTATATGGGGAGGCTGTGTGGGGCTCATGCAGTGTATATGGGGAGGCTGTGTGGGGCTCATGCAGTGTATATGGGGAGGCTGTGTGGGGCTCATGCTGTATATAGGGAGGCTGTGTGGGGCTCATACAGTGTATATGGGGAGGCTGTGTGGGGCTCATGCTGTATATAGGGAGGCTGTGTGGGGCTCATGCAGTGTATATGGGGAGGCTGTGTGGGGCTCATGCGGTGTATATAGGGAGGCTGTGTGGGGCTCATGCAGTGTATATGGGGAGGCTGTGTGGGGCTCATGCAGTGTATATGGGGAGGCTGTGTGGGGCTCATGCAGTGCATATAGGGAGGCTGTGTGTGGCTCATGCTGTATATAGGGAGGCTGTGTGGGGCTCATGCTGTATATGGGGAGGCTGTGTGGGGCTCATGCAGTGTATATAGGGAGGCTGTGTGGGGCTAATGCAGTGTATATGGGGAGGCTGTGTGGGGCTCATGCAGTGTATATGGGGAGGCTGTGTGGGGCTCATGCAGTGTATATGGGGAGGCTGTGTGTGGCTCATGCTGTATATAGGGAGGCTGTGTGTGGCTCATGTAGTGTATATGGAGAGGCTGTGTGGGGCTCATGCAGTGTATATGGGGAGGCTGTGTGGGGCTCATGCTGTATTTGGGGAGGCTGTGTGGGGCTCATGCTGTATATAGGGAGGCTGTGTGGGGCTCATGCTGTATATGGGGAGGCTGTGTGTGGCTCATGCTGTATTTAGGGAGGCTGTGTGGGGCTCATGCTGTATATGGGGAGGCTGTGTGGGGCTCATGCAGTGTATATGGGGAGGCTGTGTGGGGCTCATGCAGTGTATATGGGGAGGCTGCGTGTGGCTCATGCTGTATATGGGGAGGTTATGTGGGGCTCATGCAGTGCATATAGGGAGGCTGTGTGGGGCTCATGCAGTGCATATGGGGAGGCTGTGTGGGGCTCATGCAGTGTATATAGGGAGGCTGTGTGGGGCTCATGCAGTGTATATAGGGAGGCTGTGTGTGGCTCATGCAGTGTATATGGGGAGTCTGTGTGGGGCTCATGCAGTGTATATAGGGAGGCTGTGTGGGGCTCATGCAGTGTATATGGGGAGGCTGTGTGGGGCTCATGCAGTGTATATGGGGAGGCTGTGTGGGGCTCATGCAGTGTATATGGGGAGGCCGTGTGTGGCTCATGCTGTATATAGGGAGGCTTTGTGTGGCTCATGTAGTGTATATGGAGAGGCTGTGTGGGGCTTATGCTGTATATGGAGAGGCTGTGTGGGGCTCATGCTGTGTATATAGGGAGGCTGTGTGGGGCTCATGCAGTGTATATGGGGAGGCTGTGTGGGGCTTATGCTGTATATGGGGAGGCTGTGTGGGGCTCATGCTGTGTATATAGGGAGGCTGTGTGGGGCTCATGCAGTGTATATGGGGAGGCTGTGTGGGGCTTATGCAGTGTATATGGGGAGGCTGTGTGGGGCTCATGCAGTGTATATGGGGAGGCTGCGTGTGGCTCATGCAGTATATGGGGAGGTTATGTGGGGCTCCTGCAGTGCATATAGGGAGGCTGTGTGGGGCTCATGCAGTGCATATAGGGAGGCTGTGTGGGGCTCATGCAGTGCATATAGGGAGGCTGTGTGGGGCTCATGCAGTGTATATGGGGAGGCTGTGTGGGGCTCATGCAGTGTATATGGGGAGGCTGTGTGGGGCTCATGCAGTGTATATGGGGAGGCTGTGTGTGGCTCATGCTGTATATAGGGAGGCTGTGTATGGCTCATGCAGTGTATATGGGGAGGCTGTGTGGGGCTCATGCAGTGTATATGGGGAGGCTGTGTGGGGCTCATGCAGTGTATATGGGGAGGCTGTGTGGGGCTCATGCAGTGTATATGGGGAGGCTGTGTGGGACTCATGCAGTGTATATGGGGAGGCTGTGTGGGGCTCATGCTGTATATAGGGAGGCTGTGTGGGGCTCATGCAGTGTATATGGGGAGGCTGTGTGGGGCTCATGCTGTATATAGGGAGGCTGTGTGGGGCTCATGCAGTGTATATAGGGAGGCTGTGTGGGGCTCATGCAGTGTATATGGGGAGGCTGCGTGTGGCTCATGCAGTATATGGGGAGGTTATGTGGGGCTCATGCAGTGCATATAGGGAGGCTGTGTGTGGCTCATGCTGTATATAGGGAGGCTGTGTGGGGCTCATGCTGTATATGGGGAGGCTGTGTGGGGCTCATGCAGTGTATATGGGGAGGCTGTGTGGGGCTCATGCAGTGTATATGGGGAGGCTGCGTGTGGCTCATGCTGTATATGGGGAGGTTATGTGGGGCTCATGCAGTGCATATAGGGAGGCTGTGTGGGGCTCATGCAGTGCATATGGGGAGGCTGTGTGGGGCTCATGCAGTGTATATAGGGAGGCTGTGTGGGGCTCATGCAGTGTATATAGGGAGGCTGTGTGTGGCTCATGCAGTGTATATGGGGAGTCTGTGTGGGGCTCATGCAGTGTATATAGGGAGGCTGTGTGGGGCTCATGCAGTGTATATGGGGAGGCTGTGTGGGGCTCATGCAGTGTATATGGGGAGGCTGTGTGGGGCTCATGCAGTGTATATGGGGAGGCCGTGTGTGGCTCATGCTGTATATAGGGAGGCTTTGTGTGGCTCATGTAGTGTATATGGAGAGGCTGTGTGGGGCTTATGCTGTATATGGAGAGGCTGTGTGGGGCTCATGCTGTGTATATAGGGAGGCTGTGTGGGGCTCATGCAGTGTATATGGGGAGGCTGTGTGGGGCTTATGCTGTATATGGGGAGGCTGTGTGGGGCTCATGCTGTGTATATAGGGAGGCTGTGTGGGGCTCATGCAGTGTATATGGGGAGGCTGTGTGGGGCTTATGCAGTGTATATGGGGAGGCTGTGTGGGGCTCATGCAGTGTATATGGGGAGGCTGCGTGTGGCTCATGCAGTATATGGGGAGGTTATGTGGGGCTCCTGCAGTGCATATAGGGAGGCTGTGTGGGGCTCATGCAGTGCATATAGGGAGGCTGTGTGGGGCTCATGCAGTGCATATAGGGAGGCTGTGTGGGGCTCATGCAGTGTATATGGGGAGGCTGTGTGGGGCTCATGCAGTGTATATGGGGAGGCTGTGTGGGGCTCATGCAGTGTATATGGGGAGGCTGTGTGTGGCTCATGCTGTATATAGGGAGGCTGTGTATGGCTCATGTAGTGTATATGGAGAGGCTGTGTGGGGCTCATGCAGTGTATATGGGGAGGCTGTGTGGGGCTCATGCTGTATATGGGGAGGCTGTGTGGGGCTCATGCTGTATATGGGGAGGCTGTGTGTGGCTCATGCTGTATATAGGGAGGCTGTGTGGGGCTCATGCAGTGTATATGGGGAGGCTGTGTGGGGCTCATGCAGTGTATATGGGGAGGCTGCGTGTGGCTCATGCTGTATATGGGGAGGTTATGTGGGGCTCATGCAGTGCATATAGGGAGGCTGTGTGGGGCTCATGCAGTGCATATGGGGAGGCTGTGTGGGGCTCATGCAGTGTATATAGGGAGGCTGTGTGGGTCTCATGCAGTGTATATAGGGAGGCTGTGTGTGGCTCATGCAGTGTATATGGGGAGTCTGTGTGGGGCTCATGCAGTGTATATAGGGAGGCTGTGTGGGGCTCATGCAGTGTATATGGGGAGGCTGTGTGGGGCTCATGCAGTGTATATGGGGAGGCTGTGTGGGGCTCATGAAGTGTATATGGGGAGGCCATGTGTGGCTCATGCTGTATATAGGGAGGCTTTGTGTGGCTCATGTAGTGTATATGGGGAGGCTGTGTGGGGCTTATGCTGTATATGGAGAGGCTGTGTGGGGCTCATGCTGTGTATATAGGGAGGCTGTGTGGGGCTTATGCTGTATATGGAGAGGCTGTGTGGGGCTCATGCTGTGTATATAGGGAGGCTGTGTGGGGCTCATGCAGTGTATATGGGGAGGCTGTGTGGGGCTTATGCTGTATATGGGGAGGCTGTGTGGGGCTCATGCTGTGTATATAGGGAGGCTGTGTGGGGCTCATGCAGTGTATATGGGGAGGCTGTGTGGGGCTTATGCAGTGTATATGGGGAGGCTGTGTGGGGCTCATGCTGTGTATATAGGGAGGCTGTGTGGGGCTCATGCAGTGTATATAGGGAGGCTGTGTGGGGCTCATGTTTTATATGGGGAGGCTGTGTGGGGCTCATGCAGTGTATATGGGGAGGCTGTGTGTGGCTCATGCTGTATATAGGGAGGCTGTGTGGGGCTCATGCTGTATATGGGGAGGCTGTGTGGGGCTCATGCAGTGTATATGGGGAGGCTGTGTGGGACTCATGCTGTGTATATGGGGAGGCTGTGTGGGCTCATGCAGTGTATATGGGGAGGCTGTGTGGGGCTCATGCAGTGTATATGGGGAGGCTGTGTGGGGCTCATGCAGTGTATATGGGGAGGCTGTGTGGGGCTCATGCAGTGTATATGGGGAGGCTGTGTGGGACTCATGCAGTGTATATGGGGAGGCTGTGTGGGGCTCATGCTGTATATAGGGAGGCTGTGTGGGGCTCATGCAGTGTATATGGGGAGGCTGTGTGGGGCTCATGCTGTATATAGGGAGGCTGTGTGGGGCTCATGCAGTGTATATAGGGAGGCTGTGTGGGGCTCATGCAGTGTATATGGGGAGGCTGCGTGTGGCTCATGCAGTATATGGGGAGGTTATGTGGGGCTCATGCAGTGCATATAGGGAGGCTGTGTGTGGCTCATGCTGTATATAGGGAGGCTGTGTGGGGCTCATGCTGTATATGGGGAGGCTGTGTGGGGCTCATGCGGTGTATATAGGGAGGCTGTGTGGGGCTCATGCAGTGTATATGGGGAGGCTGTGTGGTTCTCATGCAGTGTATATGGGGAGGCTGAGTGTGGCTCATGCAGTATATTTGGGAGGTTATGTGGGGCTCATGCAGTGCATATAGGGAGGCTGTGTGGGGCTCATGCAGTGCATATAGGGAGGCTGTGTGGGGCTCATGCAGTGTATATAGGGAGGCTGTGTGTGGCTCATGCAGTGTATATGGGGAGGCTTTGTGGGGCTCATGCAGTGTATATGGGGAGGCTGTGTGGGGCTCATGCAGTGTATATGGGGAGGCTGTGTGTGGCTCATGCTGTATATAGGGAGGCTGTGTGTGGCTCATGTAGTGTATATGGAGAGGCTGTGTGGGGCTCATGCAGTGTATATGGGGAGGCTGTGTGGGGCTCATGCTGTATATGGGGAGGCTGTGTGGGGCTCATGCTGTATATAGGGAGGCTGTGTGGGGCTCATGCTGTATATGGGGAGGCTGTGTGTGGCTCATGCTGTATATAGGGAGGCTGTGTGGGGCTCATGCTGTATATGGGGAGGCTGTGTGGGGCTCATGCAGTGTATATGGGGAGGCTGTGTGGGGCTCATGCAGTGTATATGGGGAGGCTGCGTGTGGCTCATGCTGTATATGGGGAGGTTATGTGGGGCTCATGCAGTGCATATAGGGAGGCTGTGTGGGGCTCATGCAGTGCATATGGGGAGGCTGTGTGGGGCTCATGCAGTGTATATAGGGAGGCTGTGTGGGGCTCATGCAGTGTATATAGGGAGGCTGTGTGTGGCTCATGCAGTGTATATGGGGAGTCTGTGTGGGGCTCATGCAGTGTATATAGGGAGGCTGTGTGGGGCTCATGCAGTGTATATGGGGAGACTGTGTGGGGCTCATGCAGTGTATATGGGGAGGCTGTGTGGGGCTCATGCAGTGTATATGGGGAGGCCGTGTGTGGCTCATGCTGTATATAGGGAGGCTTTGTGTGGCTCATGTAGTGTATATGGAGAGACTGTGTGGGGCTTATGCTGTATATGGAGAGGCTGTGTGGGGCTTATGCAGTGTATATAGGGAGGCTGTGTGGGGCTCATGCAGTGTGTGTGTGTGTGTGTGTGTGTGTATATATATATATATATATATATATATAGAACAAAAAAGAAAATCCAGCAAGAACTCCGCAAACCAGGGTTGGAGTAAAATGATGCTTTTCTTTATTTCTTCAACAAGGTTAAAAAGACGACCCACAAGGATCAGGAACCAGAGTGCATGGCAGAAATAAACGCAAATGGGACTACGCGTTTTGGCGGCCTAATCCGCCTTCTTCACGGTCCAAATCTAATCTGTGATTAGGTTTGGACTGTGAAGAAGGCGGATTAGGCTGCCGAAACGCATAGTCCCATTTGCGTTTATTTCTGCCATGCACTCTGGTTTCTCATTTTTGCAACACCATTTTATTTTTATGGACCACATCACATTTGAAGTCACTTTGAGGGGTCTATATGATAGAAAATACCCAAAAGTGACACCATTCTAAAAACTGCACCCCCTCAAGGTGCTCAAAACCATATTCAAGAGTTTATTAACCCTTCAGTTGCTTCACAGGACTTTTTTGAATGTTTAAAAAAAATGAACATTTAACTTTTTTCACAAAAAAATTGTTTCAGGTCCAATTTTTTTTATTTTACCAAGGGTAACAAGAGAAATTGGACTGCAAAAGTTATTGTGCAATTTGTCCTGAGTATGCTGATATCTGATATGTGGGGGGAACCACTGTTTCGGAGCATGGCAGAGCTCAGAAGGGAAGGAGCGTCGTTTGACTTTTTCAATGCAAAATTGGCTGGAATTCAGATCGGACGCCATGTCACATTTGGCGAGCCCCTGACGTACCTAAACAGTGGAAACCCCCCACAAGTGACACCATTTTGGAAACTAGACCCCCCAAGAAACTTATCTAGATATGTGGTGAGAACTTTGAACCCACAAGGGCTTCACAGAAGTTTTTAACGTACAGCGGTACAATTAAAAATTCATATTTTTTCCACAAAAATGACCTTTTCACTCTCAATTTTTATTTTTCCAAGGGTAACAGGTCCCCAAAAGTTATTGTGCAATTTGTCCTGAGTACGCTGATACCCCATATGTGGGTGTAAACGACTATTTGGGCGCATGGCAGAGCTCGGAAGGAAAGCAGCGCCATTTGACTTTTTTGGCTGGAATTGGGATTGGACGCCATGCCGCGTTTGGAAAGCCCCTGATGTGCCTAAACAGTGGAAACCCCCACAAATGACACCATTTTGGAAACTAGACCACCTAAGAAACTTATCTAGATATGTGGTGAGCACTTTGAACCCCCAAGGGCCTCACAGAAGTTTATAACACCTGGGCGTGAAAATAGAAAAATCATATTTTTTTCACAAGCAAGATCAATTAGTCCCCAATTTTTTTTTATTTTTCCAATGGTAACAGGAGAAATTGGACCCCAAAAGTTGTTTTGCAATTTGTCCTGAGTATGTTGATACCCCATATCTGGGAGAAAACTACTGTATGGGCACACGTCAGGGTTCGGAAGGGAAGTAGTGACGTTTTGGAATGCAGACTTTGATGGAATAGCCTGCGGGTGTTATGTTGCCTTTGGAGAGCCCCTGATGTACCTAAACAGTGGAAACCCCCCACAAGTGACCCCATTTTGGAAACTAGACCCCCTAAGGAACTTATCTAGATGTGTGGTGAGCACTTTGAACGCCCCAGTGCTTCACAGAAGTTTATAACGCCTGGGCGTGAAAACAAAAAAATCATATTTTTTTTCCACAAAATTATATTTTTGCCCCCAATTTTTTATTCTACTAAGGGTAACAGGAGAAATTGGAGCCCAAAATTTGTTTTGCAATTTGTCCTGAGTAGGCTGATACCCTACATGTGGGGGTAAAACACTGTTTGGGTACATGGCAGAGCTTGGAAGGGAAGGAGCACCATTTGACTTTTTCAAGGCAGAATTAGCTGGAATTGAGGTCGGACGCCATGTTGTGTTTGGAGAGCACCTGATGTGCCCAAACAGTGGAAACCCCCAATTCTAACTCCAACCCTAACCCCAACACACCCCTAACCCTAATCTCAGCCCTAGCCCTAACCCTAATGGGAAAATGGAAATAAATACATTTTTTTAATTCTATTATTTTCCCCTAACTAAGGGGGTGATAACGGGGGGTTTGATTTAATATTTATGGCGGTTTTTATGTTTGGCAGCTGTCACACGCTAAAAGACGCTTTTTATTGTAAAAATAGTTTTTGCATCACCACATATTGAGAGCTATAATTTTTCCATATTTTGACCCTCCGAGTCATGTGAGGTCTTATTTTTTGCGGGACGAGTTGACATTTTTATTGGTACCATTTTTGGGCGCGTGACATTTTTTTTATCGCTTTTTATTCCGATTTTTGGGACACAGAATGAACAAAAACCAGCATTTCAAAAATTTCTTTTGGGGAGTGCGTTTACACCGTTCCACGTGCGGTAAAATTAATAAAGCGGTTTTATTCTTCGGGTCAGTACGATTACAGTGATACCTCATTTATGTCATTTTTTTATGTTTTGGCGCTTTTATGCAATGAAAACAATTTTATATAAAAAATAGTTATTTTTGCATCGCTTTATTCTGTGGGCTATAACTTTTTTAATTTTTCGCTGATGACGCTGTATGGCAGCTCTTTTTTTGCGGGACAAGATGCTGTTTTCAGCGGTGCCATGGTTATTTATATCCGTCTTTTTGATCGCACGTTATTGCACTTTTTGTTCGGCGGTATGATGATAAAGATTTATTTTTTGGTTTGTTTTTTATTTTTATTTTTTAAGGGGTTTACTAAGGGGGTTAACTAATGGGACAGTTTTATAGGGCGGGTCATTACGGACGTGGCGATACCAAATACGTGTACTTTGTTTTTTTTTTTAAATTATTTTTACACTTCTTTTTTTTTTTTTTTTCTTTATTAGTGTCCCAGGGGGGGGGGGACATAACTGTCATGTGACAGATAGCTGATCTGTCACAGGCAGTGCAGAAGGCTTCCTCGTGCCTGCGCTTTGCAGGCACTGAGGAAGCCGGCTCCCTGCAGGCCCCTGAAGGTCCCCGCTGCCATTTTGGATCCGGAGACCTGCAGGGAAGGAGGCCTCCGCAGCAGCGCTGCACATTGCTCTTCTGTAGGGGTCTCAGGGAAGCACGGAGAAAGCCCCCTCCCTGCCAATGCTTCCCTAAACCCCCGGTACACTGTGATAATCAGCTGACAACCGGCCATGATCAGCGTCGCTCACCACGTGGGCGCCGCTGATCGCTATGACGTACTATCCCGTCCCTGGGAATTAAATCCCAGGGCACATGAATGGGATAGTACGTCATATGGCAGAAAGGGGTTACATTGTGGAAATTCAAAGACTGAAAAGTGGGACGTGCAATATTATTCAGCCCCTTTACTTTAAGTGCAGCAAACTCACTCCAGAAGTTCATTGTGGATCTCTGAATGATCCAATGTTGTCCTAAATGACTAATGATGATAAATATAATCCACTTGTGTGTAATCAAGTCTCCGTATAAATGGACCTGCTCTGTAATAGTCTCAGGGTTCTGTTTGTAGCACAGAGAGCATCATGAAGACCAAGGAACACAACAGGCAGGTCCATGATACTGTTGTGGAGAAGTTTAAAGCCGGATTTGGATACAAAATGATTTCCAAAACTTTTAGCATCCCAAGGAGCACTGTGCAAGCGATCATATTGAAATGGAAGGAGAATCATACCACTGCAAATCTACCAAGACCCGGCCGTCTCTCTAAACTTTCATCTCAGACAAGGAGAAGACTGATCAGAGATACAGCCAAGAGGCCCATGATCACTCTGGATGAACTGCAGAGATCTACAGCTGAGGTGGGACAGTCTGTCCATAAGATAACAATCAGTTGTACACTGCACAAATCGGGCCTTTCTGGAAGAGTGGCAAGAAGAAAGCCATTTCTCAAAGATATCCATAAAAAGTGTCGTTTAAAGTTTGCTACAAGCAACCTGGGAGACACACCAAACGTGTGGAAGAAGGTGCTCTGGTCAGGTAAAACCAAAATCGAACTTTTTGGCAACAATGCCAAATAATATGTTTGGCGTAAAGGCAACACAGCTCATCACCCTGAACACACCATCCCCACTGTCAAACATGGTGGTGGCAGCATCATGGTTTGGGCCTGCCTGCTTTTCTTCAGCAGTGACAGGGAAGATGGTTAAAATTGATGGGAAGATGGATGGAGCCAAATACATGACCATTCTTGAAGAAAACCTGTTGGAGTCTGCAAAAGACCTGAGACAACAAGACAATGATCCCAAACATAAAGCAAAATCTACAATGGAATGTTTCATAAATAAACGTATCCAGGTGTTAGAATGGCCAAGTCAATGTCCAGACCTGAATCAAATTGAGAAACTGTGGAAAGAGCTGAAAACTGCTGTTCACAAACGATCTCCATCAAACCTCACTGAGGTGAGCTGAGGTGCTTGAGCTGTTTGCCAAGGAAGAATGCGCAAGAATTTCAGTCTCTCGATGTACAAGACTGTTAGACCCCAAGCGACTTGCAGCTGTAATCACAGCCTTGACTACTGCAACCTCCTACTCTGTGGCCTCCCCTCTAACACTCTCGCACCCCTCCAATCTATTCTAAACTCTGCTGCCCGACTAATCCACCTGTCCTCCCGCTATTCCCTGGCCTCTCCCCTCTGTCAATCCCTGCACTGGCTCTCCATTACCCAAAGACTCCAGTTCAAAACCCTAACCATGACATACAAAGCCATCCACAACCTGAGTCCTCCATACATCTGTGACCTCGTCTCCCGGTACTTACCTGCATGAAACCTCCGATCCTCACAAGATCTCCTTCTGAACTCCCCTCTTATCTCCTCTTCCCACAATCAGAGGAGAAGGTTGCAGTACTCAAGGCGTGAGTCCTATGCACCTTACCCCCCTCTACTCCCACTCCCCAACAAATTTTAAGTACCTGATTGCATTCTCCCCATCTCACAATTCATTATGACTATTAGGGGCTTAGCACCCTCCTCCACCATCCAATTCATTTTACATCTTATCCAACGTCCTGTCCTCCTCCTCCTGACCCTTTTCATAAGTCAATTATAAGTCCCCCTTAAGGTCACGTTACACATATCAATGTCCCAGCGATCCCACGTGGATGGGATCGCTGGGACATAGCTGATCGCTGGTGGGCTGTCACATAGGCAGACCCACCAGCGATAAGGACCAGCGGGCACACTGGTTTCCAGGGTAAACAGCGGGTCTCTAAGAGCCGCGTGGCTTAGATACCCGCTGTTTACCCTGGATACCAGCTCCCAGTGTCGCTGATCGTTGGTCTCTCACTGTCACACGCCGCGAAGCATGCTGGCCCGCGGGAGACCAATGATCAAAAAACGGCCCAGGACGTTTGAGCGGGATCAGCGATACCCGTCAGGGGGGGCCGGTGGCTGATACATGTCACACACAGCGATATCGCTGGCGAGATCGCTGTGGCGTCACAAAATCAGTGATCTCGCTGTGTGCGATGGGGCATTAAGTCCCATCTCAATTCCCACATCCCTCATTGTCCTCTCCTCCTACATCCCATCATTGTCCTCTCTCCAATATGTTGAAACAAAATAAACCCCACATTCGTTCCTCCGTGGCATCGCTGCTTCTTTCTTCTTCACCTGTAACTTTCTAAATGACACAGGCTCGCACTGCATGTTAAAATCATGAAGCCGCCAGCGCCTGTCACTGAGAAAGCGCCGGGCAGGGAGCTGAAGCCTGGTTTATGCAGTTCCACTGCCATTTTCTCCTATAAGCAGCGGACTGCAGGATCTCTCCCTGCCCGGCACGCCGCATATCATGGGGGCAATCTGGCCATGGGGCCCCCCCACAGCCTCTAACGCCAAACGACAAGCCAGACTGCGCTCATTATTACCACCCTGCAAGGTCCTCCTTCCACCTCCATCAGCTACTTGTCCGCTACTTGTCCTCCCCTGACATAACCCCAAATGCATGAAGATTTGTTGTTTCTCCTGAATCTACCAAACTTTCTTCTCAATGGTCCTTGGGGTTATTGCACACCCCCTTGATTGATCACTGATGTTGTAGGACCAACCATTATATTAAGGATTGAGGACAACCGTAGCACCCGCATAGTCTTTCACTGTTATGAATATCTTTTTCTTGTGCTTTACTGAACAGCAAGTGTTCATATTTTTCTGTAGCACTACCTCTCGCTAATTTAAGTATTAGACAGTCAACTTCCCAACCCCCAAGATTATTGTGCTGCCCACATAATACATGGATATGTTGGATTTTCCTGGACAAAAAGACTTTCTATGCAGCCAATATCTCATCAACCAGAAACCTTTGGGATGAACTGGAAGATGGCTGAGACCCCGGCCTATCAGCTGTCTGCATTCATTTATTTTACTACAGTATATTTCCTTTTTTGGGGAAGGTGTGGAGAGTTGGGGTCTATAGTCGGCGCAATTCCAGAAGAATGCAAATTTATCAATGTAAGAAATCGCGGCGTTCTCCAACATCAGCACGTAATTGAATACAGAGCCGAGTGTCCATTACAGAGTAGCAGGCCGCCTTGTAATTAAGTTCCAGTGTAAATTGATAAATCAAGTTAGACGGCATAGATTTCCTGGGGGATGTAGCTCGGCTTCTTAACGATAAAGAATAGAAGGGAGTTTGGGAAGTTAGCGTGATGATTCCTTGACCGGTGAAAGCTTAAAGAATTCTGGGAAAAGTTGTGTGACCTCTACCTGACTCTGAGCATGTTATGTTGGTGGGGCCCAATGCCACTTACATGAAAGGGGCCGCTCATCCTAAATTATGCAGCAGTAAATAAATTTACTTAACCTGAGTAAGCGCTGTATTTTATTATGTATCCTTACACTTATTATATATAAAACTGACCTCGTTCCATAATTAAAGTGATGATTCAGATTTCATGAGCAACCTTCCAATATCATAGGGAGAACGGATAGGCTGACATGACCATGCATATTCAGCCGTGAGAATCCCAGACCTCTGTTAGGAAAGATTTGGGAGACCCCATGGATGGAAAATTGTGGTGGTACGACATTAAGATCGCAATGTGCCGCTGCTAGACTCAACGCATATAATTTTGTTGTTTACCATTAATTATGATGTAGCAGTGTTGCACTATTTTGTGTCCTGCAAATACATATAGCTGTAACTTATGGGGAATTTATACTGCAAAATAATTGCAAATGAGCATTAGTATTTCAAAATTATGTTGTACTGTAAACAGGGTGCCAATCACCCAATGTACAAGAAAAACTCATTCATTGGGTGAAAGCACAAATATCCTCATTCTCGGCGGTGCATCATCCTGTGTAAACAGGACTGCTGAAAACTATGGAAGTCTATGTGCACTGATGATCTAATATAGCTTGCTCAGTGCACATCGCTTGTTTTGGTCTGCCTGTGTAAATAGGCATTCAAATGACAGCAGATCGGATAATGTTTACCGATTGGCAGTTGTATCCTGCCACCGGTTGGTCTGTGTAAACAGACTTTTAGGTAAGTGGTGTAAGAAAGCAATAGGTAAAGCCCCAGTCACACACAGCGATCTCGCTAGCGAGATCGCTGCTGAGTCACAAGTTTCGTGACGCAACAGCGATCTCACCAGCGAGATCGCTGTGTGTGACACTTATCAGTGACTGGCCCCCCTGCCGGGTATCGCTGATCGTCCTCGAATGGCCTGGACATTTTTTTGATCGCTGGTCTCCCGCTGGCCAGCGGGAGACCAGCAATCAGCGAGCTGGAGCTGGTAACCAAGGTAAACATCGAGTTTCTAAGCGCCATGCAGCGCTTAGAAACCCGCAGTGTACGTTAGATACCAGTGTGCTGGTGCAGGGAGCTGGTAACCAAGGTAAACAGTGGGTTTCTAAGCGCCACGCGACGCTTAGAAACCCGATGTTTACCTTGGTTACCAGCTCTCTGCACCAGCGTGCTGGTATCTAACGTACACTGCGGGTAACTAAGCGACATGCGTCGCTTGTTACCCGCGTGTCGCTGTCCTGGTCGCTGGTGAAGCTGCCTGTTTGGCAGCTCACTAGCGATCATGTAGCAACACACCAGCGATCCTGATAAGTTCATATCGGTGTCGGGATCGCTGTGTGATGGGGCCCTAAGGTCCTGGATGGAAGGATTTTGTCATTGAGGTGGCTGGCTGCAGTGATGTAAGTCCTGGGAGAAGGTGTACAAGTAACAATAGGTTACAGAGATTGGTTTAATTTTGGGTCTAGGATTTGGGAGTGACCAAAAAGCCTGGGTGGGAACGGTTGCTTCCATGCCCAGTCTGGGTCTTACAGGCTAATAGGCAGATGGATTAGCTCAGGGGTGTATAGTTGTGCAGAGACTGGAGAAAGATGTAGCTGAGGTTATATCCTGAGGGGTTCCCATGCTGCCAAGTTGGTGAGATCGTTTGATTTATTCTGTCTTGCCCAAAGAAAGGATTATTATGTTATTCATTTGTACTGAAGAAAGCTGTTTCCATGTTGAGCTGAAATGTTTATGAAGGACAAACTTTTTTTTTTTTTTTAATTTTGTTTTTGATATTAAAACCCTATGAATTGAATTAAAATAAAGGATAGAATCTCCAGCGCTGGACTTCAGTTGAAAATTCATCATTTATTGGAAATTCTTAAAATCGGACAGAAAAAAGTATGAATAAGGACATACAGGCAGATGGGGTCTCTGGTGGTCTCCAACCAACGCGTTTCGACCTAGAAGGTCTTACTCATGGTTCCAGGGTGAACCATGAGTAAGACCTTCTAGGTCGAAACTCGTTGGTTGGAGACCACCAGAGACCCCATCTGCCTGTATGTCCTTATTCATACTTTTTTCTGTCCGATTTTAAGAATTTCCAATAAATGATGAATTTTTAACTGAAGTCCAGCGCTGGAGATTCTATCCTTTATTTTGCTTCAGTCAACGCCCCTGATCAAGGTGACTCCGTGCGCAGGAGGATTATGGATCGTAACTGAGACTGGTGAGCTGACCTCCCCTTATTTTCCCTACCCTTCTACAACTATGAATTGAATTGGTGTAATGCCCAACACTGCCTGTAGAGATATGTACCACGTTTTGTGGAAGAACAATCTCTTTAAAGGGAATCTGTTACCCCATTTTCGGCCTATAAGCTGTGGCCACCGCTATCAGGGGCTTATCTACAGCATTCTGTAATTCTGTAGATAAGCCCCCGATGTAACCTGAAAGATAAGAAAAACAAGTAAATCCCCCGTTACACACTGCGATATCGCTAGCAATATCGCTGTAAAGTCACCGATTTTGTGACGTAGCAGCGATATTGCTAGCGATATCGCTGCATGTGATACTTACCTCCGACCGGCTCCCCCGCTGTTTATCGCTGATCGCGCAAGAAGCTGCTGGACCATTCCTCGTCGTCCACTTCCTGCGGCGCTTCCTGCTGTGACGACGAGCGACGCGTGGAGCCGGGTGGGAGGACGCAGGATCGCCGCGTCTGACAGGTAAGTAGCGATCCCCGTCCCCTGCGATGTCGCTGGTGAGATCTGCCTGAGTGGCAGTTCACTAGCGACCACCCAGCGATTCACCAGCGATCCTGACCACGTCATATCGCTGGTCGGGATCGCTGGTGAGTCGCTAGGTGTAACGGTACCCTTAGATTATACTCACCGGGGGAGGGCCGTGGTTGGGTGTGGTGGGTGTCTCGGTCTGGTCCGGCGCCTCCCATCTTCTAGAGATGACGTCCTCCTCCTTGCTTCATGCTGTTCTCCTGCGCAGGCATACTTTCTCTGCCCTGTTGAGGGCAGAGTAAGGTACTGCAGTGCCCAGGCGCCGGGAAAGGTCAGAGAGGTCCGGCACCTGGGCACTGCAGTACTTTACTCTGCCCTCAACAGGGCAGAGAAAGTATGCCTGCTCAGGAGCGCAGCATGAAGAAAGGCGGAGGACGTCCTCTCTAGAAGATGGGAGGCGCCGGATCAGACCGCGACACTCATCGGACCAGACCGGATCCCAAGGTGAGTATAATCTAACTCGTTTTTCTAATCTTTCAGGTTACATCGGGGGCTTATCTACAGCATTACAGAATGCTGTAGATAAGCCCCTGATGGCGATGGCCACAGCTTATAGGCCGAAAATGGGGTGACAGACTCCCTTTAAAACATGTCTTTGACAAAGATCACCAATGGAAGAAAGGAATGGCTGTCAAATAATGCAATTCTCTGATTGACAGGACTCTGCTGTCAGGACATGAAAGGTGTGGTGTTCTCTGTCACAAACAATAGATTTTAGCAAAATAGCTGGTGGCATTGGTGGCAGTCTTTTGTTATCATTTGTGTGCTACATAATATATTCTAATCTGCATTAATCCCCATCAGGATCCTGCGTGTAAACCAAGCCTAGAAGATTATGTGGCGGGGTTATGGCTTTTACTGAAATACAGGTTACATTAGTTTTCCATTAACAGCCCTGAATATCCATGTATCATCTTCTGCTACAGTCAGGAAAACAGGGGCGGTGCATGATGCGTAAGTGATATCAGCAGCACCCCAAGCCTTTCCGCACCCTGGCCAGACTCATAACCATAAAAAATCTAATTGTTACATAGTTAAACAGTGAATAACTTTGAGAGATTGGAGATGTCGTGTGAGAAAATTATACGGAGTAATGAGAGAATAGCTCTAACTACAGTAGAGATCCCAGACCTCGGATTATGCTGATGGATCTTCATCAATGGACTTGTTTCTTGAAGGCACTTCTCAGATGTTGGAGAAACTCATGCTAGAGCATGAAACACTGGATATTAGGATATACAGAGAAGGAAGCCCCTAAAGAATTATCTTTATTTGTTATAATTTTGTCAAGCATGTAAAGTTATGAAACTGTGAAAATCACTTTATAAGGTGATTTGTCTTTATACCTTTAAAAAAATTGTCATGGCAGTGGTTTCCCTGCTTTTTTCCAAAGTCTACTTGCCTGCCTTCAGCTACATTGATATCAGAACATGCTCATTTGGAGTACAGATGATGGAAGTGAAAAGGGTCAGCTCTTGTGTCTCCAATAACTCTTGGTTACAATGGATTACTGTAATATCAAGACATTTGAGCATCTTTTTTTCCTTCACAATAAAAGAATAAAAATAATTACTTACTACAACTTGTGCCAATAGGAACGAACAGAAAACCACCAAACCTGTTGACCTTACTGCTATGGTCTTCTTTATTCCAATACTTTTGATACCACTTTATTTCAATACTTTTTCTTCCCTTCCTAGCTCTGAGAATCGGCATAATGAATTTGTGGGGTCTTTTTGGCCAATTTAAGAGTTCATTACACTGGAAAGTTATCAGGAACAAGTTTTTCCTAGGAACGCTTGCTACCACTAATTAGCCTCTCGAAACAGGCGGCCAGTAAACCAGCAAAATTCTTATTCAATGGTATGATTATTTTTAAGCTTTGCTTAAAAATTATCTTTCTTAGCAGAGCATTATCTTACGTAAACAAGACGTGCTGCCGAGAACAATGATACTCCGAGTGGAAAAAGGGAATCTCTATAATTCAGACTCGTGAGCTAATGCTAAACTAAAGGTCCGTTTATATGGCTTGACCAGCAGCATGATGCAACCACTGATCAGTAAACTTCAACCAATCGGCGGTTAATTAAATGCCGGTCTACAGAGGCAGACCAAAGAAAACAATGCACAAGAGATCTAGAAGAGATTGCTCAACAAGTCTGGTTTACAGAGGGACGAAATACCTTCAAACGTTTTTTTTTTGCACTCTACAAATAATAATTTTGCGTGATAAATGAGCATTTTGCTCCTTCATTGGGTGATAGGCAGCCTATTTACGTGGCAATATGTGAAACAAGCATTTTTACACTCGTTCCCGACTTTTTTGCAATGTAAATGCAGTTTTACAAACTTCTGGCCAAACTTGAACCACTGAAGTCCTCTCTGATCAAAGCACTTTTTTTATATATTTTTTTTTTGTCATCTCGCACCAACCTCAAATTTTGCATAAGGAAGAAATTTGATTCCCTTGAAACCAAAGAAGATGAAGTTTAGAGGCTGTCAATTATAATGCCTCAGCAGCTCTTCAGACAAGGTGATTTGAGAAGAAATGTCTCCTTTCATTAAGTAAACTGAGAGAAAATGTACATGTAATGAGTGACCTTCACTATCTGTAGATAAGTACTCTCATATTCCTCCTATCTCAACATAGCAACCCTTACTGATAGATTCATTGTAAGGAGAAAATGTCCTTGTGCTCAGTAAGTTCTAACTAATTTCATGTCCTGCCATTGTTGACTACTTTTCCTAAAGTTTAAAGGGGTGGTTCACTACCTAAAATGTCCTTTATAACTATCCTTACACCTGGTCCCTGACCACTTTTGTAATTATCCTTATTATAAAATACTTTACACTTCTCCCTATCTACCTTATCCCTGAATGTGCTGTTGTGTTTTTTTTTGTTTTTTTTTTGTATTTTTAACTGCACTCACTGTGACATTTTGTTCAAGAGGAGTCTTAAACAGGACGTCACCGGAAGCTGGGGCTGCACTCACTCCCCGCATTGCCTATTACCGTCATCAGGGGGCGTCAGTGCAGTTACTACAGTTTCCTGCATTGCTGCCCTCTGGAAAAGTTCTGGATCCCTGGCCATGGTGATAGAAGCTTCAAGAGTGGTGAGCACAGAGCCTGCTCTCTGGTTATATCTCCGCCACCGCATCTTCTAACTATGAAACAAGAAGTCAACAGGGACCAGAGGTAGAAGCAGTGAGTGACACTAGCGCTGTGCTTTCTTCTGCCACAGCGTCTATCACCATGAATTCAGGACATCTTCAGTGGGCGGTAATGCGATGCAAGAAACTGTAGTAAGTAACTGTAGTGCCGCCGCTGATGGCGTCCTGTTTAAGGAGGGGCAACATTTGCTACAAACAAGTTAGTGCAGCCCTAGCCCACGTGATGTCATATTTAGTATTAGCTAGCTAGGAAGAAGTGGAGGGTATATTATAATAAAACTAGTTACAAAAGTGGTTAGGGTATAAGTATAGATATTTATAAAGGACAATTTAGGGGTTAGACCGATCCTTTAAAGGGAACCTGTCAGCAGGATTGTGCACAATAACCTACAGGCAGTGTCAGGTCGGCACCATTATACTGATTATAATGATACCTTGGTTAATGTAAACCGTCTTGTGGTTTTCGTTTAAAGGGAGCCTGTCACCTTGTTTTTGAGCTATGAGCTGTGGCCACTGCCTTTCGGGGCTTATCTACAGCATTCTAGAATGCTGCCGGGTATCGCTGATCGTTCATGAAAGGTTAGGACTTTTTTTTCGGTCGTTGGTCTCCCGCTGGCAAGCACGCATCGTTGCATGTGGCAGGCGGGAGAGTAGCGACCAGCGATCAGCGCGCTGGTAACCAAGGTAAACGTTGGGTTTCTAAGCAGCGCGGTGCTTAAAACCTGATGTGTACCTTAGTTACTAGTGCACTGATGCAGGGAGCTGGTAACCAAGGTACACATCGGGTTTCTAAGTGACGCGCGCCGCTTAGAAACCAGATGTGTACCTTAGTTACCAGCTCCCTGCATCAGCGCGCTGGTAACTAACGTACACAGCGACGCACCCGCTCGGCGTCACTGGTGCTGATTGCTGGTGAAGCTGCCTGTTTGACAGCTCACCAGCGATCATGTAGCGACACACCAGTGATCCTGACAAGTTGATATCGTTGTCGGGATCGCTGGTGAGTCGCTATGTGTGACGGGGCCCTTGGAGAGCCTGACCCTGCAGGCCCTCGTGATTCCTGTGTGAGCTGAGAACCCTAACCACAGACTAGACGATGGCTACTCAGACTTATGCTGCCTGAAAGGCAGTCGAGCACTTCACGTTCCTCCTAAAGAACCGGAAAGCAGAGCAGAGTGTAAATTACCTTCAGAAGGGAAAGTGTGCTGAAATAGAAATCGATCCTAGAGGGAGTAAAGCAAATCATGAAATACAAAATAAAGGATTAAGTATGTACTGTTAAAAAATATGCCACCTACTTCCTAAAAAGAAATAGAAGATGGATGCAGGGTAAAGAAGATAAACAGCAAATAGATTATTCCAAGCTGGCCTTTCACTGACTGCCTTAAACTACAGCAGTATAGCTGGAGATCCAAATGAGACTATCACTAGCAGGAAATACCAGCAGGGGGAAAGTATATAAAGCTGCACCTGAAAGGTGATGGGGAGACATAAATGAAAACACCTGTTACCTTAAGACTGAAGCAAGGATAACAGAATCTAAACACCCGAAGAAAAGGTCTATCTGCTGTGGCTTGGTGAACAAGGGAGCCGACCACAAAGTACTGACTAAAGGGTTTAAAACCAGACGCATGACATCCATCTTATGAACACCAAAATTATCAGAGGCAGATTCTCATAAATGTATACTCCAGGATATATATTTTTTTTTCTTTCTGTTCCTAGTCTCTGAATAGAAAAGGATGGAGCACAAGAAATTACTTCTAGATAGTTTTTTTTTTTTTTCTGCAGAAGTGTTTTAAGGGCATAATGACCTAAGTTGGTTATCAGGCTTGGAGAGTGAAAATGAACTCTTCTTCAAGACTTGAAAGAACTGGTGGGTAAAAAGTCATCAGAACATGAATAATGGCCAATGTCAGACCAGAAATAAATGCCAATTGATTATTTAAGTAGTTTAGCACTAATTTACCAGCCTGACTAAAAGCCCCGTCACACTAAGCGAGATCACTAGCGATATCGCTTAAGCGTCACCGATTTTGTGACGCAGCCGCGATATTGCTAGCGATATCGCTATGTATAGAATCATAGAATCGTAGAGTTGGAAGGGACCTCCTGGGCCATCTGGTCCAACCCCCTGCTCAAAGCAGGATTCGCTAAATCATCCCAGTCAGATGTCTGTCCAGCCTCTGTTTGAAGAACTTCCATTGAAGGAGAACTCACCACTTCTCGTGGCAGCCTGTTCCACTCATTGATCACTCTAACTGTCAAAAAGTTTTTTCTAATATCTAATCTGTGTCTCCTCCCATTCAGTTTCATCCCATTGCTTCTAGTCTTTCCTTGTGCAAATGAGAATAAAGTTGATCCTTCTACAATGTGACAGCCCTTTAGATATTTGTAGACAGCTATTAAGTCTCCTCTCAGTCTTCTTCTCTTTTGCAAACTAAACATTCCCAAATCCTGCAACCTTTCCTCATAAGACAGGGTTTGCAGACCGGTCACCATTCTGGTCGCTCTTTTCTGAACTTGCTCCAGTTTGTTGATGTCTTTTTTAAAATGTGGTGCCCAAAACTGGACACAATATTCCAGATGAGGTCTGACCAAAGAGGAGTAGAGGGAAATAATGACTTCACGTGATCTAGACTGTATGCTTCTGTTAATACATCCTAGAATTGCATTTGCCTTTTTTGCTGCTGCATCACACTGTTGACTCATATTCAGTCTGTGATCTATTAGTATACCCAGGTCTTTTTCACATGTGCTGTCACTTAGCCCTATTCCTCCCATTCTATATATGCTTTTTCCATTTTTATTGCCCAGATGTAGTACTTTGCATTTCTCCCTGTTAAAAACCATTCTGTTAGTTGCTGCCCACTTCTCCAGTTTATTTAAATCTTTTTGAATCCTCTCTCTCTCTTCTCTAGTATTAGCTATCCCTCCTAGCTTTGTGTCATCAGCAAATTTAATCAGTTTACCCTCAATTCCTTCATCTAAATCGTTGATAAAGATGTTGAACAATACAGGGCCCAGGACAGAGCCCTGTGGTACCCCACTTGAGACATTCTTCCAACTGGATGTGCAGCCATTTACGACCACTCTTTGGGTCCGATCACTAAGCCAGTTATGAATCCACCTAACAGTTGCCTTGTCCATTCCATACTTAATCATTTTTTCAATAAGGATTGTATGAGAGACTTTGTCAAATGCTTTGCTGAAGTCAAGATATACTATATCTACAGCATTTCCTTGATCCAACCAATCAGTGATACCGTCATAGAAGGAAATTAAGTTAGTCTGACATGACTTATTAGTTACAAACCCATGCTGACTCTGTTTAATCACTTCATTCTTATCCAGGTATTGACATACATGTTTAATAATTTGTTCAAAGATCTTTCCTGGTATAGAAGTCACTCACCGGCCTATAGTTACCTGGGTCCACCTTCTTCCCCTTTTTGAAGATAGGAGCAACATTTGCTCTTCTCCAGTCTTCTGGCACTTCTCCTGTTCTCCAAGAATTTTCAAAGATTATAGAGAGGGGTTCAAAAATTTCTTCTGCTATCTCCTTCAGTACTCTGGGGTGTAATTCATCTGGACCTGGAGACTTGAATTCATTTAGGCTAGCTAAGTGTTTCCTCACTATCTTTCTGTTTATAGATATCCTGGATTCTTCTATTCCCTTAATAGGACAGTGAATAACAGTTGATGTTACATTTCCTTTCTGAGAGAAAACAGATGCAAAATAGGAATTTAAAAGTTCAGCCTTCTCAACATCTTGTCTTACCATTTCATCATTTTCATCCTGTAAAAATCCTATAGCATCTTTGACTTTTCTTTTACTTTTGACATATCCCCAAAATCCTTTATTATTGCTTTTGACATCTCTTGCAAGCCTCAATTCATTTTCAGCTTTAGCTAATCTGATTTGTGCCCTGCAGGTTCTGCAGACAGCATTATATTCTTCTTTAGATATGCCTCCCTCTTTCCATTTTATAAACATTTTTTTCTTCCTTTTTAGCATGTGCTTAAGTTCTGTGTTCATCCATCCTGGTTTCCTTAACTGCTTCCTATTCTTCCCTCTTTTCGGAATTGTTAACAACTGTGCTTTGAGAATTTCATTTTTCAAGATTTCCCATCCTTCCTGGACATTTTTGTCTTTAAGGATATCCAGCCATTGGATCCCTCCAATTCTCTTTCTGAATCCCTTAAAATCTGCCTTTCTGAAATCTAACCTTGACGTCTGAGTCTTCACAGGTCTTCCGCCTCTAGTTATCCAAAATTCTAAAATAGCATGGTCGCTACCTCCTAGGGTCCCAGCCACTTTTACCTCCTCAACCATTTCCTCCCTGTTTATAAGGATTAGATCCAAGGTAGCAGTTCCCCTTGTTTTCTCCCTTACCTTTTGGAAGATAAAGTTGTCAGCAAGAGAGGATAAGAATTTCCTTGACCTGTTAGTTTTGCCTGAGAGAGATTCCCAACAAATGTCTGGATAGTTGAAATCTCCCATGACAACTATGTCATATTTTTTGGAGAACTTGGCCATTTGATGCATAAAGAGTTCATCCATAGCTTCAGCTTGCACAGGCGGCCTGTAGTAAATGCCTACAATGGTGTCCTTTCCATTGTTCTGTCCTTGTATTCTTACCCAAACAGTTTCCACAGAACTCCCAGTCTCTGAAGCTTCAATCTCTGTGCAGATATACGCGTTTCTAACATACAATGCGACACCCCCTCCTCGTTTATCAAGTCTGTTTCTTGCAAATAAGTTGTATCCTTCTAGTCTTGTATTCCAATCATGTGTATCGTCCCACCAAGTTTCAGTGATTCCAATGACATCATATTTCTTTTCCTGTGTTAGTAGTTCCAATTCTCCTTGTTTGTTGCCCATGCTTTGTGCATTAGTATAGAAACATTTTAGTTTGTGATTGGTTTCTCTTTCTCCAATCTTTTTATTAATTAGATTCTTTCGTCTTTGTTCTTCCTTTCCACTTCTAATAGCAGAGTTCTCAATAGCATTTGTCAGGTGTATGGCTTTTTCTGGTCTTTTGCTTCCCTTCCCATGTTGTTCTAGTTTAAAGCTCTCCTTACAAGTGTAGCAAGGCGACTTCCAAATACATGCTTACCAGTCTTCGTAAGGTGCACCCCATCTCTAGCAAGTAGTCCATCGTATAAGTAGTTCACTCCGTGATCCAGAAATCCAAATCGTTGCTGACGGCACCATCGACGTAGCCAGTTGTTCACCTGCAGAATCTTATTCCACCTCCTTGTTCCATGGCCATCCACTGGGAGGATGGAAGAGAAGACCACCTGCGCTCCCAGTTCTTTCACTTTCTTGCCTAAGTCTTCAAAGTCTCTGCAGATGGTTTCCAGGTCGTTTCTTGCAGTGTCATTTGTCCCCACATGTAGTAGCAGGAATGGGTAGCCATCTGTAGGTCTGAAGAGTCCTGATATCCTGTCAGACACATCTTTAATTTTTGCACCTGGAAGACAGCACATTTCTCTTGAAGTTATATCCGGTCTGCAGATAGCGGCCTCTGTTCCTCTCAGCAGGGAATCCCCCATGACCACCACTCTCCGTTTCTTCTTCACAACATTTTTCTTTCTCCATCCAGGAGGACTCTGAGGGCGTACAAGGTTGCTGCTTGTTGGCAAAGTCTTATCCTGATGTATTTCTTCATCGTTTTCCTGTGTGAGAGCCTGGTACTGGTTCCTGAGCAGTATGGGTGCTGACTGCCTCCTGATCCTCCTGCTTCTCTGGGTCACATGTCTCCATTCCTCTGTTTCTTCAGGTGCACTTCGAATTTCTTCTCTTTCTGTAACATGAAGAGATAATTCTGCTCTGTCCAAGAACTCTTCACCTTCCTTAATGATCTTCAACGTAGCTAACCTCTCTTCGAGATTTTGCAACTTTTCCTCCAACAGGGACACAAGCTTGCATTTGTGGCATGTGAAGTTTGGCTTTTCCACTGGTAAGTCTGTGAACATGTAGCAAGAAATGCAGCTCACCAAATGGCTCCTGGCCTCTTCCATCTTGAGATTTCTTAAAAACGATGAAAGATGAGCCCAAATCCATATCGGCGCGCGGTTTTTCCGATTTCCTCTTTTCAGCTGCAACGGCCAAAACCCAGTGATCGTTGAGCTCGCGGAGACTCTTCACTTATCCCAGAAGGCACTGGGAATATGCAAATGATCTCCTCAAGACTCTTCCCCTGGTTTTCCGATTTCCTCTTTTTTTTTTTTTTTTTTGTGGGAAAGTGTGATACTTTCCTCTGACCGGCTCCCCCGCTGGCTATCGCTGATCGTGTGAGAACGTCCTGGGCCGTTTCTCGTCGGCCGCTTCCTGCTGGGCTTCCTGCTGGCGCCTACGAGCGACGCAATGACGCGGGCAGGAGGACGTCTTCATCGCCGCGTCTGACAGGTAAGTAACGACCGCCGACCGCTGCTGCATCGCTGGTGAGATCTGCCTGTTTGGCAGCTCACTAGCGACCATTTAGCGATGCACCAGCAATCCTGACCGGGTCGTATCGTTGTCAGGATCGCTGGTGCATCGCTAAATGTAACGGGACCCTAACAAAGATGAGGTAGAATGAATGTTAATGTGATTGTCCAGTCTCAACATACAGTAGATGACATCACTTGTTTACATGGTGTGCTTTCAATTTAACAATTTTTATGCAAGCAGAAAAATCAAATTTTCCGATAAAAGATCATTGTGTCCATTTGTTATTTGATTGCCAGCCTGCTTACCCTGGCATATAATTGAAAATGATTATTGGCTTGTGGTTATTGTATTAAAAATCTACCTTCTTTATCTCCTGATTATTTTAGAGTGGGTCATATTGTCTACTAGTGCCCATAGACTATTATAGGGGTGAAAAAAAAAATGTCTGACCCATCAGCGGGTTTTCTTCATGGCAGAGTGTTACTGATGCCATCTGCAGACATCTTTGCTGTTTGGTGTTGTTGGAAGTTCTGACTAATCCACAGAATACAGCAGAGATCAATTGGTCATTTTATCATTTTCAACATATTACGGTAGTTTTAGGTTTTATTGTCCAGGATGACCACCTTGATGGAGCAATCATGAATGACAAGTCTTTAAAAAAAAAAAAAAAAAATGAAGTCTCTAATGTGTGGCCAGATTTAGATATTGTTCAATACCAAAGGCCATTCCATGTATACATAATCCTCCAACCCTGTTTTAGATCCATCAAAAGCCTAAGAAGCTTTGAAGAATGCGTAAATTATCATATTCATAGAATGTTCAAGTTGGAAGGGAGCTCCAGAGTCATAGTGCTCAATGCAGGAGTCACTAAACCATTGATGGAGAACTTGCTATCTCTCGTGGCAGCCTGTTCCACTCATTGATCATCCTCTGTCAAAAAGTTTTTTTCTAATATCTAATATGTTTCTTCTCCCTTTTCAGTTTTGTTAAATTTCTTTTCGTGTTTTCATGTGCAAATGAGAATGCAGATGATCCGTCAACACTGTGACATCCCTTCAGATATTTGTAGACCGCTGTTACTGTATTTTTCGGACTATAAGACGCACCAGACCATAAGACGAGATCTCGGAGCCGAGATCTCAATCTGTACATGCGCCGCCTCCGGTGGCCATTTTCTCGGAGGCCACAGCATCGAGGCAATAGAACTGCGGGGGCTTCGGGCTTTCACATAATGTTGCTGGAGCCCCCAGCAGCATCGAGCACTGCCGAAACTGCCGCACCAGGCCCTGCAGCTGTAAGGAGGGTACAGAAACTATCCTGATCCTCCTAACTTGTCCCATGTTCATTAGGTATATTTCTGTATTGATTGTTTACTTGTAATGATGTGTGCAGAATCTGTTATGTAGAAATGTATATGATTAGGAAAAGTGTAGTGTACAAGTTTGGTCACTAGATGGGGTATGATAGGTGTGCTTAGTATAGGACAAGAGTTCATTGCTTGGGCTGATGCCCTCAGATCCGTGTTGAAACGGCTGAGGGAACACCCATATGCAGTGAGGCTCATGTGAAGTCTGTGATCTATCAGTATCCCCAAGTCTTTTTCACACGTGCTGTTGCTTAGTTCTATTCCTCCCATTCTGAAGATGTCATTTTCATTTTTCTTGCCCAGATGTAGAATTTAGAATTTTAAATTTCTCCCTGTTAAATACAATTCTATTAGTTACTGCCCATTGTTAAAGCTTATCTAGATCCTTCTGAATTCTTTTTCTTTCTTCTTTAATGTTAGCTATCTCTCCTGGCTACGCATTGTCTGCAAATTTGCTTAGTTTACCTTCAGCTCCCTTATCTAGATCATCTATAAAAATGTTGCATAATACTTTTAACAAAGGTAAGTTTGAAGCAGGATATGTTGCTTTTGTCTTTTTGTTCTTGGTTTTTGAATGGGTTGGGAATCTTTATAGTAGATTTTGCTCCAATGGAAATACAAAAATGATTAGAGAGAGAGAGAGAGAGATATCTTGGCGAATTGAAGTACAGGTCCAGATGGTTAGAAAGTTGGATCACATTGCATTAAGAGCTAGAAAGTTTCAAACCAGACGTTGCTTTCCATTTCTCAGTGGTGAAATTCTTTTCACCCGAGAGGCAGCTGTGCGTAAGAACCTTGTGTTACAAGCAGCCATCATCTTGCCTCGTCAGCACATGTACAGGCCTCTAAGGCAGGGTGCTGTCTCTATTCATCCAGGTGTGTCCCAGAAGCGAGGAGTCAGATGACAAAGGGCGGAGGCCAAAATTCAAATAGTAGCTGTAAAACATCCCTCCAATAACACAGGGGTTATGTTACTTCGTAACAAGACAGAAATGTGACTATACATCATTGAGAAGTATTTCTGAAGCATGTTTGCCTTGCTTTGTGTGTGCCATGTTACAGTACAATTCACTATGAAAAATAGATGTAAAGAGTATATATCATTACAATGTGGTCAGCAGGGGGTGGACATATCATTAGTGCAGCCTCACAAGGAACCAAGAGGTGACCGGGCCCACTTTCATCTCCAAAGCAGATGGAATTTTGCAATATGAAGAGATATTGGCTTGCAAAAGAGCCCATATATTGTTCATGCACTGGGGCCCTCTTCTGCTGTGTCCAGTCCTGGTGGTCGGTGTATCTTTCCTATAATGTTTGTATCTAGAAATAATTCTTCTAGGTGAAAATCAGGTTTTCTAAGAGCAGAAGTGTATCTAGATTTTCCTGCACCCGGGGAAAGAATTCAGTTTGTTGCCTCTCCCCTACACCCCAAGCACATATGCAATTTGCATAATTAGGCTATGTGCACACGTTCGGAAATGCTGCGGAAATTGCCGCAACATTTCCGCAACTCCCGTCGCGGGTAAAGCGCATGCGGAATTTGCTAAACACAAGCGTTTTGCAAGCGTATTTAGCTTGCAGAATGCTTGCGCTTTCCAAGCGATTTGAAGCATCGTTTGGAAAGGTGATTGACAGGTTGGTCACACTTGTCAAGCATAGTGCTTGACAAGTGTGACTAACTTTTTACTATTGATGCTGCCTACGCAGAAACAAGCTCCTTGATCTGAATGGATCTGCTGTGGGCATCCATACACCTGGATAAAATATTTGCAAATGGCATGCGCTGCGGACTCAGCCGTTTGGTCCCAGGTGGGTGTCACTACTGCAAACTTCGTGAAGTGATCTACCATCACTAGGCAGTGGTTGTATCCCTGGTGGGCCAGCCCGATGGTCAAGTAGTCGATGGTTAACAGTTCTAGCGGAGCTCAGGTTACTATCGTCTGAGTAGGAGCTCGTTGTTCTGGGGATTTAGCCAATTCACAAGCCCGACAGAGTCTACAAGCTTCGTCAACCGCTGCTCTTAGCCGAGGGTGGTAAACAAACCGCTGTAACCACTGGAGTGTTTTCTCAAGACCGAAGTGGGCCCCTTTTTCGTGAGCTTCGGTGGCCATGGCAGACAGCACCGTCTCTGGAATCACTACTTACCAGGAAGCCCCAAGTTTCCTCTGTAGTTGGACCTTCCGATATAACAGCCCGTTTCTAATCTGGAGACGTGCCCACTGCCGGAGCATCTTCAATGCTTCTGGAGTCAGAACACTCAGCTGTTCTTGATTAGGCAGCCTCTTTAGTATCACCCACTGTCTGAACAGAGCAAGTTCGCTATCCTCCTGCTGCAACCCAACCCACTCATCCCGAGATTTTCCCAACATTCCTTCATGTTGGAAGACTTGTACTTGATCCAGTGTAGCCGCCACCGTCCCAGCGGTCTTTCGGAACCGGGGAACCTCTTCTTCCTCTAACAACTCATCCTTGCTCTTTCCTGGCAGTGCATGTCTTGCTCTGGATAAGGTGTCAGTGTGGGTGTTCTCCACCCCCCTTTTATAAGCAATTCTGTATCGGAACTTCGCCATCCGGGCCACGTAGCGTTGCTCCAGGGCCCCTAAGTTGGCACTTTACAGATGCGCTAATGGGTTGTTATCCGTGCGCACCAGCACCTCCGAGCCAGACAGGAATTCTGTGACTCTCTCCATCATGGCCCACACCAAAGACAGCAACTCCTGCTTGAAGGAACTGTAGTTATCTGGGTTGCGTTCGGAATCATGAAGGGACCGGCTAGCATAAGCGATCACCCTCTCTCTTCCATCCTGCACCTGCGACAGCACAGTCCCAAGCCTGTGCAAGCTACCGTCAGTGTGGAGAATGATCAGTACAGAGTAGTCCGCATAAACCAGTACCGGAGCTTCGGTCAGCGCCTTCTTCAAGTCACAAAACGCCTTCAGATGGATTGACCCTTGGCATTTGGGGGTACCCCTTTCAGGAGTGCGGGGAACGGTTGCACCACCCGGGCAAAGTTTTTCTCAAAGCGACGGTACCACCACGTCAATCACATGAACGCCCGGACATTCATTACATTCTCCGGGGTTGGCCAATCTCGAATCACTGCAATTTTCTCCTGTGATGGCTTCACTCCCTCGGCAGAATTGACATGACCAAGGTACTCTATCTGAGTCCGGAACAAGTGGCATTTTTGGGGTTTCACTTTTAGTCCATACTTCTGCAGACGGCTCAACACTTGCTCTAGTCTCCGTAGATTATCTTCGAACGAGGCCACGTATACGATGATGTCATCAAGGCAGATAAGCGTGGCCTCTAGGTGGTCACCTAAACACCTCTCCATCAGTTGTTGGAACGTACCGGGGGCATTGGCCAGGCTGAGCGGCATCCTGTTAAATTCAAAAAGGCCCATGGGGAGTATGAAGGTCGTTTTTGCCCGATCCTTTTCCGACATGGGGACTTGCCAGTAGCCACTGGCAAGATCCAGCTTCGAGAAGAATTTGGCCTTTCCCAAAGCGGACAGAAACTCCTCAATCCGGGGCAGAGGATATGAATCCTGCACAGTACAAGCATTAAGCTTGCGATAGTCCACGCAGAACCGCAGTGACCCGTCCTTCTTCCGCACCAGCACTATGAGAGCTGCCCACGGACTCTGGCTCTCCCTAATGACACCTGCTTGAAACATCTGACTGAGCATATCTGCCGATATCGTTCTCAAATGGGTGCTGTATCCCCCGTAGGTACCTCGTGAGTGATCGCTGTGGTGCAACCGAAGTCATCTTCCTGATTCGCGAAAACGGACTGATATTGCTCCAGTAACTCTTCTACTTGGTGCACTTGGGTGGGCGTGAGTTCAGACAGTTCAGCGCGAATCTTTTCCAGAATGCGCCGACCCTCTTGGATGTATTGAGGTTCGGCTGTCAGGGAAGTAGTGACTTTTACCAATCATGAGTCCTCCAGATTTACCGCCATCTGTAACACCTGAGGCAGAATTACTACTTCAGGCATGCCCACTATCCGCGCAACTTCAACTCTGCGTGGGACGACGATCTCCTGGTCTGTTAAATTCACGCAGCATACAAGCACTGTCCCTTCTTGTACAACGGCCAATGTTCGGGCCACCAAGAGTCCCGCTAGCAGTTGTTCCACTACTGAGGATTCCAGTTGGACTTCCACCCCCTCCAGTGGGGCATGTGCCCGGATGGGCAGGGTTAGCACGATCTGTCCAGGTGGTAGGATGAGTTAAGTGGAGGCCGGTACTACCACTTTTCCTAACGTTTCCCTTTGACTGGGATGGGCAGGTGATTTGCCGTCGTCAGTTTTACTACCGGGCCCCATTCACGCCGGAGAGTCTCTGGTAAGTGCCGACGGAAATACGCTTCCGGCATCGGCCCGGCCATCAAACTAAGCCCAGACCAGCAGGTATGTAGACACCAGATTCGTGGGACTTTCACTACTCCATCCTTTCCATTCTGGCTCCGGGCGACGTCCCCCTGGCTCGGAGCCCTCTAGTTTAACGGGTAGCGTCGGCGGGAGCTGGCCCATCGCGGACATTCCCTAGCCATGTGTCCTATCTCTCCACAAATATAGCAAGCAAAGGACCTCTGTCGTCGGACCCTCCGGGCCTCATTCCGGACATTTGCTTTGCCTTGGCTTCCGGCGGCGCACTGGCCAGCCACAACTCTTTCATCCAGCATTCCTTGAATATTCAACAGTTCTTTCCTCATCTCTTCTACCCATTGGGGTTCAACTAACAACTGTACTGCTTCACCACTCTAGACCTTCCCTACCGGGACTTTCACCCCCTGTTCCCGATCACGTGAGCGGGCCTCTCTCCATATGTCAGCAAAAGTGATGCGAGGGTTTGTCCGCACCCGCTCTCTCTGGGTCTGCTTGGTCAGGACATCCCGCAGGCCAGTCACCAGCAAGTCATGCAGTACGACATTGGTCGACCCTATCCCCATCCCGTCTTTTCTGACAATTGTGGTGTGCAGTTTTGCATACAGCTAAACAGGCGAGTCCTAATTTCCCCTTCGTCAGTGGGGTCCCCATGGGTCGCCTACAGGATTTGAAGCACTTTAGTAAATGTATCATGGTCTCAAGAGGTTACGCAGCATTACGGAGTCTCGAGCCTCCCTGTCCAAAGCCATAATGGCTACCTCGGCCTCTAATGCGGGGGTGGTCATAGGGTGCATTCTCATCTTACCCCTCAAATGTTCTGTCCAACTCCACAACATAGTATTTGACCCCATAAATTTAGCCAAGTTACTCAGCATGGACCCAGAGAGATACTGGTTCTGGGCCCAGCCACCTGTTCTGCCACCTCCATGCTATCAGACTGCATTCTGCTGACTATGCCAAATGTAAGGGAGGGACAGGTCTGTAGTCGTGACCCGGATAACCGCAATATCGAGGTCCAGTCCCTCATTCAGCTTCCTCTGGGCACTTCCCAGGCAACGACGATCCCTCTCTCAGGTGACCCCCATCAATGGAGACACAGTCCAAACTAATTTTAACACTTTCTTTACTGAGTACTTCAAACGTTACATCCACAGTTGGTACATTGTGACATTTGCTTGTTTCCTCACCTTTCCCTTTCTGGCTGTCACTTCTGTGCAGTACATGCCCAGACCGGACCGTCCTAGACTGCTCCCCAGTTCCTTCCTGGGCTAACCTCACCATGATGACAATTCCTTCTGCCTGTTTTGCTCCAGATTCTAAATCATCAGCCACCAGGTTTGGTTGCATCTGGTAAAGCATCCAGCCCGTCTGTACAGAACTTGTCGAAGCTCCAGCTTCCTTCACTTCAGCTGTCCAGCCGACTCCTGCCATAAAAGCATCGGCCCAGGCGACAAGTCGCCACATCTTTCCGTTTCTGTACTGACCCACTGCTATGACACACAGTGGCCGTGGGTAATGTTGGCTGCAGCACTTGAGCGTTGCATGGCTGCCAAGCTGTCTGGGCCTATAGCCCATGTGGACACTAGGGCACCTTGGCCCGCCTGACCTAACTTCCTACAAGGTCCCCGCTTACTACCCAACAGCCCCTCCTACACTTAACCCTCTATGAACGTCCAATCAGCTATACCTATAGAGCCCACTTGTATGCCCCCATCTAGTGGCCCATAACAGAACTACACTTGCCCATGACTATGTAACTATATACTAAAGTGCCCTCCTCTAAGGTCCTCAAAAGGATGCACTAACTGCACATACACAACAGACACACTATATTATGCAATAATATAATTCAGAAACAAAAGGCAATATGCTACAGCTTTCTACACAATTGTAACACATACATGTGGCAATACTATTAAAGACGAGCGATAATACATATTTCTATGTAGTAGTACTGCAGACGTTTATCATAAACCTTATCACTTAGCAATATATATATATATACACAATAACATAGGAGGGACAATCTGAGGAAGGGAAGCAAGGAAAACATCATCTCTCACTCCCTTACATAAGCTCAAGTGTGCGATTTGTATACTTCTGGCCACATTCCAACTAAATGCGTCCGGCTTCTCTCAATTCATTTTTGAATGAGGCCACACATGTCTAGTTGGAATGTGCAAATCGCATACTTGTGGTTTCGTCACCTCCCACTCTCACTGCTGGCACCAGAGAATCTTAACAGCGTGCAATGCACACTGTGAGAATTCAGAAGTCTGCAGTTGTAATGACCAGAGGTCCGAATAAGATCCCAGAACTGTCTTTACTCAAACAGCAGATAAAGTAGAACTTAGTATGTGGAGGAAACAGATTGAAATACCCTAATACAGTACACTCTCTCAGCCGGAACTGAAATCACTATGCCAATCCAGGGTTCCCTGAAAAAGTGTATTACACTGGGATTTAAAATAAATTTACCTGTCAAAAGGTCAATTTAGGTACTCGGAG
This sequence comes from Dendrobates tinctorius, assembly GCF_039654945.1. Lineage (NCBI taxonomy): Eukaryota > Metazoa > Chordata > Amphibia > Anura > Dendrobatidae > Dendrobates > Dendrobates tinctorius. The sequence continues at coordinate 31,081,572 of NW_027361700.1, forward strand.
AACAGGTGTAATGGAATGAAGTGATATCAAGGGACCCCTGGATGGCACACTAAGTATAACCTACACAATCTTACAATAACAATACATAAAAATATAATACAAGGTTCTTAAGGGATTTAACTAGGAATAACCAAGTATCTATGACTATGGTACCGTTAACCTGAGGTGTGTCTCCTCTCAGGCATATAGATTGCATCCGCTGCAGCCAGTCCCAAATCTTCGGCGCCAATCAGTTGTAGCAACACAAGGTTCCTTGTCTTGTTGGCGGATGCTGAGCCCAAACGCCGGGGACTTATAGTTTTGTAGCCTCAAGATGCTGTCTCTCCTCCTGTAGTCCTCCCGAATAATCCTAGAATCCACCTGGTTCTGTATAAAATATGTCCAATATTGCTTCTCAGCTCACCACAACAGGGTCTCTCCACAGAGCGCCACAGTCACACAGCTCTCAGGAACACTCTGTCTCTGTTCCACAGCAAAGCCTCAGGCTCCCAAGATGAAGGAGTTAACACCCTCCACACACGTTGGCAGTAAATAGTCTCTTACAGCATCCAATCTCTTTTCTTCTCACAAGCTGCTCCACACACACATTGTCTCTCAGGGCAGTCTCTCCTCTTACTCAAGCTTTCCTTACAGCTCTAGACAGCAGACACTAGGCCCCACCCCCAGCACACACAGTTTCTGGGCATTCGCAACACCTGCTCTTAGCTGCAGCAGGCAAACACCACAGGGTCCTAGTGCTCTCCTGGTATAATCACAGTTCACCCTCTTACATGCCAAACCACTAGAGGTTGGCATCCCAAACTCAGTCATCCTGAGCATATCACTGGGGTGGTATTCCTGCCATAGATCGGGTAGTTCTCCTGAGGCCTGCTCCAACATGTGCAGCCCCAGAGAGAGCGGAAGCCTCTTTTGTGGTGTTGCCAGGGGGCACGAATGAGGTGGTCTCCTCCTGCAGCATGGCTCCCTGTGGCAGAGCGTCAGGACCAAACAGCTGGCTTGATGCCCTCTCCTCAGCAGGATTCACCACATTCTCAACACTCTTGTCACACGGGGACAGATTGGTCACAGGGGGCAAGTAAGCAGATGCGGGAGAAGGTACACCATCAAATTCAAGATCACTAGGAGTACCCATCCCTTGTGAGGCGGCCTCTGGCTCTGTGGGAATGGGAGCTGAATCTTCAAACCAGCACCATTGTAGCATGTTTCGGGGCAGATTATGGGTTGCCCCCCCCCTGTCCCCACTGACTCAACCTCGTAGACTGGAATCTCAGGGATCACCTGTTTTTTTTTATCAAGTACGGTGTCGCCTCCCACCGGTCACTCAACTTTTGGCTCTCACCAACACTTTATCCCCCGGAGAAAACAGCTCTTTGAATGGGTCGCGTGTCCCTATGGGCAATCTGATGAAGGCAATCACCCACCACCTGATGCACCACCCTCAATCACCACCGGTACTCTCGTACCCATTCAGATGCTGTCTGAGGGAGATTGGAGGAGGGATCCGGCATGCTCAAATCCTCAATGTCCCTGCTGGACCTCCCAAACATCAACATATGTGGTGAATAGCCAGTAGTGCTGTGCACTCTATTATTGTAGGCCCACATTAATTCGGGGAGGTACTCAGGCCAGCCTACCTGCTGTTGACTCTCTAATGTCCTCAACATCTGCAACAGGGTCCAATTAAAGCGTTCACATGCCTCGTTACGCTGAGGGTAATAAGGCGTTGTTGTCAACTGTTCGATACCATACAGATAGTGCAGCTCCTTCATCAGCGGTCCTTGGAAGCATGCCCCCTGATCCGAGTGTATTCTCTGCGGACACCCAAACATTTGGAGAAAATTTCGACAAACGGTCTCAGCCGCTGATTTTGCCGTTTGATCCCTTGTCGGCACCGCTACAGCATACTTGGTAAAGTGATCTGTCATTACCAGGCAATAGGAGTACACAGACGTAGAGTACCCTATCAAAACGTAGTCAATCATGAGTAGCTCTAACGGAGCGGAAGTCTTAATAGACTGTGTGGGAGCCCTCTGCTCAGAGCTTTTGCTGAGCCCACAGACCCGACACTGCCAACATGCATCTGCCACCATCCCTCCCAACTCAGGGCAATAGAGGACTCGCTGCAACCATGGAAGTGTCTTTTCACTTCCAAAGTGAGCCCCCTTCTCATGTGCCTCGCGAGCAACCACTGAACCCATCCACACAACGATTATCAGTTGGTACCAGCGCTGCAGTTCAGATGGTAGGTACACCTTACGATACAAAAGGCCCTGTTCCACACACAACTTATCCAACTGTCGCAGTAGTTTCACTCCTTCCGTGGACAGTTGAACCTTGTCCTCTCCACTGGGCCAGACCTTGTTTTGTATCCAACGGCGCACAAGTGCACTGTCCAGGCACTCATCCTGGACTTTTGCCTAATCTTAGGGCATTTTACCCAAGCCACAGGACATGCCGGTGGCCATCCCACTTAAGTGTACTACACTTCAGAAGATAGGTACCTGCCCCAAGGCCGGAGTTTCAGTGTCCTCAAGTTGATCATCAGCATCTTCCCCCGAGTGCCCAAGGGGTACCCTTGACAAAGCATCTGCATTTCTGTTTTCTCGGCCAGAGCGGAATTTAATGCGATAATTGAACTTGGCAAGGCAGGCGACCCACCACTGCTCCAACGCTCCCAGTTTTGCATTCTCTAAGAGAGCCAGCGGGTTGTTATCTGTCAGAAACCAGGGGAAGAGTCTTGAGGAGATCATTTGCATATTCCCAGTGCCTTCTGGGATAAGTGAAGAGTCTCCGCGAGCTCAACGATCACTGGGTTTTGGCCGTTGCAGCTGAAAAGAGGAAATCGGAGAAACCAGGGGAAGAGTCTTGAGGAGATCATTTGCATATTCCCAGTGCCTTCTGGGATAAGTGAAGAGTCTCCGCGAGCTCAACGATCACTGGGTTTTGGCCGTTGCAGCTGAAAAGAGGAAATCGGAGAAACCAGGGGAAGAGTCTTGAGGAGATCATTTGCATATTCCCAGTGCCTTCTGGGATAAGTGAAGAGTCTCCGCGAGCTCAACGATCACTGGGTTTTGGCCGTTGCAGCTGAAAAGAGGAAATCGGAGAAACCAGGGGAAGAGTCTTGAGGAGATCATTTGCATATTCCCAGTGCCTTCTGGGATAAGTGAAGAGTCTCCGCGAGCTCAACGATCACTGGGTTTTGGCCGTTGCAGCTGAAAAGAGGAAATCGGAGAATTTTGGCTCATCTTTCATCTTTTTAAGAAATCTCAAGATGGAAGAGGCCAGGAGCCATTTGGTGAGCTGCATTTCTTGCTACATGTTCACAGATTTACCAGTGGAAAAGCCAAACTTCACATGCCACAAATGCAAGCTTGTGACCCTGTTGGAGGAAAAGTTGCAAAATCTCGAAGAGAGGTTAGCTACGTTGAAGATCATTAAGGAAGGTGAAGAGTTCTTGGACAGAGCAGAATTATCTCTTCATGTTACAGAAAGAGAAGAAATTCGAAGTGCACCTGAAGAAACAGAGGAATGGAGACATGTGACCCAGAGAAGCAGGAGGATCAGGAGGCAGTCAGCACCCATACTGCTCAGAAACCAGTACCAGGCTCTCACGCAGGAAAACGATGAAGAAATACATCAGGATAAGACTTTGCCAACAAACATCAACCTTGTACGCCTTCAGAGTCCTCCTGGATGGAGAAAGAAAAATGTTGTGAAGAAGAAACGGAGAGTGGTGGTCATGGGGGATTCCCTGTTGAGAGGAACAGAGGCCGCTATCTGCAGACCGGATATAACTTCAAGAGAAATGTGCTGTCTTCCAGGTGCAAAAATTAAAGATGTGTCTGACAGGATATCAGGACTCTTCAGACCTACAGATGACTACCCATTCCTGCTACTACATGTGGGGACAAATGACACCGCAAGAAACGACCTGGAAACCATCTGCAGAGACTTTGAAGACTTAGGCAAGAAAGTGAAAGAACTGGGAGCGCAGGTGGTCTTCTCTTCCATCCTCCCAGTGGATGGCCATGGAACAAGGAGGTGGAATAAGATTCTGCAGGTGAACAACTGGCTACGTCGATGGTGCCGTCAGCAACGATTTGGATTTCTGGATCACGGAGTGAACTACTTATACGATGGACTACTTGCTAGAGATGGGGTGCACCTTACGAAGACTGGAAAGCAGGTATTTGGAAGTCGCCTTGCTACACTTGTAAGGAGAGCTTTAAACTAGAACAACATGGGAAGGGAAGCAAAAGACCAGAAAAAGCCATACACCTGACAAATGCTACTGAGAACTCTGCTATTAGAAGTGGAAAGGAAGAACAAAGACGAAAGAATCTAATTAAAAAAAATATTGGAGAAAGAGAAACCAATCACAAACTAAAATGTTTCTATACTAATGCACAAAGCATGGGCAACAAACAAGGAGAATTGGAACTACTAACACAGGAAAAGAAATATGATGTCATTGGAATCACTGAAACTTGGTGGGACAATACACATGATTGGAATACAAGACTAGAAGGATACAACTTATTTGCAAGAAACAGACTTGATAAACGAGGAGGGGGTGTCGCATTGTATGTTAGAAATGCGTATATCTGCACAGAGATTGAAGCTTCAGAGACTGGGAGTTCTGTGGAAACTGTTTGGGTAAGAATACAAGGACAGAACAATGGAAAGGACACCATTGTAGGCATTTACTACAGGCCGCCTGTGCAAGCTGAAGATATGGATGAACTCTTTATGCATCAAATGGCCAAGTTCTCCAAAAAATTTGACATAGTTGTCATGGGAGATTTCAACTATCCAGACATTTGTTGGGAATCTCTCTCAGGCAAAACTAACAGGTCAAGGAAATTCTTATCCTCTCTTGCTGACAACTTTATCTTCCAAAAGGTAAAGGAGAAAACAAGGGGAACTGCTACCTTGGATCTAATCCTTATAAACAGGGAGGAAATGGTTGAGGAGGTAAAAGTGGCTGGGACCCTAGGAGGTAGCGACCATGCTATTTTAGAATTTTGGATAACTAGAGGCGGAAGACCTGTGAAGACTCAGACGTCAAGGTTAGATTTCAGAAAGGCAGATTTTAAGGGATTCAGAAAGAGAATTGGAGGGATCCAATGGCTGGATATCCTTAAAGAAAAAAATGTCCAGGAAGGATGGGAAATCTTGAAAAATGAAATTCTCAAAGCACAGTTGTTAACAATTCCGAAAAGAGTGAAGAATAGGAAGCATTTAAGGAAACCAGGATGGATGAACACAGAACTTAAGCACATGCTAAAAAGGAAGCAAAAAATGTTTATAAAATGGAAAGAAGGAGGCATATCTAAAGAAGAATATAATGCTGTCTGCAGAACCTGCAAGGCACAAATCAGATTATCTAAAGCTGAAAATGAATTGAGGCTTGCAAGAGATGTCAAAAGCAATAATAAAGGATTTTGGGGATATGTCAAAAGTAAAACAAAAGTCAAAGATGCTATAGGATTTTTACAGGATGAAAATGATGAAATGGTAAGACAGGATGTTGAGAAGGCTGAACTTTTAAATTCCTATTTTGCATCTGTTTTCTCTCAGAAAGGAAATGTAACATCAACTGTTATTCACTGTCCTATTAAGGGAAAAGAAGAATCCAGGATATCTATAAACAGAAAGATAGTGAGGAAACACTTAGCTAACCTAAATGTATTCAAGTCTCCAGGTCCAGATGAATTACACCCCAGAGTACTGAAGGAGATAGCAGAAGAAATTTTTGAACCCCTCTCCATAATCTTTGAAAATTCTTGGAGAACAGGAGAAGTGCCAGAAGACTGGAGAAGAGCAAATGTTGTTCCTATCTTCAAAAAGGGGAAGAAGGTGGACCCAGGCAACTATAGGCCGGTGAGTCTGACTTCTATACCATGAAAGATCTTTGAACAAATTATTAAACAACATGTATGTCAATACCTGGATAAGAATGAAGTGATTAAACAGAGTCAGCATGGGTTTGTAACTAATAAGTCATGTCAGACTAATTTAATTTCCTTCTATGATGGTATTACTGATTGGGTGGATCAAGGAAATGCTGTAGATATAGTATATCTTGACTTCAGCAAAGCATTTGACAAAGTCTCTCATACAATCCTTATTGAAAAAATGACTAAGTATGGAATGGACAAGGCAACTGTTAGGTGGATTCATAACTGGCTTAGTGATCGGACCCAAAGAGTGGTCGTAAATGGCTGCACATCCAGTTGGAAGAATGTCTCAAGTGGGGTACCACAGGGCTCTGTCCTGGGCCCTGTATTGTTCAACATCTTTATCAACGATTTAGATGAAGGAATTGAGGGTAAACTGATTAAATTTGCTGATGACACAAAGCTAGGAGGGATAGCTAATACTAGAGAAGAGAGAGAGAGGATTCAAAAAGATTTAAATAAACTGGAGAAGTGGGCAGCAACTAACAGAATGGTTTTTAACAGGGAGAAATGCAAAGTACTACATCTGGGCAATAAAAATGAAAAAAGCATATATAGAATGGGAGGAATAGGGCTAAGTGACAGCACATGTGAAAAAGACTTGGGTATACTAATAGATCACAGACTGAATATGAGTCAACAGTGTGATGCAGCAGCAAAAAAGGCAAATGCAATTCTAGGATGTATTAACAGAAGCATACAGTCTAGATCACGTGAAGTAATTATTTCCCTCTACTCCTCTTTGGTCAGACCTCATCTGGAATATTGTGTCCAATTTTGGGCACCACATTTTAAAAAAGACATCAACAAACTGGAGCAAGTTCAGAAAAGAGCGACCAGAATGGTGACCGGTCTGCAAACCCTGTCTTATGAGGAAAGGTTGCAGGATTTGGGAATGTTTAGTTTGCAAAAGAGAAGACTGAGAGGAGACTTAATAGCGGTCTACAAATATCTAAAGGGCTGTCACATTGTAGAAGGATCAACTTTATTCTCATTTGCACAAGGAAAGACTAGAAGCAATGGGATGAAGCTGAATGGGAGGAGACACAGATTAGATATTAGAAAAAACTTTTTGACAGTTAGAGTGATCAATGAGTGGAACAGGCTGCCACGAGAAGTGGTGAGTTCTCCTTCAATGGAAGTCTTCAAACAGAGGCTGGACAGACATCTAACTGGGATGATTTAGCGAATCCTGCTTTGAGCAGGGGGTTGGACCAGATGGCCCAGGAGGTCCCTTCCAACTCTACGATTCTATGATTCTATGATTCTATGACTAGCACCTCAGGCCCTGTTAGGTACTCGGCAAAGCGTTCTGTCATCGCCCACACCAGAGCAAGCAATTCCAGCCGAAATAAGCTGTAGTTAGCTGGATTTTCGCTCGGAGTCTCTTGAAGACCTGCTGCCATAGGCAATCACTCGCTCGCGGCCATCTTGCACCTGTGCTAGTACCGTCCCCAATCCATGAAGACTACCATCTGTGTACAACAGAAAAGGGGTGTCAAAACGGGCATACGCTAACAACGGGGCACTCGTTAGGGCAGTTTTCACTTCATCAAACGCCTTTTCCTGCTGGGGCCCCCACTGAATGGGGCAGTTTCAAGGACCCAGACCTGTCCCTCTTAAAAGTTTGTTCAGGGGACCCACCACTTGTGAGAATTTGGGCACAAATCGCCGATAGTATCTCGCTAAGCACAGGAAGGCCGGCACTTCTCGCAGGTTGTGAGGAGGCGGCCACTCCTGTACCGCCTTAATCTTACTGGCCACAGGTAGCACCCCGTCCGGGGTCACCAGGTGCCCCAAATACTCAATCTGGCTCTGGAACAGTTGAGTTTTTTTGGCTTTTTCCAGGCTGTAGCTACTGAGCCGCCGGAAAACTTGACACAGCTTCTCAAGATGATCTTCAAATGAGGCCCCGAACACCATGATGTCATCTAGATATATCAGGACTGATTCAAAATTCAGATCACCTAAGCAATGTTCCATCAGACGTTGGAAGGTGCCTGGGGCCGTAGCAAGGCCAAAGGGCATCCGGTTGACCTTATAGAGCCCCATTGGCAAGACAAATGCCATCTTGGCCCAATCTTTTTCGGCCATAGGGACCTGCCAGTAACCACTTGCCAAATCCAACGTCGAGAAATACTTGACCCAGTGCCGACGGATTCTTCAATACGGTGTAAAGGATATACGTCCCATACTGTGTGGGCGTTCAATGTTCGATAGTCCACACAAATTCGGAGGGTCTCATCCTTCTTCCGGACCAAGACTACAGGAGCCGCCCAGGGACTCTGGCTCTCTCGGATCACTTGATTGTCCAGCATACTGGCCACCATCCTCTTCACCTCTTGATAGAGCGCTGGAGGGATTTGATGGTATCTTTCACTAATGGGAGGAGTATCCCCCGTGGGGTTGTCATGCTCAATCCGGCACATCAGAAGTCCTCCCCATGTCACGAAAAGGTCTCCTGATGCTCCAACAAAACTCTCTCCAACTACTCCAACTGCACGAGGTCTGTTTCTCCTGATCCACTCCCATCTATCCCATGATCACACGACCATTCCATTCTTCGGTAGGAGGTTCAGTCCGGCCTACCTTGACCGCCAATGTCTAGGATGACTGTTGATCTGGGCACAGTTCAAATCCTGCCTTCTCTGCTGGCACAAACAGTTCAGACAGAATGATCCCAGCGGGAATTGTAACAGCCTCATCTAAATCATTGATGCATCAGACCAGTACCCGTCCATTCTTCACAATCGCCAGAGACCGGGCCACGTGTACCTTGGCCAATGAGGACTTCTCTTGGGCTGGCTTGAGCAGCACTTCAAGCCCATTCAGTCTCTGTGCAGCTCCCACCGGCAGCATTAAGAGTTTCTCATGTCTTGGTGCCAGCAGGATCGGGGTCCGCGATGGCACTCGGACAAGGCCCGCCCGGCCACCTGGGAATGCACTTTTCAGCAAGTCGCAGCTCAGCATTAGACGGTGTAATATTCTCTGTGTGTGTAACATTCTCTGTGTGGGCCGGTGGCTCGTAGCACGGGTCCAGTATCGGGGTCCCTCACTGGCATACACCTGATGGTTCAAATCTCGCAGCATATTCATTCCGAGCGTCACCTCCATTCCTCTTCTAGGGGGTTATCCACCAGCACTATCCCTTTCTGTCCAGCTTTTGACCAAACATTTTAGCTGCATCCACATGATTCCCTTAACTGACAGTTGGCCATTATTAGCGGCTGTAAGTCGTATCGGCCATCTTCCGGAACCACTAGTTAACTGAAGTACCTCTCATACATTTCTAAAGGCATTATAGTACATTCGGATCCCGTGTCAACTAAGCATCTCATCTTCCGCCCTTTAAACTGTACTTCCATCACTGGACTGCATGCAAACAAATCTTGTTCATCCCATTGAGGGCTTTGTGGGGGTGGGGCTGCTTGCCCTCTCTTGGCAGCGGCTGGGATATTAAAGCTGGCAATGGGGCCTCTGGGGCTGCAGGCGTCCGGCAATAACAAGAGGTGTCCCCGGCATCCACACTTCCAGCAGGTGCCTGCACCTCGTGGACGAGGACGGGACTCATTCTGGGAGGGCGATTTCACCACCTGCTGTTCCACCATTCCAGGGGGTATGGCAGATGGTCCCCTGGCAGGGGTAGAGGCCGGCCCAGCTCTAAGTTTAGACATTTCTAGTTTCAGCTCCTTCAACTCGGCACGCAGAGCATGTACCACACTTACCAGCCTTTCCCCACCTGACACTGACGACTGGTTTCCCTCCAGCTGGGTACTGTTCACTGACCCCTCGGGCATCAGGGCGGACTCCTGCTCCCTTTCCACTGTGGCTTGATAAATCTGCCAGAAAGATAATTCCAGTGCAGTCCGGGCCATCTCCATCAGTTTGTCTCGGAGAAGTCTATTTGTTAACCCGGTGATGAATTGATCCCGGAGCAAGCGGTCTATTTCTTGGAACGCCCCCATAGCCCCTGGGTCTAGTTACTGTAGCTCATTCAACATTTCTTGCAAGATATAAGAGTACTGCATCAGAGACTCTCATTCCTTTTGGGGGCGATTAAAGAATAGAAACCGAAGCTGGGCCACAGAAGCTCGGCCTCCCAAACTCCCCTCTAACAATTTCAAAATCTTCTCTAACGTATCCCTCTTTGTTTCTGGGCGCACCATCACCATAGTTTGTAAACTGTACCAGGCTAAGCGGTTTTTAAAAATTTTAGCCCACCGTAATTCTAAACAAAGCATGTTAAACTGTATGGATGACTAATTGAATCCAGAATTTTTTTTTTGAGCATATATAAACGCGTTGCTGAAAGTCCAAATCTAGGAAAAAGTTATAAGGAGGTTAATCCAGTAATCCTTTTCAGGTGTTCACTTCTTCGCCTTCCTCGGGAGGCTGGGGGGGGAATGCCTCCACTTGCTTCCTGGAGCCTGATTCCAACCTGGGCTGTACATGACCCGGATTCAGGTACTGCCAGAGCCCCAGACATGTAGAAATGTGCGACAACCCCCTGTGTCACCTGCACAATTGCCTGCTCTCACTTAGAAGACTGGGAACCCCAAGGACAGTATGATCTCTCTGGGTGGTAGCTCCATCTCAAGCCACCTTGAGGAGCTTTTCCCATCCCGTTTATTTCTCAAGAAGGGTTCAGTTTGCTCCCTTCCTTCTCTGATCACACCCACCACATACCAGCGATGTTGACCCTCCATTTTGAGGAACTTGACCCTGTTTCCAGCCATCAGCTCTTGCAGTCTTTGAGGCAAGTGTTCAGTCTTTACTGCCTGCTGGTTGAATGGAATGTGATGACGGGACTCAAACTCTTCTATGTACCCCAAGCTCTGTAAGCCCATACAGTTTCACTCTGAAGCAAAGCAGAGAGACTCGATCTCCCTGCACTGCCAACTGCCTGCCGTGGGGCCCATGAATCAGGAAGGGGGGACTCGGCGACAGCACTTGGCTCACCATCCGTCATCGCAAGTTCAACTGTATAGGCTGGATGCCAATACAGTTGAAAGCACTGATGATACAGGGAGCGTAACGCTCCCTCTCCCATCATTTCCCTCTCAGCGTCTGATGTTCCAAACGCAGACACTAAAAACGGGCGCGATGATGTAATTACATGGTAGACACATTCCTGAGATTAGCGGGTGCTAGGAGCAGCGGGGGAATGAGGAGAAGATGTGAATATTGATTATATTTTTGTTATGGTGGTGCATTATACTATATAGAGTCTTCCTATGGGGAGTGCATTATACAATTTCGAGGCCTATGGGGTGCTTTATACTAGATGGAGGCCCATGGTGAGTGCATTATACTATATTGAGGACTATTTATGGGGCCATCATACAGTGTGGGAGATAATATGGGGTCTTTGTACAGTGTTGGAGCCATCAAACAGTTTGGGGGCTACTAAGGGGTCTCATACTGTGTGGAGGTACTATACAGTGAGGATGCAGGAAAGATATATATCTTTGTACTGTGTTAGCCAGTAGATAGAATAATATTTGGAATTGAGAGTCCTCAATGGTTGATACCTTTTAATGGCAGAAAAGATAGTAACAAATTTCAAGCTTTTGGGATAGCTAAACAAGAGAAAAGAGACAAGTCAAATAGCCAGAGTCTACCCTTATAAAAAAGATGAGGTAATTTTATTTAGAGTGTACAAAAAAACAAACCAAAACACACTATAAACAGCTAAAAACAAAGTAAGGCTCCGTGAGGCTCCATTGAACAAACAATATATATCATATCATACCCAATATTGCACAGTATCCACAGTGTAAGCAACCAAGAATGTGAAAATAGACAAAACTGGACTTGAGAATGATACAAATACCAAAGATATCAAATACAGACCAGGTTAATGATCAGCACCCAAAACACACAAGGAGGTGTATACAGAGACCTAATAAGAAATGTTAACTCTGGTATCTGTCTATTCACACATACATGTGATGTAAGGAGAGGGAGAGACATGCGTCGGGTTTTTCATAAGGCTCCTTTGACAATTCATACTTGTTACCTGGTCTTGAGCTATGGGCATCTCTGTTAGGTATGTGATGGTGTCACCATTATGTGAATCCACTCTATAACCATTGTGTTTTTTTGCATGCTCTTGGCAGGGGTTATACCTTTCTCCCCCTCTCCTTACATCACATGTATGTGTTAATAGACAGATACCAGAGATAACATTTTTTAATAGGTCTCTGTATACAGCGCCTTGTGTGTTTTGGGTGCACTGCTGATCATTAACCTGGTCTGTATCTTTGGTATTTGTATCATTCTCAAGTCCAGTTTTGTCTATTTTCACATTCTTGGTTGCTTATACTGTGGATACTGTGCAATATTGGATATGATATATATTGTTTGTTCAATGGAGCCTCACGGTTACTTTGTTTTTAGCTGTTTATAGTGTGTTTTGGTTTGTTTTTTTGTACACTCTAAATAAAATTACCTCATCTTTTTTATAAGGGTAGTCCCTGGCTATTTGATTTTTCTCTTTTCTCTTGTTTAGCTATCCAGTTTTGACTTGTCTCAGGTTGATTACCGTATTGTTTATAAAATAAATTTATTGTTGATGGTGCCCTCCACCTAACTAATTTGTTTTAAATTGCAAGCTTTCGAGACTACTCAGGTCTCTTCATCAGGCCTAGACTAATAAAAAACCTGAAGATTTTGTAATAGTCTAGCCTGATGAAGAGACCTGAGTAGTCTGGAAAGCTTGCAATGTGTTACCATCTTTTCAGTTAGCCATTAAAAGGTATCAACTACTGAGGACTCTAAATCCTGAATATTTTTCTATACAGTGATTATAATATAGTATCACAAAAAACCCATCAGGTTTTACCAAAATTGGGGTTTATACCAACAAAAGCCTGACCTACAGCCCATGTACACAGTGCTTAGATACTATCCCTTAATATTGCCACAGTATTAAACATGTCCAACAGATGGCATAATACAGGATATAGTAAATGAATGAGCACTTACATGGGTGGTGGTCTGCAGAATGTGGTCTCCCCAAGCGCCCCAACGTGCGTTTCGTCCCTTCGTCAGGTCAGGCTTTTGTTGGTATAGACCCCAATTTTGGTAAAATAGTGACCTGGAATGAATTTTATCTATAATCAATTGTATTTTTTTCTATGTATTTCTCTGATTGAGCTAATAAATTTAATTTGTATATTTAATACTGGAACATTATACTGGAGTGATTATACTATGTACAAAAGAGCATCACATTGTATAGAGAGGAGCTGTACGGGGGGGGAGTCGGGCCATTATTAAATGTTAAGTGGGTACTTATTGTTAAAGGGGAACTAGGGTTACTGTGACGGTCAAAGGGGCATACAGAGGGCATTATTACTTTCTAAGGGACAAAATGTGGGCACTGTTTTCTGGGGCACTTGCACACGGCATTACTATATTCTAGAGGGTTGTTTTGCCATTTAGATGACACGCAGTACCACACAGTAGGTGCAGTAATAGGGACACATATGGCAGCAGCGACTCAGTATTGGGGTATCAGCAGGATGAGGAGTTTGTGCAGATTGGGAATAGCTCAGGACGATGCAGGAAAAGTGTCTTTGTTGTAATCTCTGCAGCCAAGTCCTGGCTGGAAAAAGTTGTCGTGTTGGTCTGGGCCAGATGGAAAAGACGGTAAAAGTTAACAGCTGCACCAGGAAGAACGTCACCTGTAAGGCACTATCTGTAACTGTACTGTAATCTATTACATGTTCTGCAGGACTGGCATCTACCACTATATGGTCACTATATGGCGGTATTGTCTGTGTTGGTCTTTGTACAAAGTTTTTATTTTTTTTTAGTAACAGCACTGTCATCTGCTGAGGTTCCCCTATACCTACAATTGGGGTACGCCACCATAGTTGTAATCGGGGTTACCTGGTTAGGGGCTCACTCAGAAGTTTCGCCCACCCTGAACCAAAACCCTGGCTATGCTTCTGATTCTCAGCAACAGGCTGAGGACACTTCCATAGTTCGCGCTGCCCCTATAAAAAAACGGGGATCGTGCACTCACCCTAAGCGCATTGCCAGGAAACCTGTGCGCTGGCTCTGGAACATAGATGCTGCGGCGGGAAGCAGAGCAGGGGAAGCAACAAAGCTGTTGTGGTGGTGGCATCTCTGCGTACATGCTGGGGGGAGCGGGAAGAACCATGCAGGGACGCCAGTGCTACAACTATAATAATACGTTGTCTCTGATTGGAGTCATTCTCTTTCTTTTCTTCATCTTGTTCAGACCCCATGATGAATATTCAGAGCCACAGCCCGTCTCTAAACAATTCCATCTTCTCTGGTCTTGTGCAGCACATCCCCACACGACACCCTAAAAAATGGCAATGGCATTATAATGCTCCTGGATAACAATATTTGTCCTATGCTGAGGCCCTGAATGATTAATTGCCCCTCACTATATTCCATACTAGGCTCCCTCTTCACACTGTCCTCTCACACTGTGTCCCACCTATAGGGACCATTCTCTTTACTGTGCACCCTCATCACACTCCCCCTGCTTAGTATACTGTCTCCTCCTGACTACACCCTTACACTGTCACCCCATGCTACCTCACCCTATTCAGTCTCTATTCTGTGTCCACTCACTCTTTTCTCCCCTCATGCTGTCTCCTCACACTATTCCCATCAATAGTCTCCTCACATATTTAACCCTCCCCTCCTACTGTCTCTTTACACATTTTCTGCTAACAATACTGTTTCTGAACCCATCCTACCACCCTCGCTCCCTCTATTGTGTCTGCATACATTTCCCCCTCACTCCTCATACTATGTCCGTACCTATCCCCCCACTCACCATACTGTGTTTGCACCCATCCCCCCAATCACCATACTTTGTCTGCACCCATCCCTCCACTCGGCATACTGTGTCTGCACCTGTGCCCCCTCATAATATTTCCTCATACATTCCCCTCTTCTCTCCCCTTGCTCCTCATACTGTGTCCTCAAATTTCCCTTGCTTTTTCCTGCCCATTTTGTCCGCATCCATCCCTTCATTGCTCACCATACTGTGTCCTCAAATATTGCCCATCCCCGTTACATTAATCAATAAATCTTCAGCTCCACTGGAGCACTTGCCACCATTGTAGGTTGTGCCTCTTCAACGCCGAGTAACGTTAGCAGCGTGATCTCATGAACTGTCTGAAAGACGAGAGTACAATTGATCACTGAGAACCGGTATGCTACACCTTCTCTGATCTGGCTGAAAATTTCACAGCTGGCTCAGAGAACGGCTGACTCGCAGTCCGGAAGCGGCAAAATGCCGCCGCTGGGGAGACAACTCAGACCATTGCATCAGGCAGCTCAATTACGCCCCCAGAGGCACATGCTTCGCCTGCTCACCCCTAGATATGCCTCTGCTGCATCACCCCTGGCTAACTGAACCCCTCCCTCTGTATCACCCCTGACTGACTAAAATTTTTCTTCCCCCACTACTGTGTGGGGGGGATGTTAGGGATAGGTCTTTTGATATCACTCCAATGTCATATTCAAGTGATTTAGGACCCCGCCACTATTAGTGGGTCCATTCACATAACGTATTTTCTGCAGAATTTCTACAATGAAAATCACACAGCAAATTAACAGCGGTAATATCCACGCAGATTTTGATACAACTATTCCTACGCAAATGATACACGTTTACCACTGACTTGATCCTTTATATTGCAAAGCAATTGGTGGTGAATATCCGCAGCATAAATTGAGACATTGCTCATGTCAAATCCGCAGCATCGGTCAATTCAAGCCGTGGATTTTCTCAGCGTATAGAGATGTAATAAAATCTATGGTGTTATAAACATTGCTTTAGTGGTTAATACCCATCAGGGACATTTCTCACTGAGTTTACACCAAAATGGGGGCACCAACTCTATAATATTAAGTGTACTATCTTATATTACACTATGATATTAGCGTGTCTTACTACACAATTGGTGGTCTTGTATTTATTTCTATGTATCTACATAGTTGGCGCCAAGAAGGAGCTTCTATGGTGGGCACCAGGGTACTAGAGGCTGACGCTGAAGATAAGTGATCGCCTATAGGGCACTTGCTGAGATCTTGACATGGGCAGTAGGTGATGCTCAGTGTAAGCGGGTGAGGTGGTCAAACAGAACCTTCTACAGATGCAAGAAGCACCATCTTATCATGTCCTCGTTACAAGGGGACAGGGTGGAATGAAACTGTCCGTATACACTTCCCATCAAAACTACGGGCTAATTCATAATTTTCCTTAGTCCTTTTTTATGGAGTAAAAATGATTTTAACAGTGATTTTTTTTTATTTGCATCTTCATTATTTAACGTCTGTTTTTTTAATTTTAACTTTTCTTGGTTTTGTCTGATTTCTTGTTTGTTCGACAACGTGGGAGTGATTTTCCTATTCCAGATGTTTCATCTTAAATACTAATTTGCAACTTTTGGAAATGACACAGATTTTGCGCATTTGTACTCGAGTACCCTAGAGGAGTAAAATTATGCCTACGGTTGTGCAGTTGAAGACTAAGGAGCAACATTAGGGTCATGTGAGTTTTTGATCTTAAAAGATAAGTAAAAAGAGTATTTTTGATTTCATCATCCCGCTTACACAATTTTAAAGAATTTGGCTCAAAAAACTGCCGCAAATACCACAAGTCTATGTGTCTCCGTTATTACAGGCTGGAAATAAACCTCGAGTAGTCTGATCCTGAAGTGGTCCCCTCTTCTATCTTCCTCCTGCTTCTTGCTGGCCTACTGAGTGTATAATATCAAGAAGTAGAGTAGGGATGGAAGGGAAAATAATGGTAAGATCCGATAACAGCGTTCTTTTTGTATTCAGTAACCAAATAGATGCTTGGAGCAGCAGATAAGCTATAGACACAACACAAAAGAGCAGTAGTTCTTAAAGGGGTTGTCCGGTCCAAATCGATAAGTCCGCAGTCACTCTGTGCTCACTGTGCGCTGCGGGGATTCGCCATTTTTGAGTTGGGACTGGAGGATATGTATGAGTTCTACATGCTCCCAGCCAGCGGGTGCAGGCTTGCTTTTCACACACTTGTATGGAGTGAGCCCGTGTCCTCTAGTAGGCCACGTCCACTGGAAGGCCGCATCACTAGACAGGGCGCAGCCTCGCTCCATACAAGCGTATGGAGCGAGGCCACGCCCACTAGACGGTTTGTGTCCGGGAGTATGTATAACTTGTACATATCCTCCGGTCTCGACTCATACTGTGCGTGCGATGGGGGGGATTGGTGAGCCGCCTGCAGTCACACAGACTGACTGCAGATTTATTGATTTGGACTGAACAGCCCCTTTAACCCCTTTAATTTAAATGCATTGTAACCATAATAAATCGTATGCTCATGAATGGAGAGGAAATTCTTCTCATTTTTCTGCTCTATCTAGAAACAGGAAGTCTCTGTTCATGGCATAAATCATTCCCCTTTTCAGCTCCTGACCCAGCTGCTTCCTCCTCTCCTGCTAGGGACTTTTGCAGTGACTCATGACTCATACAGGGAAAATTGACCTCCTATTTCTACAGAGAGCTTTGAAGGATTCAGCTAGTCAGTTTTTAATCACGTGATGTCATAGACATGATTGCCAACCGTCTATAAATTTATAGACAGCCTGTAAAGACCAGGTGCTTTTCTTTGCTGTCTGTAGTATCTTGCAGAAAAAAAACCCACAGATCTTGATGAAGACTGTTATGGCGAAACGCATCATCTGTTTCTGAAGTGTTTTTCTACATGCCCAGCAGTCCTGTGCCATTCATGTTTTAACCTAATGGATTAAAGGTTATATTTTAGTCTGCGATCTACTCGCTGTTTTTTTTCTTTTTTTTTTCTCTCTTCCCAAGTACGTTTGCTCTATGGAACCGTACTGAGTGCCAGCTGCTTAAAGGGGTTGTCCGGGCTTTTCACATAATCTGAACAGAACGTCCAAGGGGGGGGTGCTGCAGCTTTCACCGGCAATGTGAAGACCGGGTGAGACGGACCGACGTGGTGGGGGGGAATGGAGCGGCGGGGAGGGGGCGGAATGGAGCGGCGGGGAGGATTTGTTACTGTGTGATGAGGGCTGCTTCATGTGGACGGGGAGGGCCTGTAGCTATGGAGGGTGGGGTTGTTGCTATAGAGGGCATGTTTGGAGTAGAGTAGGAGGTTACGACCAGTTCTCATTTCAATGCCATAACACCCCCCCTTGGACGTTCGGTTCAGAATATCTAGAAAACCGTGCAAACTAGTGACAGAAAGTAAATTACTTATTGTCATAATTCTGCAGCCCAGATATGCACTGAGATTATGTGAAAAGCCCGGACAACCCCTTTAATGAAGACTTCACAGAAGGGTGAGCTGACTATAGTTCGATTTTTTTTTTTTTTACTTTAAAAAAAACAAAAACACTGTCCATGATTTTTTTTTTTACTACTGCCAGTGTGTATACATTCCTGGCTGCTGCCTGGTCTGATAGGAGGAGGCAGGACAGGAGGCATCAGCCTGGCCTTGAGCTAATCAGTGGTAAGCGCAGGCTTACCATTTGCAATGCCTACACTCCTCTTCTGACGTGCGGGGCTTCAGGTGACGTGCGGTCCACGAGGCGCCCCTAATTCAGCTCGATCCCCTGAGCCTGGATTCTGCGTTCATGTCAGCCGGCACCAACCATCTCTCCCCACAGCCCACAGGTTTCTCAGACTGTCTTGTGATCAGAGTCAGCCGAGGTGCTGAAGCCAGGTGAACGCAACCCCGGCATAAGGGACCACGGCAGCATCTGTGCAGTGCGCAATTGTGGAGTTGTTCCCGGGTCCGTCCCAGCATCCTAGTTCCAGGTC
The DNA here is from genome assembly GCF_039654945.1 of Dendrobates tinctorius. Lineage (NCBI taxonomy): Eukaryota > Metazoa > Chordata > Amphibia > Anura > Dendrobatidae > Dendrobates > Dendrobates tinctorius. Next base: position 31,100,357 of record NW_027361700.1, read on the forward strand.
CATGGAAAGAACTGTGTCCAGGTGCTTACTAAAAAATGTATGACAATATATGGCCTGTACTGAAAACTGTAGAAATATCGGTCTCCATTAAAAATGATACAGTTAAATGAGTTGACTGTGAAGATAAAATACATTTATTATAAGAACTGCGATAAACTTATTTTACTAGAGAAAGATGTGGCTAGCTATACTGAAAATGTAATATATGGACCAACTTGGCCTACCAGAGCGAGTGTTGTAAGCATCCTTCTGATCTTGCTCTTTCTAGCTCTATTCACTTTATTATACCCTTAAAGCCCCTTCTTACATCACGTGATCGTTAGCGGGATCGCGAAAAGTCACTGATTTTGTGACGCAACAGCGACCTCGCCAGCGATCTCGCTAGGTGTGACACATAGTGGTGACCGCCCCCCCCCTGGATATCGCTGATCGTGCTCGAATGTCCTAGGCCATTTTTTTGATCGCTGGCGTCCTGCTGGCCAGCATGCATCGCTGTGTTTGATGCCGACGAGCGACCTCGTTGGCGACTCAGATCTCAGGGACGCAGGCGTGAGTCGTCAGAAAAGCTGCTGTGTGACAAGGTACCAATGACCGCCGAGGTCGTTATACAAATCGCCGTATCATTGTTGCGTCGTTGAAGAGATCTTCCTGTTTGGCAAATTACTATCGACCATGTAGCGACGCACCAGCGATCCTTACCAGGTCGTATCATTGTCGGGATCACTGGTGCGTCGCAATTTGAAACGGGACCCTTAAGGCCCCGTCACACACAGCGATCTCGCTAGTGAGATCGCTGATTTTGTGATGCCACAGCGATCTCGCCAGCGAGATCGCTGTGTGTGACGGGGATCAGCGACCGGCCCCCCTGCCAGGTATCGCTGATCGTGCTCGTTTGGCTTGGGCCATTTTTTTGATCACTGATCTCCTGCTGGCCAGCACGCATCGCTGCATGTGGCAGCGAGAGACCAGCGATAAGCGACGCTAGACGCAGGTTTCTAATGTAAACATCGGTTATCCAGGAGCCGTGGCTCTTGGATACTCGCTGTTTACCTTGGAAACCGGCGTACACGCTGGTTTCCAAGGTAAACAGCAGGTATCCAGGAGCCTCGTGTCTCTTAGATACCCGATGTTTACCTTGGAAACCAGCGTGTACGACGGTTTCCAAGGTAAACAGCAGGTATCCAAGAGCCGCGGCTCCTGGATACCCAATGTTTACATTAGAAACCAGTTTGCTCGCTGGTCCTGATCGCTGGAGGGGTTGTCTATGGGTCGCCCTCACACCCAGGGCTGTGGGGTACTTGGTACCGGGCCCGATGAGCTTCAATGGGAGATATCACGGCAGCTGTGACCCGGCCCGTGGCCCTGGGCGCCCATTGTAAAAGGGGGTTGTTTCAGTGTGCTTATGGTAATAAAAGTTTATAAGTGATTCGTGACGCCACCTGTGGTTTTCGGCAATGAAGATGTAAGCCGACGCTGCAGACAGATCCTCTGGGACAGATGGTGTGGTGCAGTAATGATGTTATAGCCCTCCACAGGCAGGGCTGTAGTCCCAGGGCAGAGTAAGTGAAGTGACATGTAGATGGTGTAGTGTCTGGCGCAAGGGATGCAGCAGTGCTGGGCAGGTTGGCTCAGGAATAAGTGGAGGACACCAGGGCATGTAGTTCCAAAGCTTTACTCAGTCTGTTGTACAAACAGGTGCCTGCCTCCGTGTCGTGTCCTCCGGGTCAGGGACTCAGTCAACCTCCAGGCCAGATGGAATACTCCTTTCCAACACTCCGCCAACATGTGTCTTTCTGAACGTCTCCACTTATAGCGCCTTTAAGTGAAGTACTCCTAGTACTGAGTTACACTGGAGTGCCTCCTGTCCGATATTCTTATGAACTCTACTTGTACGGCAGATAGCTGTAGCCTGCTTCTGGGACTCCTTGCTACTAAGTCCCGGCTCACTCTCCAGTTGCTGTTGTGCCCCCAAGTCTTGTGTGGGAATAAAGTGGTCACTACTTCTATTCCTCCGGTGTCTGCTGCAGGACATTAGTATCCATACAACCTCGGGGACCGGGCCCCGGCCTTGCGCTTAGAACTTCTAGAAAGGGTTCTCTTCTAACCCACGTCCTCTGTTCTCTCTTACTCCTCACGTTCCGTACTAATCTTTCCTTCTAGGGAAAATCAGGCTTTCAGTCTACGTTGCTCTCTCTCTTCCTTTCCCGTGCCAGCAGACCCAGGTCACTGAGATCTGCTGCAGCACTTCCATCCATCCATCCCTCTCTCCAGGGATCTTCTTCTCTCCAACTCTCTAACCAACTGACCCTTATCCTAAACTCTTCCCGCTCCTTGTAATGTAAACTAACTCCACCCACCTCCCAGCACGTTTCGTGTTCCAAGCAGGGAGCCACCAATGGGTGCTTTGCTATACTCAAGCAGGGAGCCGCCGAAGGTGCTTTGCTACACTACTTTGTGGTGTGGGGTGCAGGTGTTGGAGCGTGGTCAGGAGTCTCCACCTTACCTGATGGTGGGATACCACACCTCAGGAGGAGGTGCAGTACCTCTGTGGCGACTGAGCCTCAGGGGCGCCACATCTATGTGAAAGCTCACCAGCGATCAGCCTAAGGATGTCCCAGAGATCCCATTCATGTCGGGTCTTCAAGGTTAAACAAGCCCTGAGGGGCACAGAGATAGCAACTCAAATTCTGGTCTTTGGAGGAGTGTTTTTTTTGTGGAATGTGGTGTTCAAGTGGCGTGGTATTTAGGGGCATGTCAAATGTCAGTACATATTTTAGGCCGTCTGTGAATTTGAGACCAGTTGTCCAGAATTTTTTTTTTTTAGTAGGTAGGCAGCCCTGGTCATAGACCTAATGGAAAAAAGAAGAATTAGCTGGGTAAAAGGGCAAAATGAGCAATTGTAAGGACACAGTGCTATATACAGTCATATGTCAAAGTTTGGGCACCACTATTAATGTTAACCTTTTTTCTTTATAACAATTTTGGTTTTTGCAACAGATATTTCAGTTTCATATATCTAATAACTGATGGACTCAGTTATATTTCTGGATTCAAATGAGGTTTATTGTACTAACAGAAAATGTGCAATCTGCATTTTAACAAAATTTGTCCAGTGCAAAAGTATGGGCACCTCAACATAAAAGTGACATTAATATTTTGTAAATCCTCCTTTTGCAAAAATAACAGCCTCTAGTCGCTTCCTGTAGCTATTAATGAGTTCCTGGATCCTGGATGAAGGTATTTGTGACCATTCCTGTTTACAAAACAATTCCAGTTCAGTTAAGTTTGATGGTCGCCGAGCATGGACAGCCCGCTTCAAATCATCCCACAGATGTTCAGTGATATTCAGGTCTGGGGACTGGGATGGCCATTCCAGAACATTGCAATTATTCCTCTGCATGAATGCCTGAGTAGATTTGGAGCGGTGTTTTGGACCATTGTCTTGCTGAAATATCCATCCCCTGCGTAACTTCAACTTCGTCACTGATTCTTGCACATTATTGTCAAGAATCTGCTGATACTGAGTTGAATTCATGCGACCCTCAACTTTAACAAGATTCCCGGTGCTGGCATTGGCCACACAGCCCCAAAGCATGATGGAACCTCCACCAAATTTTACTGTGGGTAGCAAGTGTTTTTCTTGGAATGCTGTGTTTTTTAGCCTCCATGCATAACACCTTTTTGTATGACCAAACAACTCAATCTTTGTTTCATCAGTCCACAGGACCTTCTTCCAAAATGTAACTGGCTTGTCCAAATGTGCTTTTGCATACCTCAGGCGACTCTGTTTGTGGCGTGCTTGCAGAAACGGCTTCTTTCGCATCACTCTCCCATACAGCTTCTCCTTGTGCAAAGTGCGCTGTATTGTTGACCGATACACAGTGACACCATCTGCAGCAAGATGATGCTGCAGGTCTTTGGAGGTGGTCTGTGGATTGTCCTTGACTGTTCTCAGCATTCTTCTTCTCTGCCTTTCTGATATTTTTCTTGGCCTGCCACTTCTGAGCTTAACAAGAACTGTACCTGTGTTCTTCCATTTCCTTACTATGTTCCTCACAGTGGAAACTGACAGGATAAATCTCTGAGACAACTTTTGTATCCTTCCCCTGAAAAGCTATGTTGAATAATCTTTGTTTTCAGATCATTTGAGAGTTGTTTTGAGGAGCCCATGATGCCACTCTTCATAGGAGAATCAAATAGGAGAACTACTTGCAAGTGGCCACTTTAAATACCTTTTCTCATGATTTGATACACCTGGCTATGAAGTTCAAAGCTCAATGAGGTTACAAAACCAATTTAGTGCTTCAGGAAGTCAGTAAAAAGTAGTTAGGAGTGTTCAAATCAAGAAAATGATAAGGGTGCCCCAGGGGTGGATTAAGGGTAGCCAGGGCCCGGGGCAGTTCAGACTCTGTGGGCCCCCCTCGTCACGTGACGGGGGTCACGAATCGTAGAGCCACACTCTACATAGAGAATAATGGGGCCTCCAGCACCGACCTCCACCCGCAGAGCCACACTCTACATAGAGAATAATGGGGCCTCCAGCACCGACCTCCACCCGCAGAGCCACACTCTACATAGAGAATAATGGGGCCTCCAGCACCGACCTCCACCCGCAGAGCCGCACTCTACATAGAGAATAATGGGGCCTCCAGCACCGACCTCCACCCGCAGAGCCACACTCTACATAGAGAATAATGGGGCCTCCAGCACCGACCTCCACCCGCAGAGCCGCACTCCACATAGAGAATAATGGGGCCTCCAGCACCGACCTCCACCCACAGAGCCGCACTCCACATAGAGAATAATGGAGCCTCCAGCACCGACCTCCACCCGCAGAGCCACACTCCACATAGAGAATAATGGAGCCTCCAGCACCGACCTCCACCCGCAGAGCCGCACTCCACATAGAGAATAATGGAGCCTCCAGCACCGACCTCCACCCGCAGAGCCACACTCCACATAGAGAATAATGGGGCCTCCGGCACCTACCTCCACCCGCAGAGCCGCACTCCACATAGAGAATAATGGAGCCTCCGGCACCGACCTCCACCCACGCTCCACATAGAGAATAATGGGGCCTCCAGCACCGAATTCCACCCGCAGAGCCGCACTCCACATAGAGAATAATGGAGCCTCCAGCACCGACCTCCACCCGCAGAGCCACACTCCACATAGAGAATAATGGGGCCTCCAGCACCGACCTCCACCCGCAGAGCCGCACTCCACATAGAGAATAATGGAGCCTCCAGCACCGACCTCCACCCGCAGAGCCGCACTCCACATAGAGAATAATGGAGCCTCCAGCACCGACCTCCACCCGCAGAGCCACACTCCACATAGAGAATAATGGGGCCTCCAGCACCGACCTCCACCCGCAGAGCCGCACTCCACATAGAGAATAATGGAGCCTCCAGCACCGACCTCCACCCGCAGAGCCGCACTCCACATAGAGAATAATGGAGCCTCCAGCACCGACCTCCACCCACAGAGCCGCACTCCACATAGAGAATAATGGAGCCTCCAGCACCGACCTCCACCCGCAGAGCCCCACTCCACATAGAGAATAATGGGGCCTCCGGCACCTACCTCCACCCGCAGAGCTGCACTCCACATAGAGAATAATGGAGCCTCCGGCACCGACCTCCACCCGCAGAGCCACACTCCACATAGAGAATAATGGAGCCTCCGGCACCGACCTCCACCCGCAGAGCCGCACTCCACATAGAGAATAATGGAGCCTCCAGCACCGACCTCCACCCGCAGAGCCGCACTCCACATAGAGAATAATGGGGCCTCCAGCACCGACCTCCACCCGCAGAGCCGCACTCCACATAGAGAATAATGGGGCCTCCAGCACCGACCTCCACCCACAGAGCCGCACTCCACATACATGGCTGCTCTCAGTGCTCTGTGCTGTGCGCACAGGACCTGTGATGAGGTCACAGGAGGGGAGGAGACAGGGGTCACATGATCGCAGGCCCTGACACCTTACCTCCTGTGATCTCATCACAAGCCTTTGCACGCTACCAGCAGCACCAGCGTTCACGCTACTTGTAGATGCTGCTGGTAGCAGAGCACATAATGCCGCCCCCACGGTCACTCACTTTTAGGTGGGGAGAAGATGGAGTGCCATTGCAGCAGCCAGCAGGAATGTGGTGGGGGCCCCCTTAGAAGCTCTTGTGGTGGGGGCCCCGGGGCTGAAGCCCCGCCTGCCCTGCCTATAATCCGGCCCTGCGCAGTGGCGGATTATAATGGGGCAATTTACTGGCCTTGGCTGTGGGCCCCTTAACCCCACTGGGCCCGGGGCAACTGCCCAAATTGACCTCATTATAATCCGCCACTGGGGTGCCCATACTTTTGCACCGGTCAAATTTTGTTTAAATGCAGATTGCACATCTTCTGTTAGTACAATAAACCTCATTTGAATCCAGAAATATAACTGAGTCCATCAGTTATTAGATATATGTAACTGAAATAGCTGTTGCAAAAACCAAAATTGTTATAAAGAAAAAAGGTTAACATTAATAGGGGTGCCCAAACTTTTACATATGACTGTAATATGATGATTACAATATATTAAGAGGATAACCATTTTGATGGGAGGTGGAGTGCTTCTTAAAATATGCAAATAGCCTCTTCAGAGAAGAAGAGAACTGTAACTCTAGCACCACCTATCAGATGTAGCAATCTTAAAAGGCAATTTTGACCCTTTCAGTCATGCAGGCGTGGCTACAGTCATAGTGCACAGCACTGAGCGGTGGCTGTCAGCATCCCTCGGCTCTTTGACTTACAGCTCGTGGTGCAGTGCATCAGTATAGATCTGGTTGTCATTCAGTGTCAGGGTGTGTTTGTAAGAAGATGAGACAAGACAGGATCAGCAGTGTGCGGTGCCCTTTAAGGCTGGAACTATCGGGGCTGTCACCACTGCTAGCGGGGGAGATTTCCCCTGGGAGGGAGAAACCATCTGGTCAGACAGCAGGGGGCGCAGGGTACTTAAGGGGGGACTGAGCGCGGGAACGGAGCAGACTTGGCGGGAAGGCGACAAGAGACAGTTGACTCCCTCTCCACAGCTCCTACTGACGACTCCCCTGCTTCCAGGCTTCCGTGCACTGACTTTGAGATTTCCCCTGATGCTATCATTGGATAATGTTGTTTCGTCTAAGATACCATTGGCATAGCCTAGAGATGCTCCTTCTTGGAGCATGATTGCTAATTCAACAATTGAGTACATAAAATCCATTACTTCTGTGAAACCTGTGGAGGTGTACTGCAAGAGAGGTAGGAGAGGAGGAGTCCTGGCACGCCTTCGGAGGAGAGGGTTCAGAACAGCTCTTCCTTCACTCCACTTGGCTAATGTCCGTTCCTTATCTAACAAAATGGAGGAACTGAACTTACTTTGTAACATGAGATCTGATATGGCCAATTCAGCTGCTCTTTGTTTTACTGAGACCTGGTTGAATGACACCATCCCTGATTGTAGTCTGGATCTACCTGGTTTTGTTATCTACAGAGCTGACCGTGATTGTGTAGCTTCAGGTAAACAAAGGGGGGGTGGGGTATGTCTCTACATCAACACTAGCTGGTGCTGTGATGTTAACATACTGGGAAAAGGTTGCTCTCCAGATCTAGAGTACCTTGCACTCAATTGTAGACCATTTTACGCTCCAAGAGAGTTTTCATCTATGGTTCTGGTTGCAGTATATATTCCCCCTCAAGCATCTGTTAAAGCTGCTATTGGTGAATTAGCTTGCAAAATATCAGAATGGGAGAAAGGATCTCCTGAAGCATTTGTGATCGTAATGGGGGACTTTAACAAAGGAAAACTCAACCTGGATCTCCCCAAATTTACTCAACATATAAACTGCTTCACGAGAGAGAACAATACGCTTGATCACTGCTATACTGTCTTAAAAGGGGCCTACAGGGCAGTGAGGAGAGCAGCAGTGGGCTTTTCAGATCATTGTCTAATTCATTTAATTCCAGCCTACAGGCAAAGGTTGAAAACATCCAAACCTACAGTTTATACAAAGAAGACATGGTCTGAGGAGGCAAAATTGCAACTACAAGCATGCTTTGAATGCACGGACTGGGAGGTATTCCAGGAAACATGCTCGGGTCTGGATGAATGGGTTGATGCAGTGTCCTCATATATCCGTTTTTGTGAAGACACGTTTATTCCATCCAAATCTGTCCACTTTCGGGGAAACAACAAGCCGTGGTTTACAAATAAAGTCAGGTTGATCCGTAAGAGAAAAGAGGAGGCTTATAAAGCAGGCGATATTACTGAATTCAAGAAACTTAGGAACTCGCTATCTAAAGAGATCAAGTTAGCCAAACACGAGTATGCAAAGATTCTGGAGGAAAGGTTCTCATCAAAAGATACTAGATCTGCATGGAGAGGATTAAGAGAGGTCACCAATTATAAAAGCCACCCCACTATAGTGAACCCCAGCAGAAGTCTGGCAGCAGAGTTAAATGAATTCTACTGCAGATTTGAGGCAAGCTCTACACACAGTGGCTATTCATCTCTAAGCTCCTCAGTCTGTTCATATAAAGATCATTCATTGTGCAACACCCAAGTAGTGATCTCCGAGGCAGAGGTGATACGCATCCTGAAGGGACTTAAGGTCAAAAAGGCACCTGGCCCTGATGGTGTATCTCCAATGTGTCTGAAAGTATGTGCTACCCAGCTTGCCCCTATACTGACAAATATATACAATGTGTCACTGAAAGAGTGCGTTGTACCTCAGTGTTGGAAAAATTCCACAATTATCCCTGTCCCCAAGAAAGTGGGATCCTCTGAGTTGAACGACTATAGACCAGTAGCACTCACATCTGTAGCTATGAAAGTCCTCGAAAGAATTATGATGTCCCACCTGATAAAATTCACGCAGAAGCTATGGGACCTGCTTCAGTTTGCCTATAAGGAGAATCGTTCGGCAAACGACACTGTCAATCTGGCACTGAAGTACATTTTGGATCATACAGATGTACGGCACTCATATGTCCGGATTCTTTTCATGGACTTTAGCTCAGCGTTCAATACCATTGATCCGAATTTACTTCATAAGAAAATGGTAGCTCTTGGAGTCCCTCTCAACTTATGCTTGTGGATTTATAACTTCCTGACAGCCAGGATACAGAGTGTAAAAGTTGGACCATTCACTTCGGACACCTTGGTCACAAACATCGGGGCACCTCAGGGGTGTGTTTTGTCCCCGTTACTGTTTTCTCTCTATACCAATGATTGCATCTCTTCAGCAGACTCAGTAAAAATCTTGAAATTTGCCGATGATATGACACTGATTGGTCTCATCAGGGGAAATGCTGAAGACTTGTATCGGAGTGAGGTGGAAAGAATATGTGACTGGTGTAAAGCCAATAATCTTGTACTCAACACTAAAAAAACTGCTGAGATGGTTGTGGATTTTAGGAAAGATCAACATGAGATACTTCCAATCTACATCCATGACGAAGTGGTTCTTAGGGTCACAGAGACCAAATTCCTTGGTGTTATCATCTCTCATGATCTTAAATGGGGGAAAAACGTGGATGCTGTTATAAGAAAAGCACAACAGAGGATGTTCTTCCTGCGTCAGCTGAAAAGATATGGTTTGTCTAAGAATCTGCTGATCTTATTCTTTAATGCTGTCATCAGATCTGTGATTTGTTCCTCTCTGATAGTCTGGTATGGGGGAGCCACTGCGCATGACAAACTCCGCTTACAAAGGACTTTCAGAACAGCAGAGAGAATTATAGGCTCCCCCCTGCCTAAAATCCAGGATCTTTATGATAAGAGTATTCGATCCCACGCATTGAAAATTTCATCCGATCCCTCTCACCCGGGACACTCCTCATTCCAACTACTCCCTTCAGGACGTCGCTTCAGAGTCCCCAAATGCTGCACCAACCGCCATATGAACAGCTTCTATCCACTCTCTGTTCAACAATTAAATCGTCATGTGTAGACTATATACTGTATCTGTCTTGTTAGATGTTACTTGTTGTATCTGTTGTTATATATTATGTTGCCTCTTTGCCACAAAGAATTCCTTGTATATATGTAATATGTACTTGGCGATAATAAATTTGATTGATTGATTGATTGATTGACTACTCCGAGAGACCGCGAACTGTTGTGGACAGTGCATGTGCTTGCGGCCCGTGCCCGGCGCCATTCCTGGGACATTCATCTAGAAGATTGTTTCCATGTTACAGCACATTAAAGTCAAAGAGGACTGAATCCTTCGGCAGTGTCGGGTGACAGTGCTATTCCTTCCTGCGGAACAGAGCCAGAGACTTTGTGTGCCATTTGTGATGCCACCGTGAGATATTCCAGCCTTCGCCCTGCCAGAACTTCAACTGATAAGTTCAATGTTTATTTTGTTTATATCTGTTACCCTATTTCATTGCCTCCCTGCCAGAAGTATTGTTGTGAACTACTGTTTAGTAAAAAAAACTGTTAACCCTTCTCTGTCTCCGGTTACTCACTGCATCAGACAAACTTCTTTCTCCTCTTACATGTTTAGAGCCACCTCTCAGTGCTGTGCGCAATGACTGTAAGCACGCCAGCACCTGCATGACTGAAAGCTGGCGGCTCCTGGGAGTGATCACGTTCATTTCCTCCCAGGTGCCGCACTTTCAATACACTGGCAGGGCACCTACATAACACTCATAACCTGCAGATCAGGTGTGGACATATCACTTATACAACCTGTACACCTGCACACAGGCCCAAGGGTAAGGGGGCCCATTCTCACCTCCAAAGCAGTAAACCACTTTTGTCACTTAGAGAAATAGGGTCCCATATACTGTTCTAGCACAGGCAGGCACCCTTTTCTCTCTATGTCCGCCACTGTTGCAGATGAATGCTATATCTGCAGGTTAATTCCGTTATCGGTCATGACCGGTTCCCTTTAAGTCTGGGGAGAGTAAAGTAATAGAGACAGAGAGTCACACACAGTGTTGCTGGTTTCTTTTGCCCATATTTCGCCAGAACTGAATTCACAGCTACACTGCTCAGTACTGCAGTATAAGCTCCTCCATGATGAAGCTGCTCCTGAACATGTGCAACTTGGACAGGGTACTTGCAGATTTGAGTGAGTTCTGCCCTCCGGTCTCTAAGGGACATGATAGCAGCTAGTCTCCACCTCCTAGCTCAGAGACAACTAATACTAGAGACCCAGGAAAACTGATAAAAATCCGGGAAACAAGTCATATAATGGCCAGAAATGGTGTCATTTCTCATGTACACATGACAGCTTGTTCTCAAAAGTCCCTGAAACTACCGATGCACTTTAAGAGTTTTTTTTTCCCGATAGCATTTCTGTCTCAAAGATTAGGACTGTCTCTCTCAGTAAGATTGAGTGAGTCATATGAATACACGCTATTAATCACTCTCAGTCCAAGTCATGGCATTCATTGGCCTCCTACACATCTACACCTAGCACTGACTCGCTTGGATCAGTAGATAAGGACAGCATTCACCATCAGTCAAGTTTCGCTGGAAAATCCTGAAGTCATAACATAAACCTCCTCAGCCAGGACAACAACATGACAACACGGGAACTAGGAAACTCCTATGCGTTTAATGGAGTGAGCTACAGCTCCGGAGGGCATTTGCATCACTGCTGCTGCGTGATCCATTTTATATGAGGTAATGCTGTAATACTACACGCTGAGACATTTTTGGACTGAAAAAAAAAATTGTTTTATCTGATGCTTTATTAAAGAGGCAATCGCCCTGAAAAGCGAAAAATACTTTTAGTATAGTGGCACGATATTGCGGCACGGCACATAAACTGCCTTTAGTGCTGCTCTAGGGACTGGAAACTTAGGGCCCCGTCACACATAGCGACTCACCTGCGATCCCGACAACGATATGACCTTGTCAGGATCGCTGGTGTGTCGCTACATGATCGCTGGTGAGCTGCCAAACAGGCAGCTTCACCAGCGATCAGCACCAGCGAGGACGAGCGGGCTCGTCGCTGTGTACCTTAGCTCCTGTGTACCTTAGCTCCTGGTCGTTGCTCTCCCGCCTGCCACATGCAGCGATGTGTGCTGTCCAGCGAGAGACCAATGACCCAAAAAAAGTCCAGAGCTTTCAAGAATGATCAGCGATACCGGCAGGGGGGCCGGTCGCTGATAGATGTCACACACTGTGATCTCGCTGGTGAGATCGCTGTTGCATCACAAAACTTGTGACTCAGCAGTGATCTCGCTAGCGAGATCGCTGTGTGTGACGGGGGCTTTAAGGTCCCGTCTCACTAAGCGACATACCAGCGATCCCGACACCGATATCAAGGTGTCAGGATCGCTAGTAAGTCGCTATGTGATCGCTGATGAGTAGAGTTGAGCGAAACGGGTCGAAAAATTTCAAAAGTCGCCGACTTTTGGCAAAGTCGGGTTTCATGAAACGAAACCCGACCCTAGGATGAGGTCGGCCACGAGGTCGGCGACTTACGCGCCAAAGTCGCGTTTCAAAAGTTTGTTTTGCGCTCTTTTTCAGCCAATCAGGATCCACGGACACTGTGGGCAACGTGATGACATAGGCACGGGTCACCACCATCTTTCAGAAGGGCATGCAAGTGATTGGCTTGCTTTGGTGGGCGTCACAGGGGGTATAAAAGGGCGTGCACGCCGACCGCCATCTTACTTCTGCCGATCTTAGCATAGGGAGAGGTTGCTGCTGATTCTGTAGGGAGAGCGTTAGGCAGGGAAGAAGAAAAAAAAACTGCTTCTGCTGCTAGCGATTTTGCCTGTACAACACACCAGTCACTGTGTGTGCAGTGCAAGGGGAGGCTATATAGTGGTGTATCAGTGGTGTTGGTTGTTGGGCTGCCTTCTAAGGCTTCCTGACATTCCTGCATTGCTGTTTACCCACTGCTCCGCAAACTGCTTTTTTAAAAGCAATCCCAATTTTTTTTTTTTGTCCTGCTGAGAAGAAAAAAAAACTGCTTCTGCGGCTAGCGATTTTGCCTGTACAACACACCAGTCACTGTGTGTGCAGTGCAAGGGGAGGCTATATAGTGGTGTATCAGTGGTGTTGGTTGTTGGGCTGCCTTCTAAGGCTTCCTGACATTCCTGCATTGCTGTTTACCCACTGCTCCGCAAACTGCTTTTTTAAAAGCAATCCCAATTTTTTTTTTTTTGTCCTGCTGAGGTACTGAGCGTGCATTTTTTCACACCATACAGCGGTGTACGCTCCTCACACAGCACCGTGTAACGGCTGTTCTCACAGCCACAGTGAAGCTATCAGTGTGTCACTCTGTGAGAATAAAACGAGGACATGTTCCGTTCTTACAGACCTGCACTCTAGGGAGATTCTTATTCTGCCCAATTCTACATACACCTTGAAGTTTGTGATACACTAGCCAATTTCTGCCTGTGACATAGCGCTGTGATATTCAGTGGGCCTCACACAATCCATAAGTGTCCAGTGTCCACAAGTGTGTGCAGAAATTCAAAATCTCACTTATCCTCTAGTCACTTTGGTCACAGCTGTGCCATCGAGCCTGTCACATAGCGCTCAGATATTCATTGGGCCTCACACTATGCAAAAGTGTCCAGTGTCCACAAGTGTCTGCTGAAATTCAAAATCTCACTTATCCTCTAGTCACTTTGGTCACAGCTGTGCCATCGAGCCTGTCACATAGCGCTCAGATATTCATTGGGCCTCACACAATCCAAAAGTGTCCAGTGTCCACAAGTGTCTGCTGAAATTCAAAATCTCACTTATCCTCTAGTCACTTTGGTCACAGCTGTGCCATCGAGCCTGTCACATAGCGCTCAGATATTCATTGGGCCTCACACAATCCAAAAGTGTCCAGTGTCCACAAATGTCTGCTGAAATTCAAAATCTCCCTTATCCTCTAGTCACTTTGGTCACAGCTGTGCCATCGAGCCTGTCACATAGCGCTCAGATATTCATTGGGCCTCACACAATCCAAAAGTGTCCAGTGTACACAAGTGTGTGCAGAAATTCAAAATCTCCCTTATCCTCTAGTCACTTTGGTCACAGCTGTGCCATCGAGCCTGTCACATAGCGCTCAGATATTCATTGGGCCTCACACAATCCAAAAGTGTCCAGTGTCCACAAGTGTCTGCTGAAATTCAAAATCTCACTTATCCTCTAGTCACTTTGGTCACAGCTGTGCCATCGAGCCTGTCACATAGCGCTCAGATATTCATTGGGCCTCACACAATCCAAAAGTGTCCAGTGTCCACAAGTGTCTGCTGAAATTCAAAATCTCCCTTATCCTCTAGTCACTTTGGTCACAGCTGTGCCATCGAGCCTGTCACATAGCGCTCAGATATTCATTGGGTCTCACACAATCCAAAAGTGTCCAGTGTACACAAGTGTGTGCAGAAATTCAAAATCTCCCTTATCCTCTAGTCACTTTGGTCACAGCTGTGCCATCGAGCCTGTCACATAGCGCTCAGATATTCATTGGGCCTCACACAATCCAAAAGTGTCCAGTGTCCACAAGTGTCTGCTGAAATTCAAAATCTCACTTATCCTCTAGTCACTTTGGTCACAGCTGTGCCATCGAGCCTGTCACATAGCGCTCAGATATTCATTGGGCCTCACACAATCCAAAAGTGTCCAGTGTCCACAAGTGTCTGCTGAAATTCAAAATCTCACTTATCCTCTAGTCACTTTGGTCACAGCTGTGCCATCGAGCCTGTCACATAGCGCTCAGATATTCATTGGGCCTCACACAATCCAAAAGTGTCCAGTGTCCACAAGTGTCTGCTGAAATTCAAAATCTCCCTTATCCTCAAGTCACTTTGGTCACAGCTGTGCCATCGAGCCTGTCACATAGCGCTCAGATATTCATTGGGCCTCACACAATCCAAAAGTGTCCAGTGTCCACAAGTGTGTGCAGAAATTCAAAATCTCCCTTATCCTCTAGTCACTTTGGTCACAGCTGTGCCATCGAGCCTGTCACATAGCGTTCAGATATTCATTGGGCCTCACACAATCCAAAAGTGTCCAGTGTCCACAAGTGTCTGCTGAAATTCAAAATCTCCCTTATCCTCTAGTCACTTTGGTCACAGCTGTGCCATCGAGCCTGTCACATAGCGCTCAGATATTCATTGGGCCTCACACAATCCAAAAGTGTCCAGTGTCCATAAGTGTCTGCTGAAATTCAAAATCTCAGTTATCCTCTAGTCATTTTGGTCACAGCTGTGCCATCGAGCCTGTCACATAGCGCTCAGATATTCATTGGGCCTCACACAAACCAAAAGTGTCCAGTGTCCACAAGTGTCTGCTGAAATTCAAAATCTCCCTTATCCTCTAGTCACTTTGGTCACAGCTGTGCCATCGAGCCTGTCACATAGCGCTCAGATATTCATTGGGCCTCACACAATCCAAAAGTGTCCAGTGTCCACAAGTGTCTGCTGAAATTCAAAATCTCACTTATCCTCTAGTCACTTTGGTCACAGCTGTGCCATCGAGCCTGTCACATAGCGCTCAGATATTCATTGGGCCTCACACAATCCAAAAGTGTCCAGTGTCCACAAGTGTCTGCTGAAATTCAAAATCTCTCTTATCCTCTAGTCACTTTGGTCACAGCTGTGCCATCGAGCCTGTCACATAGCGCTCAGATATTCATTGGGCCTCACACAATCCAAAAGTGTCCAGTGTCCACAAGTGTGTGCAGAAATTCAAAATCTCCCTTATCCTCTAGTCACTTTGGTCACAGCTGTGCCATCGAGCCTGTCACATAGCGCTCAGATATTCATTGGGCCTCACACAATCCAAAAGTGTCCAGTGTCCACAAGTGTCTGCTGAAATTCAAAATCTCCCTTATCCTCTAGTCACTTTGGTCACAGCTGTGCCATCGAGCCTGTCACATAGCGCTCAGATATTCATTGGGCCTCACACAATCCAAAAGTGTCCAGTGTCCACAAGTGTCTGCTGAAATTCATAATCTCCCTTATCCTCTAGTCACTTTGGTCACAGCTGTGCCATCGAGCCTGTCACATAGTGCTCAGATATTTATTGGGCCTCACACAATCCAAAAGTGTCCAGTGTCCACAAGTGTGTGCAGAAATTCAAAATCTCCCTTATCCTCTAGTCATTTTGGTCACAGCTGTGCCATCGAGCCTGTCACATAGCGCTCAGATATTCATTGGGCCTCACACAATCCAAAAGTGTCCAGTGTCCACAAGTGTCTGCTGAAATTCAAAATCTCACTTATCCTCTAGTCACTTTGGTCACAGCTGTGCCATCGAGCCTGTCACATAGCGCTCAGATATTCATTGGGCCTCACACAATCCAAAAGTGTCCAGTGTCCACAAGTGTCTGCTGAAATTCAAAATCTCCCTTATCCTCTAGTCACTTTGGTCACAGCTGTGCCATCGAGCCTGTCACATAGCGCTCAGATATTCATTGGGCCTCACACAATCCAAAAGTGTCCAGTTTCCACAAGTGTGTGCAGAAATTCAAAATCTCCCTTATCCTCTAGTCACTTTGGTCACAGCTGTGCCATCGAGCCTGTCACATAGCGCTCAGATATTCATTGGGCCTCACACAATCCAAAAGTGTCCAGTGTCCACAAGTGTGTGCAGAAATTCAAAATCTCCCTTATCCTCTAGTCACTTTGGTCACAGCTGTGCCATCGAGCCTGTCACATAGCGCTCAGATATTCATTAGGCCTCACACAATCCAAAAGTGTCCAGTGTCCACAAGTGTCTGCTGAAATTCAAAATCTCACTTATCCTCTAGTCACTTTGGTCACAGCTGTGCCATCGAGCCTGTCACATAGCGCTCAGATATTCATTGGGCCTCACACAATCCAAAAGTGTCCAGTGTCCACAAGTGTCTGCTGAAATTCAAAATCTCCCTTATCCTCTAGTCACTTTGGTCACAGCTGTGCCATCGAGCCTGTCACATAGCGCTCAGATATTCATTGGGCCTCACACAATCCAAAAGTGTCCAGTGTCCACAAGTGTGTGCAGAAATTCAAAATCTCCCTTATCCTCTAGTCACTTTGGTCACAGCTGTGCCATCGAGCCTGTCACATAGCGCTCAGATATTCATTGGGCCTCACACAATCCAAAAGTGTCCAGTGTCCACAAGTGTCTGCTGAAATTCATAATCTCCCTTATCCTCTAGTCACTTTGGTCACAGCTGTGCCATCGAGCCTGTCACATAGTGCTCAGATATTCATTGGGCCTCACACAATCCAAAAGTGTCCAGTGTCCACAAGTGTGTGCAGAAATTCAAAATCTCCCTTATCCTCTAGTCATTTTGGTCACAGCTGTGCCATCGAGCCTGTCACATAGCGCTCAGATATTCATTGGGCCTCACACAATCCAAAAGTGTCCAGTGTCCACAAGTGTCTGCTGAAATTCAAAATCTCACTTATCCTCTAGTCACTTTGGTCACAGCTGTGCCATCGAGCCTGTCACATAGCGCTCAGATATTCATTGGGCCTCACACAATCCAAAAGTGTCCAGTGTCCACAAGTGTCTGCTGAAATTCAAAATCTCCCTTATCCTCTAGTCACTTTGGTCACAGCTGTGCCATCGAGCCTGTCACATAGCGCTCAGATATTCATTGGGCCTCACACAATCCAAAAGTGTCCAGTGTCCACAAGTGTGTGCAGAAATTCAAAATCTCCCTTATCCTCTAGTCACTTTGGTCACAGCTGTGCCATCGAGCCTGTCACATAGCGCTCAGATATTCATTGGGCCTCACACAATCCAAAAGTGTCCAGTGTCCACAAGTGTCTGCTGAAATTCAAAATCTCACTTATCCTCTAGTCACTTTGGTCACAGCTGTGCCATCGAGCCTGTCACATAGCGCTCAGATATTCATTGGGCCTCACACAATCCAAAAGTGTCCAGTGTCCACAAGTGTCTGCTGAAATTCAAAATCTCACTTATCCTCTAGCCACTTTGGTCACAGCTGTGCCATCGAGCCTGTCACATAGCGCTCAGATATTCATTGGGCCTCACACAATCCAAAAGTGTCCAGTGTCCACAAGTGTGTGCAGAAATTCAAAATCTCCCTTATCCTCTAGTCACTTTGGTCACAGCTGTGCCATCGAGCCTGTCACATAGCGCTCAGATATTCATTGGGCCTCACACAATCCAAGAGTGTCCAGTGTCCACAAGTGTCTGCTGAAATTCAAAATCTCACTTATCCTCTAGTCACTTTGGTCACAGCTGTGCCATCGAGACTGTCACATAGCACTCAGATATTCATTGGGCCTCACACAATCCAAAAGTGTCCAGTGTCCACAAGTGTCTGCAGAAATTCAAAATCTCCCCTGTCCTATAGACACCTTGTACCTTGTTTTACATTACTATATAGTTTGTTGGATTTTGTCTACATTTCTACCAAAAATGAGGAAGGCTGGTGGAAGAGGCCGTGGAATTGGGCGGGGGTTGGCAGCTGGTAATGATGGTGTTGGTGGTGGATCTGATGGTAGTGGCAAGAGCAAAATAGGACCGAATGCAGGAGGTGTTGAGCCTTCATCATCGTCTGGCTACATAAGGCCTCGAACGCTTAGTTTTCTAGGAGTTGGCAAACCGCTTTTAAAGCCAGAGCATCAGGAAAAAGTTTTGTCTTACATTGCTGACTCAGCCTCCAGCTCTATCGCCTCCTCTTCTTCAGTTGTAAAAAGTAAAAGCACTGAGTCGTCATTGGAGGCTCATGTTCATGAACCACACCTTTCCTTGTGTCCTTCACCCCAACCAAGATTGAAGGATGACGCAGGCCATACTACTGATTACTCCATGGAGCTGTTTTCACATACCATGCCTGGATTATCAAGTGAAATGGTGAATTACCCAGGCCAAGATGAATCTGACATGGAGTGCACTGATGCACAGCCGCTGATGGATGATTCTGCTGGTACATTCACTCAGAGCACTACATTGTCCTCGCAGTGTACAGAGCCAGATTCTGACCCTGATGAGACTCAGGTGCCCCTTCCCGCACACTATACCACCATACACGGTGACACAGAGGAAGGTGCACATGACATAGAAGAGGAGGTGATGGATGACCCAGTTGTTGACCCAGATTGGCATCCATTGGGGGAAGAGGGTGCTGCTTCCAATAGCTCAGATGAGGAGCATCCACAGCAGACATCGACATCGCAACAGCTGTTATCTGGCAGGCCCGGAGCACTCCAAAGACAGGTTCCAGACATCAAAAGAGTTGCTGGACAGCTTGTCCAGAGGGTCAAAAGATCACAGCGTGCTAGGCCGCAAAATGTCTGCCAAAGTAGGAAGAGTGCAGTGTGGCACTTTTTTGAACAAAATCCTCATGATCAGGCCAAGGTTATCTGTAAGAAGTGCGCAAAGACCTTTAGCCGAGGGAAAAATCTGAAAAATTTGAATACCAGTTGCATGCTTAGACATTTAACCAGCATGCACTTGCAAGCATGGACACAACACCAAACCTCAAGTGCCACATGTGCAACTGATCACAACGAAGGTAGTCAGCAACGCTACATTGTTTCCCCCACTGTAAGCCCACCGGTTAGCACAGCAGCAAATGTTGAGGTGTCGTTGCAAGGCCACAGCAGTCAGGGAATCCCACTGTTATATCAACGAAAGACTGATTCTAGGCCATCAGAAAGAACAACAACTCCATCACCATCATCAACCCTCTCTCAGTCCGCCCTGTCCACCGCTACTTCCACCATATGCAGCTCTCAAGTCCAGCTCACCCTCCCAGACACTATGAGTAGGTCAAGAAAGTACTCAGTCTCTCATCCGCGTACACTGGGTTTGAACGCCCACATTGCCAAACTAATCTCGTTTGAGATGATGCCCTTTCGGTTGGTGGAAAGCACAGCTTTCCGCGAACTCATGGCCTATGCAGTACCACGCTATGACCTACCCAGTCGCCACTTCTTCTCTCGCAAAGCCATCCCAGCCCTCCACCATCATGTGAAAGACCGCATTGTCCATGCACTCAAGCAGTCAGTGAGCGGAAAGGTGCACCTCACAACTGATGCATGGTCCAGTCGGCATGGCCAGGGCCGTTACTTGTCCATCACTGCGCACTGGGTTAATGTGGTGGATGCAGGGTCCACAGGGGACAGCGGTGATGGGACAGTGCTGCCTAGCCCACGGTATAGGAAACAGTTGGCTGTAGGCGTTCGACCCTCCTCCTCCTCCTCCTCCAGAAGCGAAAGCTCGTCCACAGAGCGCAGTCGTACGAGCACTCCATCTGCCACTGTTGCACACGATGTGTCCCCCTATCGAGCAGCTAGTGGAAAGCGTCAGCAGGCTGTGTTGCAGATGATGTGTTTGGGCAACAGACACACCGCCGAGGTGCTGGCCGAGTACTTGAAGCGACAAACTGAGTCATGGCTGGGCAGTGTACATCTTGAGGCAGGCAAGGTAGTTAGTGATAACGGCCGTAATTTTGTGGCAGCCATAGCCCTTTCAAAACTCAGCCATATACCTTGCTTGGCTCACACCTTGAACCTGGTGGTGCAGTGCTTCCTCAAAAATTATCCGGAGTTAACAGCCCTGCTCCAGAAGGTGCGAAGACTGTGCGCGCACATCCGCTGGTCGCCTGTACACTCCGTTCGTATGCAGAAGCTGCAGTGATTGCTCCACCTTCCCAACCACCGCCTCATTATCGACATTGCAACAAGGTGGAACTCCACCCTGCACATGGTGGAGCGGCTGTGCGAGCAGAGGCAGGCCATAATGCATTTGTGGGAGGATACACGGCCAGGCACTTTGAGAGCAGACATGGAGTTGACAGGTGTGCAGTGGTCGAAGATGAAAGACCTCTGTAAAGTCCTTCAGTGTTTTGAGGAATGCACATGGCTGGTAAGCGCAGACGATGCCATCCTAAGCATGAGCATCCCACTTATGCGTCTGCTCATGCAAACTTTGACGCACCTTAAGGAGCAGGCGTCTGCAGCCAATGTTGATGAGGAGGAAGAGGAGGAGGGAATCCTTTATGACATTCAGCCATTGTCTGCTCAGGGACCTCTCCTGGACGAGGTGGAGGAAGAAGAGGAGGAGGAGGATGATGGGGATGATTACTTAGGGGAGGAGGATGCATCTCATGGGGCAAGTGAAAATGTTGGCGTGGCAAGGTCTGGTACAGGGTTTGTGCGTGACTGGAGGGATGTGGATTTGCCAGAAAGTGCTCCTCCAACCAGCAGTGGCAGTGCATCATTGACACTGGGAACATTGGCCCACATGTCAGATTATGCCTTGCAGATCCTAAAAAGGGACCCACGCATTTCCAAAATGATGAACGATGACGACTACTGGTTGGCCAGCATCCTGGATCCACGCTATAAAGGCAAATTACAAAACATCATGCCACAGGAGAACCTTGACCTAATATTGGCTAATAAACAAGCAACTCTGGTAAATCGGTTGCTTGAGGCATTCCCAGCACACAGCAGCGGTGATGGTTCTCACACGAGCCTTACGGGCCGGGGGCAGCTTGGCAGAGGTGTTCGTGGTGCACACAGCAGAAGTGGCGTTGGAGACAGGGGTTTCATGACAATGTTGTGGACTGATTTTTCAAATACCGCTCACACAACTGGTAATACTGCATCGATGGAAAGTGACAGGAGACAGCAGTTGTCAACTATGGTTACAAACTACTTTTCCTCCCATATCGATGTTCTCCCACACAGGTCATTCCCCTTTGACTATTGGGCCGCTAAACTGGACACCTGGCCTGAATTGGCCCAATATGCCTTACAGGAGCTCGCTTGCCCAGCTGCAAGTGTGCTATCGGAAAGAGTCTTCAGTTCAGCTGGATCAATCCTGACAGAAAAAAGGACCCGTCTGTCAACCCAAAATGTGGATGATCTAACCTTCATTAAAATGAACCATGCATGGGTTTCCAAGGATTTTGTCCCACCTTCCCCTGATGACACATAGGGTGACAGAAAAATGGCTTGCTTTGGTCCACCTCTTCCTGGGACTTCACCTATTTCGCCTTTTGCATCAGATGAATGTCCAACATCAACATATGCCACTTTCTAAAACTCCCTAACTGTGCTGCCTCCCCCCCCATGGCCGGGGTCACCACCTAGCGCATGACACCGTGCGAGTGCCGTTGCCCTGGACAGGTGGGTAGGCCGACTCTTGGGTGCGGGCACTGGCACAGGGTCCCTCATAGTGCAATCAAGTGTCTCTGACGGTGGTGGTGCACACCCGCCGTCAGACACACCGCTGTACTATGAGGGGCCCAGTGCCAGTACCGACGCCCACGAGTGGGCCCCCCTTGCTTGGGCAGGGCCCCAGCATTTGCAATCTTTACCTCTCCCTGCTCCTCCGCTGTGTAATCTGGGCCGTCAAATCCATACTGTGCCTGACACCGTCTGAGCCTGCCCCCTGATGTATAGACATATATTTTGAATGTGTATGCTATCGATACATGTTATCCGGGGATACGGTACCCTTTCTAACCTTTGTGCAATCACGTGCAATCCATACTGGGCCTAACACCGTCTGAGCCTGCCTCCTGATGTATAGACATATATTTTGAATGTGTACGCTATCCATACATGTTATCCGGGGATACGGTACCCTTTCTAACCTTTGTGCAATCACGTGCAATCCATACTGGGCCTAACACCGTCTGAGCCTGCCTCCTGATGTATAGACATATATTTTGAATGTGTACGCTATCCATACATGTTATCTGGGGATACGGTACCCTTTCTAACCTTTGTGCAATCACGTGCAATCCATACTGGGCCTAACACCGTCTGAGCCTGCCTCCTGATGTATAGACATATATTTTGAATGTGTACGCTATCCATACATGTTATCCGGGGATACGGTACCCTTTCTAACCTTTGTGCAATCACGTGCAATCCATACTGGGCCTAACACCGTCTGAGCCTGCCTCCTGATGTATAGACATATATTTTGAATGTGTACGCTATCCATACATGTTATCCGGGGATACGGTACCCTTTCTAACCTTTGTGCAATCACGTGCAATCCATACTGGGCCTAACACTGTCTGAGCCTGCCTCCTGATGTATAGACATATATTTTGAATGTGTACGCTATCCATACATGTTATCCGGGGATACGGTACCCTTTCTAACCTTTGTGCAATCACG
This sequence comes from Dendrobates tinctorius, assembly GCF_039654945.1. Classification (NCBI taxonomy): domain Eukaryota; kingdom Metazoa; phylum Chordata; class Amphibia; order Anura; family Dendrobatidae; genus Dendrobates; species Dendrobates tinctorius. The sequence continues at coordinate 31,123,444 of NW_027361700.1, forward strand.
TGCAATCCATACTGGGCCTTACACCGTCTGAGCCTGCCTCCTGATGTACAGACATATATTTTGAATGTGTACGCTATCCATACATGTTATCCGGGGATACGGTACCCTTTCTAACCTTTGTGCAATCACGTGCAATCCATACTGGGCCTAACACCGTCTGAGCCTGCCTCCTGATGTACAGACATATATTTTGAATGTGTACGCTATCCATACATGTTATCCGGGGATACGGTACCCTTTCTAACCTTTGTGCAATCACGTGCAATCCATACTGGGCCTAACACCGTCTGAGCCTGCCTCCTGATGTATAGACATATATTTTGAATGTGTACGCTATCCATACATGTTATCCGGGGATACGGTACCCTTTCTAACCTTTGTGCAATCACGTGCAATCCATACTGGGCCTAACACCGTCTGAGCCTGCCTCCTGATGTATAGACATATATTTTGAATGTGTACGCTATCCATACATGTTATCTGGGGATACGGTACCCTTTCTAACCTTTGTGCAATCACGTGCAATCCATACTGGGCCTAACACCGTCTGAGCCTGCCTCCTGATGTATAGACATATATTTTGAATGTGTACGCTATCCATACATGTTATCCGGGGATACGGTACCCTTTCTAACCTTTGTGCAATCACGTGCAATCCATACTGGGCCTAACACCGTCTGAGCCTGCCTCCTGATGTATAGACATATATTTTGAATGTGTACGCTATCCATACATGTTATCCGGGGATACGGTACCCTTTCTAACCTTTGTGCAATCACGTGCAATCCATACTGGGCCTAACACCGTCTGAGCCTGCCTCATGCTGTATAGACATATATTTTGAATGTGTACGCTATCCATACATGTTATCCGGGGAAACGGTACGCTTTCTAACCTTTGTGCAATCACGTGCAATCCATACTGTGCCTGACACCGTCTGAGCCTGCCTACTGATGTATAGACATATATTTTGAATGTGTACGCTATCCATACATGTTATCTGGGGATACGGTACCCTTTCTAACCTTTGTGCAATCACGTGCAATCCATACTGGGCCTAACACCGTCTGAGCCTGCCTCCTGATGTATAGACATATATTTTGAATGTGTACGCTATCCATACATGTTATCCGGAGATACGGTACCCTTTCTAACCTTTGTGCAATCACGTGCAATCCATACTGGGCCTAACACCGTCTGAGCCTGCCTCCTGATGTATAGACATATATTTTGAATGTGTACGCTATCCATACATGTTATCTGGGGATACGGTACTCTTTCTAACCTTTGTGCAATCCATGCAATCCATACTGGGCCTAACACCGTCTGAGCCTGCCTCCTGATGTATAGACATATATTTTGAATGTGTACGCTATCCATACATGTTATCCGGGGATACGGTACCCTTTCTAACCTTTGTGCAATCACGTGCAATCCATACTGGGCCTAACACCGTCTGAGCCTGCCTCCTGATGTATAGACATATATTTTGAATGTGTACGCTATCCATACATGTTATCCGGGGATACGGTACCCTTTCTAACCTTTGTGCAATCACGTGCAATCCATACTGGGCCTAACACCGTCTGAGCCTGCCTCCTGATGTATAGACATATATTTTGAATGTGTACGCTATCCATACATGTTATCCGGGGATACGGTACCCTTTCTAACCTTTGTGCAATCACGTGCAATCCATACTGGGCCTAACACCGTCTGAGCCTGCCTCCTGATGTACAGACATATAATTTGAATGTGTACGCTATCCATACATGTTATCCGGGGATACGGTACCCTTTCTAACCTTTGTGCAATCACGTGCAATCCATACTGGGCCTAACACCATCTGAGCCTGCCTCCTGATGTACAGACATATATTTTGAATGTGTACGCTATCCATACATGTTATCCAGGGATACGGTACCCTTTCTAACCTTTGTGCAATCACGTGCAATCCATACTGGGCCTAACACCGTCTGAGCCTGCCTCCTGATGTATAGACATATATTTTGAATGTGTACGCTATCCATACATGTTATCCGGGGATACGGTACCCTTTCTAACCTTTGTGCAATCACGTGCAATCCATACTGGGCGTGAGAACGGCTGGCGAGCTGTTAAGCAAGCTACAGCACCTGTGGTTTGCACACGTAAGTTTTTCATTTTTTCAGGAATGACGGTTAGGCCTAATTCCGGAACTGCGGTTGACCTGCACTTACTGGGAAATCATTGTTCGCGGGTAATAATTGTAATCAGTGATCCCCATCACTAACGTTGTTCAGCGGGTTATCTGCACCTGTAAGCGACAAACGCTGGCCTTTTCAGTGTAGCGCACATGCAGCCACGGACATGTAAGGGCATGACACACCAGTTATTTGCCAATCTCATGTGCCAGAGCCTCACGTGTCCCTCTAGTAAGCCGGACTCGGACCGCGGGGCATGACGGAGTATCGTTCGTTAACGGAATTAAGCTTGCAATGTGTGCATCTGTTCTGTAGCTGGCATGGTTGACATTTCCCAGGTGGAGTCGAATTATACGTAGGCTCCACTCCTGGTGGTGCCCTTCTGGACATTCCTTTAAGGTTCAGCTTTGCAACCATACTGCCCACGTAAAACAAACACTTTGCCTTCATGAACGCTGTTTGGAGGGTCATGACTCGTGGGAATAACGCCGCCCAATCAGTTAACCTGCTAGAGAGATCGTTCGTTGCTCCCAAGCATGACATCACACTCCCTAGGAAGAAGGTAATGCCACTGTGGCGACCGTACTCCTGGGGGCGACACAAGTGCACTGATGCCCAGCCACTGCTCGATGAATCTGCTGGTACATTGACCCAGACCACTACATTCCCCTCGCACGCTACACGGCCTGAATCTGACCCTGATGAAACTCAGGTTACCCTTCTCATATACAGTTCCATCTTACACGGTGACAAAGAGGAAGCTGCAGATGAAAGTGCAGGTTCGGCCCACCTGCCATCAGACACACCACCGTACTATCAGGGGCCCTGTGCCAGTGCCGTCGCCAACGAGTGGGCCCCCCCTGCTTGCCCAGGATCACAGCACTTGCAAAGTTGAAATACTGTGCAGTGAGATGGAAGATGGGGACGACGAGGAGTCCAGACAAGTACAGGGATTCCCTAGCGAGGAGACTTATTTGATTGTTTTCAATGTTGGGACAGCAATTTTTGGGGAGCACTATACTCTGGAGAATGATAGATGGGGCCCACCATACACTGGAACATTCCAAAGGTGGACATCAGACACTGGAGCAGCATTTACAGGGCCCATTATACACTAGAGCATTAGAAATGGGGCCCATTATGTTTGGAGCATTATTTGGGCCCATAAGACAGTGGAGCTTCATCCATGGGGACCAACATATACTGTAGCATTATGTGGAGCTCATCATATACTGTTTCAAACATTATATGGGACCAATGATTCTGTATGGAGAAATAGATGGGCCTTGTCATGAGATGTAAAAAGTGAAGTATTTTTCATTGTACTATACCGCTATTTCTCTGCCGTATCGGAGCATGATGAGTTGTGGTATGTGTTAAAGGGGCGCTCTTTCGCCCAGGGCACATGAAAACCTGGAGCCAGCCCTCCCCCCCACAACTTTAGCCAAATAACCCCCATTTTTCAGTGCGTAACTTGTATTATGAAGTTAATTAAGGTTGACAAGCTTAAGTAAGAAGAATTGATGCTTTTGGCATTCAAATGGGCACTGTAGGTGTGTTTCCTGTCCTCCTCTCACTGCCGACTTTTATTCCCCATTGACTTACATTGGGTTTCGTGTTTCGGGACGACCCCGACTTTTCCCTATAATCGGACGATCTTGCTCGACCCGACTTTTGGAAAAGTCGGGTTTCACAAAACGAAACGCGACCCTAAAAAACCAAAAGTCGCTCAACTCTACTGATGAGCTGTCACACAGACAGCTTCACCAGCGATCAGCACAGCGATGCCGAGCGCCCGGCATCGCTTGCCATCCTGTAAAAAATAGAATCAAAATAAAAAATATAGTTATTCTCACCTTCCGACGTCGCGTTCAGCCATCCCGCCTCTCTTCACGCTCCGGTCCCAGTAATCCTTTGCACGAATGACCGCGAGATGTCACGGTCTCGCGGGATAACAAAGTCTCGCGGTCATTCGTGCAAAGGATCACTGGGACCGGAGCGTGGAGAGAGGCAGGATGGCTGAACGGGACATCGGAAGGTGAGAATAACTATATTTTTTATTTTTTTATTATTTTTTACACCTGATCGCTGGTCTCCCGCTGTCACACACAGCGATGCGTGCTGGCCAGCGGGAGACCAGCGACCAAAGAAATGTCCAGAGATTTCTTGCAACCATCAGCGATACCGGCAGGGGGGCCGCTCGCTGATCACTGTCACACACAGCGATCTCGCTGGTGAGATCGCTGTTATGTCACAGAAGTTGTGACTCAGCAGCGATCTCGCTACCGAGACTGCTTAGTGAGACGGGGCCTTTAGTTTCACTTTTCTATGAACCTAACAAGCTTTTACAATTTAAGGCCCCGTCTCACTAAGCAATCTCGGTAGCGAGATCGCTGCTGAGTCACAACTTTCCGGTCCCAGTGATCCTTTGCACGAATGACCGCGAGACTTTGTTATCCCGCGAGACCGTGACATCTCGTGGTCATTCATGCAAAGGATTACTGGGACCGGAGCGTGGAGAGAGGCAGGATGGCTGAACGCTACGTCGGAAGGTGAGAATAACTATATTTTTTATTTTGATTCTATTTTTTACAGGATGGCCAGCGATGCCGGGCGCTCGGCATCGCTGTGCTGATCGCTGGTGAAGCTGTCTGTGTGACAGCTCACCAGCAATCACATAGCCACTTACTAGCGATCCTGACACCTTGATATCGGTGTCGGGATCGCTGGTAAGTCGCTTAGTGAGACGGGGCCTTTATACTTCAGTGACAATTCAGTTAATTTGGTTTAACCTTTTTGTATCTGGTTACCCTGAGAGGGAGAGATAAGCAGCTCTGGCCATCAACATGCAATAGCTTAAGCTGCACTGAATATTTACAGCAGATTTAGTTGTATTTGTTTTTGGATTTCAGGTTCCTGTTCCTATTTGGATTCTAGAATCTATGCGGCTGGAAGGATTTGTAGTGGGAACAGTGGGAATTATGGGACGTACACCACTGCCACCTACTGGCCTCTGGATCAAATTGCATCATATTACTTTTATGCACTGTCAAGACATCACTCTGATGGGAAAAAAAGTAATTTTTCAGAGACATTAGCTTTACTTTCCCAATGTTTGGACAGGGTTCCTAAGGCCAGCTATGCCAGGCAATAAAAGGCAAAAATTACTGCCCCTAAAATGGTGTTACCATTTTGGAACTATATGGTGCATATATTTGAGTACAATATGGAGGTGTTGCTTTGCTATATTGGAGGTGTTGTTTTTCCTGAGCTTTTGTGCATTCACGTCTTTAATAATAATAATACATTTTATTTCCATAGCGCCGACATATTCCGCAGCACTTTACATTTCAGAGGGGACTTGTACGGACGATAGACATTACAGCATAACAATAATCACATAAATCATAACAGATACCAAGAGGAATGAGGGTCCTGCTCGCAAGCTTACAATCTATGAGGGAAAAAGGGGAGACACGAAAGGTGGGTGGTAACAGTTGCCCTGATTGTATGGACCAGCCATAATGTTAAGTGTGTAACAGTACATACACAGAGGGCTAATGGATGCATAAAGCATGTGGGAACATGATGCGGGAAATCTGGATATGGTAAACCTTTTGGCTGTGCCACACAGGGATAGTTAGGTTAATGTGTTGAGGCGATAGGCCAGTCTGAATAAATGCGTTTTCAGGGCGCGCTTAAAACTGTGGGAATTGGGGACAAATCGTATTGACCTGGGAAGTGCATTCCAAAGAATTGGTGCAGCACATGTAAAGTCTTGGAGACGGGAGTGGGAGGTTCTGATTATTGAGGATGCTAACCTCAGGTCTTCAGCAGAATGGAGGGCGCGGGTAGGGAGGTATACTGAAACAAGGGAGGAGATGTAGGGTGGTGCTGAGCCATGGAGTGCTTTGTGGGTGAGGGTAATAAGTTTGTACTGGATTCTGGAGTGGATCGGTAGCCAGTGTAATGACTGGCACAAGGTAGAGGCATCGGTGTAATGATTGGCGAGGAATATGATCCTGGCTGCAGCATTCAAGACAGAGTAGAGAGGGGAGAGTTTGGTAAGAAGGAGACCGATTAGAAGAGAGTTACAATAGTCCAGACGAGAATGAATAAGAGAAACAGTAAGAATTTTTGCAGAGTCAAAAGTAAGAAAAGGTCGAATTCTAGAAATGTTTTTGAGGTGCAGATGACAAGAGCGAGCCAGTGATCGAATGTGGGGGGCAAAGAAAAGCTCGGAATCAAGTATGACCCCCAAGACAGCGGGCATGTTGCTGGGGAGTAATAGTGGAACTATAGTGGAATAAATTATACAGTATATGTGCTTCTTGCAAAATTAGAATTTCATCATTTATTTCTCTTTATGTTGATGATTATGGCTTACAGCCAATGAAAACCCAAATGTCATTATCTCAGTAAATTAGAATAATTAACAAAAAAGACCTGCAAAGGCTTCCTAAGTGTTTAAAAAGGTCCCTTAGTCTGTTCCAGTAGGCTCCACAATCATGGGGAAGACTGTTGACTTGACAGATGTCCAGAAGGCAGTCATTGACATACTCCACAAGGAGGGTAAGCCACAAAAGGTCATTGCTCAAGAAGTTGGCTGTTCACAGAGTGCTGTATCCAAGCATATTAATGGAGAGTTGAGTGGAAGGAAAAAGTGTGGTAGAAAAAGGTGCACAGGCAACCGGGATAACCACAGCCTTGAAAGGATTGTTAAGAAAAGGCCATTCAAAAATTTTGGGGAAAATTCACAAGGCGTGGACTGCTGCTGGAGTCATTGCTTCAAGAGCCACCACACACAGACGTATCCAGGACATGGGCTACAAGTGACGCATTCCTTGTGTCAAGCCACTCATGACCAATATACAACGCCAGAAGCGTCTTACCTGGGCCAAGGAGAAAAAGAACTGGACTATTGGTCATTGGTCCAAGGTGTTGTTTTCAGATTAATGTAAATTTTGCATTTCATTTGGAAATCAAGGTCCCAGAGTTTGAAGGAAGAGTGGAGAGGCCGCAATCCAAGCAGCTGGAGGTCTAGTATGAAGTTTCCACAATCAGTGATGGTTTGGGGAGCCATGTCATCTGCTGGTGTAAAGCCCCCGTCACACATAGCATCGCTGCTGAGTCACAAGTTTTGTGACGCAACAGCGATCTCACCAGTGAGATTGCTGTTTGTGACACTGACCAGCGACTGGCCCCCCTGCCCGTTATCGCTGATCATCCTGGAATGGCCAGGACATTTTTTTGATTGCTGGCCTCCCGCTGGTCAGCACGCATCACTGGGTGTGACAGGCGGGAGACCAGCGATCAGCGATCTGGTGCTGGTAACTAAGGTAAACACAGGGTTTCTAAGCGGCACGCAGCGCTTAGAAACCCGATGTGTACCTTAGTTACCAGCGCGCTGGTAACCAAGGTACACATCGGGTTTCTAAGTGCCGCACGCCGCTTAGAAACCCTGTGTTTACCTTAGTTACCAGCACCAGATCGCTGATCGCTGGTCTCCCGCCTGTCACACCCAGTGATGCGTGCCAGTCGCTTAGAAACCCGATGAGTACCTTGGTTACCAGCTCCCTGCACCAGCGCGCTGGTAACTATGGTACACAGTGGGTAACTAAGCGACGTACGTCGCTTGTTACCCGCGTGTCGCTGGTGCTGATCGCTGGTGAAGCTGCCTGTTTGGCAGCTCACCACCGATCATGTAGCGACACACCAGCGATCCTGACAAGGTCATATCGTTGTAAGGATCGGTATGTGTGACGGGGCCCTATGTCCAAAGGAGTGGTTTCAGAACAACTCTGTGACCATTCTTGACTGGCCCAGCCAGAGCCCTGACCTAAACCCAATTGAGCATCTCTGGAGAGACCTGAAAATGGCTGTCCACCAACGTTCACCATCCAACCTGACGGAACTGGAGAGGATCTGCAAGGAAGAATGGCAGAGGATCCCCAAATCCAGGTGTGAAAAACTTGTTGCATCATTCCCAAGAAGACTCATGGCTGTACTAGCTCAAAAGGGTGCTCAATACTGAGCAAAGGGGTCTGAATACTTATGACCATGTGATATTTCAGTTTTTCTTTTTAGTCAATTTGCAAAAACTTCTACATTTCTGTTTTTTTTCAGTCAAGATGGGGTGCAGAGTGTACATTAATGAGAAAAAAATGAACTTTTTTGAATTTACCAAATGGCTGCAATGAATCAAGAGTTAAAGGGGTCTGAATACTTTCTGTACCCACTGTAAATCTACTTTAGTTAGCCAATTGGGCCATGTCTTTGTGAAGACGCCCATAAAGAAGTTGAGGACCACTCCCACTTGGCTAACAAGACTTGATTGTTATATAGAGAATAAGGGGCCATATCTCCGGTGTCATGGTTAGGACATGGTTAATGTCCTGTTCTGACAGGGTTAACATTGCCGGCCTCTCTTTGGATCTGGGAGGGGTATTTATGCTCACTCCATACTGGCATTCTCTGTCAGTTATACTGCTATTCTGGTGTGTCTGACCCCTGGTGTGTGTGTACTCTGCATTGTTTGTTTGCTTCCCGTGTATGACCCGGCTTGTTCCTTCACTCTGTACTCCGTCTCTCGTTTTTGGTACCATTGTCTTTTCTGGTTCTGACCTCCTGGCTTGGCTATCGTTACTCCGTTACAGTTTACCCCTATTGTACCGTCTAATACCTGTTCTGGTTTTCTGATCTATTGCTACGTCCTGACTATTCTTTCTGTCTAAGCCCTTTGATACTGTCCTGCTATCTCGTGCTTTGACCCGGCTTGATCTGGTGTCTGTCTCTGTCTATGCTCCTTGGTAACATTGTCCTGTAGTTACCCTTCTAGGAGTTTCCCTGCAGCTCCTAGCTCTGTGGAGCTTAGGCCACGCCCCCAGCAGTCACGTGATTCAGGTCCTGGATCATGCATTGTCACCACTGCTGCTCGCTCCGCAGGTATCTTTGTGCACAGTCTTTGTACTCAGGACACGTGCCCTGGCTCAGTGAGCAAGTGCAGTGCGGTGTTCCTGACATCCGGAACGAAATCCAATACCAGATCCAGGAGATCAGCGGCATTCACCCCAGATAAAACATGACATATTTATGGCGACTTACAGGTCGTCGTTTCGAAGAGCTCACGGGAATTTTTCACATTATGCTGATAGTAACTCTTTAAATTTGGGATTAAATGCCTTTATGAAGAAAACTTGCATGAGATCCTTCATTTTGCTCGATGATCATTGATTGAAGCCATTTCATGTTCAAAATAAAAATAACTAAAGCTGTTACCTGCAGTAATGGCGCCACATTAATATTCATAAGCTGCGATAAGATAAGCGGAGACTATCCTGCGGCACAATTATTATTATTATAGTCTCACAAGCTCGCAGAGGAAAATGGGGAACGTTTACTCTGGAGTAAACCTTGGTGGGTGGGAAAAGGGGCAAAGTTTATTGTAAATTGTCCCATCTAGTTTTATACAGATTTATTTCTTCCTTAAAATGCCGTTTGTGAGTCACAAAGAGTGGTGTGGCCTCACGTTGTAGGGGCGAGGATTAACGTGTATTAAAGATCCGGTTTTCTTACCAAGAGCTCCAAATTGTCAACATCGATCTCAATAAAATTCTGGAGAAATTGGAGGAGCATTATGGGAAATGCAGAACGCACACTACTAAGCACATGAGGTTTAAAGGGGTTGTGCTGGACTTTACCATTGAAGACCGATCCTTAGGATCGGTTATCAATGCCTGAATGGTGGGGGTCACCCAGGAGCCCTTGCTGATCAGCTGTTCCCGGTGTTGGCGGAGGCTGGAACTGCTCAGTTATGGAGCTGCACAGCTCAGCTCCCTTGACAGAATAGTGGTCGCTGCCGGATACTGTACATCTGCCCTCTTGATTTGAATACAGGGCGGATGTGCAGTACCCGGCTAGTGAGTACTAGGATCCTAAACATGCGATTAAACTGCAGCACAGGTGCCATGGCTGACACCTACCTGCAGAAGGGTTTTTTCTTCAGTATGTACAGATATTCATTATGTAAACTAGGGGGCAGGTCAGGGAGGGATCCGTGACCTGTCAGCAGTCTATATTATGAATATCTAATTGGAGCACCACATGAACACCCCCCCACAGGCCGTCCCGGAGCACGAACATATCATTAACTCAAAACTTAATATAAAGATTACACGACAACCACAAGACGGATTTCATTACCCAAGGTATCATTGTAATCAGTATAACGGCGCCGACCTGACACTGTCTGTCGGTTACTGAGCACAATCCTGCTGATAGGCTCTCTTTAAGTGCCCACTTAACATTTAATAATGGCCACTGAGTCCCCCAATGTACAGCTCCCCTATATCCAGTACTGTGGGCTCACAGCTCCCTTATACAGAGTAAGATGTCCCCACAGCTCCACCCGACACAGCACGATTGGCCCACAGTTCACTATACACAATATGATACTCCCACAGCTCCTCATTATATGGTATGATGTCCCCTCTGCTCCACCAAAACACAGTGTAATGATGCCAACAGAAGCCCTCACACTGTGTAATAGCCCCCACAGTAGAACCCACACTGTATAATGTCCCCCAAACTGTATAGAATCGTCGAATATTAGAGTTGGAAGTGACCTCCAGGGTCATCGTGTAATGCAGGATTCACTAAATCATCCCAGACAGATGTCTGTCCAGCCTTTGTTTAAAGACCTCCATTGAAGGAGAACTAACTACCTCTCATGGCAGCCTGTTCCACTCATTGATCACAGTTTGGGAGCTAATGTAGGGGGGACAGTATGCAGTTTGGGGGCTAATGCAGTGACTATTATACAGATTGAGGACTATTGTGAGGGGCCAGCAATTATACCATTTGGGTGCTACATCGGGGGCCATTATAGAATGAATCACAAGAAAGGCACAAATGCAATAATGAATGAGGTCCAAAGTACATTAGAAAGTTGCAGACAATTTTATTACACAATTATAAAGCCTAATTTACATAACACTGCAGTACCCCTTTGAATCTTGACAAAAGCACAGGATAAGGGGTCTCCATACAAATCCATCCCCTTACAGACATCGAGGCACAAACCAGTCACCAGTCACATTCCAGCTGGTTTCCGTTTCCGTTCCCATATTCATTTAATAACTGAAGACCTTTCATTGTCATACAATGGTGTCGGATGTGTCCATAGCTGACAATATGTAGAAATGCCGACATGTGCAGCCAGGTCCTGAGCATGACGAATATAGTCTTGTCTTCGGTTTAGACTGACTCATACAATGACTGGAATGAAATCTTCCTATATTTGGCAATAGTCCCATTTTTTTTAAATAAGCACTGGCCCCAAATTGTGTGTGGTGGTCCGTCAATGAATTATTTGAGAGGTAGACATAGCTACTGACTTCTAGAAATAGCGCCATTCTTGTCCATTGGCGGTATCTGGTATTGCAGTTCTTTCCAAAAGGGTGACACAGTGTCTAGAAGAGAATAGCTAAGTTTTTCTAACCTTATACCATCCCTGTCATGATCCGCTATTGTTAGCTGCCTACATTTCCTCTGGTTTGTCTGCCAGGTCCCCTTTAGATTTTGGCTGTGTCCACCACTCGGCATAAATCCCTTCTTCATAATCCCCTTCTCCTTCAAATTCTACATCAGATGGGGGTGGTTCTGTGTCTTGCAATGATCCAATTTCAACCTGCAATTAAACATGGAAAGACAAATTTTAGTGCCATTTTTACCCATTTCCCTGTGTGAAAATGTAAAATCTGGGGCTAAAACACATTTTTTGTGGTAAATATGTAATTATTTATTCCTCACTGCCAATGGTATAAAATTCTGTGACACACTTGTGGTGTCAATGTGATTACTGCATCGATATATGAATTCATTGAGAGGTGTAATTTGTAAAATGGGGTCACTTATGGGGGGTTTCTGCTGTTCTGGCACCTCAGGGGCTCTGCCGATGTGACATGGCATCCTTAAACCATTCCAGTAAACTCTTCCCTTCAGAGCTTTGCAGTGTGCCTCAAAAATAGCTTTCAACCACATATGGTTTTTTTCTGGAGAAATTGCAAAAAAAAATGTTTGATGTATTTTCTCCTGTTATCCTTGTGAAAATCAAAAAAATTGGGGCTAAAAAACATTTTTGTGGGCAAAATGTGATTTTTTTTTCCTTCTATTTTTACGGCTCTAGATGATAAATTTCTGTAAAACATCTTGGGGTTCAAGGTTCTCACCACACATTTATATAAATTATTTAGAGGTCTAGATTCCAAAATGGGGTCACTTGTGAAGGGTTTCCACTGTTTAGGCACATCGGGGGATCTCCAAATTGTGCTCAATTTCAGTCATTTTTGCGTTCAGAAAATCAAACGGTGCTCCTTCCCTTACGTGCTCTGCAAAGCACCCAAACAGTAGTTTTTCCCGACATATGGGGCATTGGAGTAGTCAGGAGAAACTACACAACAAATTTGGGGGTTCTTTTTCTCCTGTTACACTTGTGGGAAAAATGTGATATTTTATTTTCATGGCTCTACGTTATAAACTTCTGTGGAGCACATGGAGGTTCAAGGTGCTCCCCACATATCTAGATACAGTATACAGTCTTTGAGGGGTCTAGTTTCCAAAATGGCATAACTTGTGAGGGGTTTCTTCTGTATAGGTACATCAGTAGCTATTCAAACTCGAAAAGGTGTGGAGACATTTTTGTGTTCAAAAAGTCAAACAGTGTTGCTTTCCTTCCAACCCCTGCCATGCGTCCAAACAGTAGTTTTCCCCCACATATAGGATATTGACGTACTCAGTAGAAATTGCACAACAAATTTTGAGGTTCACTTTGTCCTGTTACCCTTGTGAAAATAAAAAAAATTGGGGCTGAATTTAAATTTTTGTGAAAAACAAGTAAAATGTAAATTTTTCCCTTCCACATTGCATTAATTAGAGTGAAACACCTGAAGGATTAATAAACTTCTTGAATGTGGTTTTGAGTACTTTGAGGGGTGCAGTTTTTAGAATGGTGTTACTTTGGGGTATTTTCTGTCTTACAGGCCCCCCAAACTCACTTCAAATGTGATGTGGTCCCTAAAAAATGGTTTTGTACATTTTGTTGGAAAAATGTGAAATCGCTGGTCAACTGTTAACCCTTATAATGTCCGAACAAAAAAATTATGTTTCAAAAATTGCGCTGATGTAAAGTAGACATGTGAGAAATTTTATTTATTAACTATTTTGTGAGACATTTCTCTGGCCATAAGCATTACAAGTTTGAAAATTGTGAAATTTTCTAAATGTTCTCCAAATTTTACCACTGTTATGAAGTACATTATATCACGAAAAAAAATCTCAGAATCGGTGGGATCCATTGAAGCGTTCCAGAGCTATCACCTCATAAAGTGACAGAGGTGAGATTAAAAACAAAAGAACATCATTAAAATGCAAAGTTGCTCGGTCCTTCACGGGTTATTACTGTTTGGGTCTGGTACTACAGGAGGAGGCTTTTCCCATATCTGCCCATGACTCATCACAACAAATACCAGCCACTATGGCAACCAATGGCTACTTACTAATGGCTAATTACTTCTAGATCACGACAATAAGAAGCAGTCAAAGTACAGTTCATGAAGGCAACTACCGGAAGAGTTGGGCCCAACAGAATATTATCTGCCATCTGTGGATATTGTACCTGTCAGGAGTTCAACGCCTTAGGCTACTTTCAGACATCATATTTTTAGCATCAGGCGCGATGCGGCAAAAAATGTAAAAGCTGGATCTGGCGCCGGTTGCCACCGGATCCGGCTTTTATCCCATAGACTAGCATTATCGCCACATTGCGCCTGATGGCCATGCAGCATGTTCGGCTTTTGCCGGATACGGCAAAAAATGCCTGTCCGGCGTCTGCAAAAAACGTTCCCTGCAAAGTTTTTTTGCAGCGCCGGAATGGTTTTTTACACAGCGCATGCCCGGACACTGTGAGTGTTAACCCCACAAGTGCCCGGCAAGAGAGAGATCTCTCTCTCTCTTACCCGGACACTTGTGAGAGATCTCTCTCATCGGGCACTTGTGGGTTAACACTCACAGTGCCCGGACACTGAGTGTTAACTCCACATGTGTCTCTCTCTCTAACCACCACCCCCTCCTCTCCCCCCCATACCCTTCAACTGCTGTCTCTCTCATCCCCAATTTATCCTCCTCCTGTGGCTCCTTTAAATCCTGTCCGAGCCGAGCCGTATCAGATGCCGCATACACATCCGGTGTCACCGCTGCAGGCCGGATCTGGCGGCTCGGCTTTTCGCCGCACGCCGCCGGACCCCACACACCAGATGTCTGAAAGAAGCTTTATCCATATGTGCGTCCATCTGTAATTTACAAAGATTCCACCCTGCCCATTTTATGCTAGAGATCGAAGTTCTGGGGATACTGTGCAAAACCTTTTAAGCCATATTTCCATAAGCAAAACAGTTTCTTTTTTTTCCTTCCTCTGCATTTTTTTTCTATGCAATGTGTCCTAATACTTGTGTGTTTTTCCTACTTATTATTAATACGTTTTTGGTGCAGATTTTATTGAGTTTTATCTATTTATTTCTTTAGTTCAGAAATGCTGGGTTTCGGTTCTTAAAATAACAATTCTATTTTTTACATGCATTTTCTCAGGCTCCACAGTATCTGGGCAGTTTTTTACCTCAGTATGTGTAAGCCAAAGCCAGGAGTGGAACAATCAGAGGAGAAGTATAATAGAAACCCGTCATCACTTCTGTATTATCACCCACTCCTGGTTTTGGCTTACAGATACTGAGGTGAAATACTGACCAAATACTGAGTGTGAACGTGGCCTTCGTAGGAGTCTCAGCACCCAGACCCCGAGCAATTAAAATTTCTAACAATAGAAACACAATAAACATGTAACTATGGGTCGTGCTACTTTGTCTTCTATAAAGTTGATTGTTTAGTACATGAATTGAGGTTACTTCATTTTTACCTCATCGTCATCTCGGTGGAGGAAATCTCGGGCAAACTGTAACAGCTCCTTGTGCCGGGTGGTCTGGTTATGATACCTCAGAGCTTCCTGAAAGTAGACATTGCCCCATAGGAGAAAAGTAAGTCAGACGGGCGTATATACAGTACTTACTTTGACCCCACTAACCAGTATAGACTACATCCCTATAATAACATTCAAAGTGCCCCCTTAAATGGGTTATCCGTGGCTATCTTTTCTATTTTGTTTTTAATATGGGTATAAGTACTAACAGGCAGATAGTTGCTAGCACCTGCGTGTTGTGCCCAGCGAAAAGCTCTGCGGTTTCTGCTGATGTCATGTCGACAGAGCAGTGGCTTCTCTTCCCTCTGCTCTGTAGACAGCACGTGACTGCTGATGTCATGCTGTTTGACAGCTGGCTCCCCGCTGCCTAACTGCAGGGAGCCAATTGACACAGATTAAATCGGAAGAGGAAGAGCTGCTCTGTTGAGTATAGTGCTTCGAATTACCCCTTTAATAATTTTTTAGAATATTTACTGAAAAGTGGTACCGAACTCTTTGTTGCAATTTTTTTCGCGGAGGTGTAATGAATGAAAAACGCAATTCTGCAGAGCAGTTTCGATTATTTTTTTTTTTCTATTTTTTTTTTCCGACTGAGTTAATTGACTTTATATTTAGATATATTGGGATTTTATGGATGTGCTACACTGTACTATGCTGTACTGTAATTTGTAGTCCTCTGAGTGGACTTGGACTTGCGATCGGCCAATCTCTTGTACTGTATTATACTTTTACCGTGTAGTATAAATTGCAGTCCCCTATGAACGCCAGTCAAAGGCTCATCTTCATAGAAGCACCAACATGACAGGCATGGGGGTCTTCAGCAGATACTTGCTGCTATGGCAAAGTGTCAGGACACCATGGTCATGTCACAGGTGGGCCAATGGGCACATGGTACAGAGCACCCTCATGCCACGCTCTGTAAATGCCGCTTAACAGGTTGATAGCAGCAGGAAAAGCTTGGTTCCAACTGCGGCTGTTAGAGGCAGATGACTGCAAAATAACACAGCCTCCATCTGTGGGGAATGGTACAGGCTTATCTCATCAGCCCGCTCCATACAGTGGGAATAAAATAAGAGCAAAAATGCCCATTTTTCACCTAGTGAGAAATCCTCTTCAAGAGTAAGTATAGGGGGCCTTCAAAAAGTCTAAGGTTAGTTTTGTCAGTCAACATTACCTCTCTAGGGTTGAAATCTGGAACCTCAAGGTCCCACTTCTCCTTGTAAAACTTGTAGTAAGCCAGGTTCTGCTGCATCACCGTATCCGATGGGTCAAAGAGCATATAGCTGGACACACACTGAACCGCGTTCTTCACATCATTCACTGGATCACAAATGTCAGATGTTGATTTTTTTTTTCATTTATAATATATTTTGTTTTGATATTATTTATGATACATATCCAATACAATTGTGATAATGAAAATTATAAACTTACGTTTGTAATATGCAAATTGCAGATAATGATACATGGTCGCAACAAACTTATGAACAAAATAGCCCCCGACGTTAGGGGTCAGGTTAGACTCGCAATCCACCTTACACTCTAGGACATCGGCAAGATGATCTGAAAGGAGAGAAATATAGATGAATACGTATATAGTGCAAGGGCGGACACTGACAGCTTGGGTCCTCTGTGCAAGAAATGTGTCTGAGCCCCCCTCCCTGCCGAGTACGTTGCTTATGATGAGGACAGTCTGCAATGGGACCCTCGGAGCCTTGGGCTTTGAGCAACAGGCCAGATTGCCCTCATTATCACCGCCCTGCAAGGGGCATACATAGAATTCACAGGGAACCATAGCAAAAGTTTTATTTGAGCTTCCCAGGCATAGTAACTAACTACGGTTAGTTACAGTCATGGCCAAAAGTATTGACACCCCTGCAATTCTGTCAGATAATATTCAGTTTCTTCCTGAAAATGATTGCAAACACAAATTCTTTGGTATTATTATCTTCATTTAATTTGTCTTAAATGAATAAACACAAAAGAGAATGAAGCAAAAAGCAAAACATCGCTCATTTCACACAAAACTCCAAAAATGGGCCGGACAAAAGTATTGGCACCCTCAGCCTAATACTTGGTTGCACAACCTTTAGCCAAAATAACTGCGACCAACTGCTTCCGGTAACCATCAATGAGTTTCTTACAATGCTCTGCTGGAATTTTAGACCATTCTTCTTTGGCAAACTACTCCAGGTCCCTGATATTTGAAGGGTGCCTTCTCCAAACTGCCATTTTTAGATCTCTCCACAGGTGTTCTATGGGATTCAGGTCTGGACTCATTGCTGGCCACCTTAGAAGTCTCCAGTGCTTTCTCTCAAACCATTTTCTAGTGCTTTTTGAAGTGTGTTTTGGGTTATTGTCCTGCTGGAAGACCCATGACCTCTGAGGTAGACCCAGCTTTCTCACACTGGGCCCTATATTATGCTGCAAAATTTGTTGGTAGTCTTCTGACTTCATAATGCCAAGAACACGGTCAAGCAGTCCAGTGCCAGAGGCAGCAAAGCAACCCCAAAACATCAGGGAACCTCCGCCATGTTTGACTGTAGGGACCGTGTACTTTTCTTTGAATGCCTCTTTTTTCTCCTGTAAACTCTATGTTGATGCTTTTGCCCTAAAAGCTCTACTTTTGTCTCATCTGACCAGAGAACATTCTTCCAAAATGTTTTAGGCTTTTTCAAGTAAGTTTTGGCAAACTCCAGCCTGGCTTTTTTATGTCTCGGGGTAAGAAGTGGAGTCTTCCTGGGTCTCCTACCATACAGTCCCTTTTCATTCAGATGCTGACGGATAGTACGGGTTGACACCGTTGTACCCTCGGACTGCAGGGCAGCTTGAACTTGTTTGGATGTTAGTGGAGGTTCTTTATCCAACATCCGCACAATCTTGCATTGAAATCTCTTGTCAATTTTTCTTTTCCGGCCACATCTAGAGAGGTTAGCCACAGTGTCATGGGCTTTAAACTTCTTGATGACACTGCGCATGGTAGACACAGGAACATTCTGGTCTTTGGAGATGGACTTGTAGCCTTGATATTGCTCATGCTTCCTCACAATTTGGTTTCTCAAGTCCTCAGACAGTTCTTTGGTCTTCTTTCGTTTCTCCATGCTCAATGTGGTACACACAAGGACACAGGACAGAGGTTGAGTCAACTTTAATCCATGTCAACTGGCTGCAAGTGTGATTTAGTTATTGCCAACACCTGTTAGGTGCCACAGGTAAGTTATAGGTGCTGTTAATTACACAAATTAGAGAAGCATCACATGATTTTTCGAACAGTGCCAATACTTTTGTCCACCCTCTTTGTTATGTTTGGTGTGGAATTATATCCAATTTGGCTTTAGGACAATTCTTTTTGTGTCTTTTCATTTAAGACAAATTAAATGAAGATAATAATACCAAAGAATTTGTGTTTGCAATCATTTTCAGGAAGAAACTGAGTATTATCTGACAGAATTGCAGGGGTGTCAATACTTTTGGCCATGACTGTATAACAAATTGTAATGATTATATCTATACATATATATAAAGCTGAGTGCAGAGCCCCTCCCACTCCGCATAGCCACATTCACTATAATATCCCACACAATCCCGTCAGCTAGAGCCACCGGACTACTACTCCTAATATCCCACATCATCCCGTCAGCAAGAGCCACCGGACAACTACTCCTAATATCCCACATCATCCGATCAGCCAGAGTCACCGGATTACTACCTCTAATATCCCACATCGTCCCATCAGCCAGAGCCACCGGACTACTACTCCTAATATCCCACATCGTCTCGTCAGCCAGAGCCACCGGACAACTACCACTAATATCCCACATCATCCCGTCAGCCAGAGCCTCCGGACTACTACTCCTAATATCCCACATCATCCCGTCAGCCAGAGCCACCGGACAACTGCCCCTAATATCCCACATCATCCGATCAGCCAGAGTCACCGGATTACTACCTCTAATATCCCACATCGCCCCATCAGCCAGAGCCACCGGACTACTACTCCTAATATCCCACATCGTCTTGTCAGCCAGAGCCACCGGACAACTACCACTAATATCCCACATCATCCCATCAGCCAGAGCTACCGGACTACTACTCCTAATATCCCACATCATCCCATCTGCCTGGGGTCAGAACCAGAGCGCTGAGTGGAACGGTCCTAACTTCCATACCGGGGATCCCTTTCAGAGAGGCCTGGGGTCAGAATCAGAGCGCTGAGGGATTTGCCTTGACTTCCATACCAATGATCCCTTTAATAGAAACCTGAGGTGAGAATCAGAGCGCTGAGGGATTTACCATAATTTCCATACTGGAGATCCCTTTAAGAAAGGTCTGGGGTCAGTACCAAAGCGCAGAGTGGATTTGCCCTAACTTCCATATCAATGATCCCTTTAATAGACCCTGGGGTCAGAACCACAGCGCTGAGTGGAACGGTCCTGACTTCCATACCGGAGATCCCTTTAAGAGAGGCCTGGGGTCAAAACCAAAGCCCTGGATGGATTTGCTCTGACTTCCATACCAATGATCCCTTTAATAGGGAAGATGTGCCTACGGGGTGGAGGATGTGTGATGGGGATATGGGCATTCATTTCTGTCATGTACTCTGTGCTCCTTTCTGTGGGGCAGACAATGGCTGGGAGCTTATGTTCCCGTGGATGCTAGATTTCTCCCACCATGTCAGTGTCTGCTGAGGTGTTGTCAAGTGGGAAAACTTGCTCATAGCAACCAGTCACAGCTCAGCTTATTTTAACCAGCTGTGGTGAAATGAGAGTTGCTTAGTGATTGGTTGCAAGGAAAACTGTTGCTCATAGCAACCAATCATAGCTCAGCTTCTTTTGAACAGCTCTGTTGGAATGAAAGATGCTTCGTGATTGGTTGGTGATATGTGGCGCCCCCAGGAGTATGATCGCCACAGTGGCATTGCCTTCCTCCAGGGAGGGGGATGTCAGGCTTGGAAGCAATGAGGGGTCTCTCTAGCAGTTAACCATAACATGCAACACAGTTCCCACTCCAGGCCAGAAGAGGGAGCTCTGAACCAGAATTGGGGGAGGAGTGCGCTCTGAGGGCCCGGAAGGGAAATTAGTTAGTTCTGTGAGGAGGGCGAAGTGTGTAGACGTGGAGAGAGAAGCTGGGAGACTGAGCTTGGCTGAGAGCTCGTTCCCAGCTGGAGCGCATGATCTGGAGCCTGGTCTCCAAGGTTGTATAGATACTGACGGTCCCGCAACAGAAACCAGAGGAATAGGAAGCTGTAAATGCTCTATTCCCATCTAAGACTCGGAGGCACAACAGCGACGTGTGAGCCAAAGGAGATAGAAGGCTACAGCTGTCTGCCATACGAGGTAGATTCAAAAGGGAAGAAGAAGGCGGAACGTCAGTGTAACACAGTACTGCATTTACCTCAAATAAGCGCTAGGTAGGAGACTACACAACCCATCTGCATAGAGAGATTCCTGAGTTGCTTCCAGGCTAATCAGCTCCTGTGCCATCTGTAATCTGGACCCTGGACTGCACTTACAAAGTAAAGGTAAAGAAATTGCACCCTGTTGTGTGCTTGCCTCCTTCCTGCAACCTCTTCAGCACTGCTACATCTCTGTGCCAAACACTGCACCCTCTTCCTAAACACCTATCTACACTGCCCTGGGACCAACAGCCATACCTGTGGAGGGCTACAACATCATTGCTGCACTACACCATCTGTCCCAGAGGATCTGTCTGCAGCGTCGGCTTAACACCCCCTTGCCGAACACCACAGGTGGCGTCACAAATCATCCACTCATAAACTTTATTCCCATCACTCAACCCCTTTTACATGGGTGCCCAGGGCCATGGACCGGGTCACCGCTGCTGTGACAATCCCCTCTGAGAGACCGGGCCGGTACCAAGTACTCCACAGTCCTGGAAGGGCGACCCAGATACACACACGCACGCACGCACGCACGCACGCACGCACGCACACACACACACACACACACACACACACACACACATTCAGTTTTATATATAGAGATTATATTGTTTCAAAGAGATGGATATATATATCCGTTAGGAATCGGTTCTGCTGGTTCCAGAGCAGGCATACTTGTGGCTGCGTGATAACTGCTGGAACCGGCAGAGCCCAACCATGTATAAATTATATTACATTATATGTCTGATATCTGCATCATCTGGTATCTGCTCTACTCATTGTCTATGGAACTGATGGAAATAGCCGAGCAAAGTGCTCAGCAGCTCTACGTATAGATAATGAATAGAGCAGAGGCCAAGCATACACAACTGAATCTCTGAGAGGCCCAGTGGTCGAATCCCCAGTGATCAGCAACCTATCCATGATCTGATTGATCGGAAATAACTGGATTATTCGGTGAATAACCCTTTAACCCCCTTAACGTCCAATGACGGACAGAGTCCGTCATTGGACACTTCTCCCTCTCATCACAGGAGCCCACACCTTTTCCGGCACATGACAGCTGATCTGATCAGTTGACATGTGCCCCTAACAGCCCCAGGTGGAGTCGCGATTCACCTGCAGCTGTTAACATTAAATGCCGCTGTCAAATTCTGACAGCGGCATTTAACACGCACGCACAGGAAGCGCGTCATTACCGCCTCCCATCGGCGCCTGTGTCACATGACCGCGGGTTGCCGATGGGTTGGTATGACAATCCAGGATAAGCAGGAGACCCCTGTGGTTGTCATAGCCGGATAGCTATGAGTGCCACCCAGTGGTCGGCACTCATAGCAAGTGAGCATATCTGCTACATAGAGCAGTGCTGCAGCCCTGCTCTATGATGCACAAGCGATCGGATGATCCCATGGAGACTACTGAAGCAAGTTAAAAGAAAAAAATGTTTTTAAAAATATTACAAATATTAAAAAAATATAAAAGTTCAAAACACCCACCTTTTGCCCCATTTAATAATAATAATAATAATAATAATAAATCTTTATTTATATAGTGCCAACATATTCCTCATCGAATTTCAGTTTAATTTAAAATAATTAAAAAAAATCACACATACACATATTAGGTATCGCCGCGTTCAGAATCGCCCGAACTATCAACATGTAAAAAGAATCAATCCAATCGGTAAACGGCATAGCGAGAAAAAATCGAAACACCAGAATTACGTTTTTTTTTATCGCTGCAACCTTGCAATAAACAAATGCAATAATGGGTGATCAAAAGATTGTATATACACACCAAAATGGTATCAATAAAATCGACAGATCGGCACCCAAAAATTAAGCCCTCACCCAGCCCCAGATCCCGAAAAGTGGAGACGTTACGGATCTCGGAAAATGGCAACTTTTTTTGTTTTTTTTACAAGCTTTGGAATTTTTTTTCACCACGTACCTTATATACTCGTGTATAAGCTGAGTTTTCCAGCACATTGTGCTGAAAACGCCCCCCTCGGATTATACATGAGTCAATTGTCCCAGAAAGACAGCGGGGAGGGGGAGCTGCAGGTCAAAGAGGCAGGAGCTGACAGCTGTGGCTAAATCCTGTGCCGCTGCTATTGAGAAATGAATATTCATTTCTCTGTAATAGTGCACAGTGACAGCCGCAGCCGCCAGTTTCCAAAACTTCCTGCGTGCCCTCGCTGCATCTCTTTCGTTCCGGCACCAGCAGCTCTTCCGGCTGAGCAATCAAGTGGCTCCGCTCATTAAGGTAATGAATATTCACGCCTCTCCACTCCCATAGGCGTGGAGTGAATATTCATTACCTTAATGAGCGGGTCCATGTGATAGCTCAGCAGGAAAAGCTGCTGGCGATGGAACGAGATGCAACGAGGGCGCACAGGCAAGGTAAGTAGGAATTTTTTTATAGGAACCATGCATACAAGGATATCGGATTAGGAACCATGCATACAAGGACAGCGAAAGGGGAGCCTTGCATACAAGGACAGGGACGGGGGAGCCATGCTTCCCAGGATGTGGATGAGGGGACAATACATACCCGGCTCTACTTGAGTCAATAAGTTTACCCAGTTTTTCGTGGCAAAATTAGGTGCCACGGCTTATACTCGGTTCGACTTATATTCGAGTATATGCGGTAAATAAAAAAGAACCTAGAGATGTTTGGTGTCTGTGAACTTATAATGACCTGGAGAATCATAATGGCAGGTCAGTTTTAGCATTTAGTGAACATGGTAATAATAATAATCTTTATTTTTATATAGCGCTAACATATTCCGCAACGCTTTACAATTTGCACATATTATCATCACTGTCCCCGATGGGGCTCACAATCTAAATTCCCTATCAGTATGTCTTTAGAATGTGGGAGGAAACCGGAGTACCCGGAGGAAACCCACGCAAACACGGGGAGAACATACAAACTCCTTGCAGATGTTGTCCTTGGTGGGATTCGAACCCAGGACCCCAGCTAACCACTGAGCCACCGTGCCGCCCACGGTAAAAAAAAAATCCAAAAAACAATTATGGAATTGCACTTTTTTTTGCAATTTCACTGTATTTGGAATTGTTTTCCAGTTTTTCAGTACATGATATGGTAAAATCAATGGTGCCATTCAAAAGTACAACTCATCCCGCAAAAAAATAAGTTATGGCTCTGGGAAGAAGGGGAGCAAAAATGGAAATGCAAAAACAGAAATACCCCTGGTCCTTAAGGGGTTAAAGAGCCAGGTTGATTCTACTATTCTTTACAATAACTGTATCATACATGAACCAAAAGCAAATATTTTCACACACACATATACCATACAAATACACATACACAGATACACATACTGTACATACACACACATATACCATACATACAAGCACACACATATAAATTTACTATACATACCTATATACCGCACATACACACACCATACATACATATACACACACACATATATTTACACAGATGCACATACACATATATGGTGGGGAAAATATGTATTTGATACCCTGACGATTTTGCAAGTTTTTCCTCCTACAAAGAATGGAGAGATCGGTAATTTTTTTTTATCATAGGTACACTTCAACTGTGAGAGACAGAATCTAAAAAAAAATCCAGAAAATCATTGTATGGTTTTTACATAATTTTATTGCATGAAATAAGTATTTAATACAATAGAAAAACAAAACTTAATACTTGGTACAGAAACCTTTGCTTGCAATTACAAAGGTGAGACATTTCCAGTACTTCTTGACCAAGTTTGCACACACTGCAGCACGGATTTTGGCCAACTCCTCCATACAGATCTCCAGATCTTTCAGGTTTCGCTGGGCAACATTGAGTTTCAACTTCGTCCAAAGATTTTCTATTGGGTTTAAGTCTGGATACTGGCTAGGCCACTCCAGGACCTTGAGATGCTTCTTACGGAGCCACTCCTTGGTTGTCCTGTGTGTTTCAGGTTATTGCTATGCTGGAAGACCCAGCGACGTCCCATCTTCAGTGCTCTTACTGAGGGAAGGTGGTTCTTGGCCAAAATCTTGCGATACATGACCCCATCCGTTCTTCCTTCAATACAGTGCAGTTGTCCTTTCCCCATTTGCAGGAAAGCACCCCCAAAGTATGATGTTTCTCCCACAATGCTTCACAGTTGGGACGGTGTTCTTGGGGTTTCTACTCATCCTTCTTCTTCCTCTAAACACATCAAGTGGAGTTGATATCAAAAACATCTATTTTGGCCTCACCTAACCATTTGACCTTCTCCCAAGCCTCCTCTGGGTCATCCAGGTGAATATTGGTGAACGTCCAATGGGCCTGGACATGTGCTGGCGTGAGCAGGGGGACCTTGCATGCCCTGCAGGATTTTAATCGATGACGCCGTAGTGTGTTACTAACGGTATTGTTTGAGACTGTGGTCCCAGCTCTCTTCAGGTCATTGACCATATCCTTCAGTGTAGTTCTGGGCTGATTCCTGACCTTTATCAGAATCATCCTTACCCTATGAGGCGAGATCTTGCATGAAGCCCCAGATCAAGGAAGATTGACAGTCATCTTGTGTTTCTTCCATTTTCTAATAATTGTGCCAACAGTTGTTGCCTTCTCACCAAGCTGCTTGCCTATTGTCATGTAGCCCATCCCAGTCTCTTGCAGATCTTCAATTTTGTCCCTGGTGTCCTTAGACAGCTATTTGGTTTTGACCATGGTGGAGAGGTTGGCGTGTGATTGATTGAGTGTGTGCACAAGTGTCTTTTATACAGGTAAGGAGTTCAAACAGGTGCAATTAATTCAGGTAATGAGTGCAGAGTAAGAAAGCTTCTTAAAGAAAGACTAACAGGTTTGTGAGAGACAGAATTCTTGCTGGTTGGTAGGTGATCAAACACTTATTTCATGCAATAAAATGCAATTTAATAATGTGATTTTCAGTTTTTTATTTTTATATTTTGTATCTCACAGTTGAGATGTACCTACGATAAAAATTAGAGACCTCTTCATTCTTTGTAGGTGGGAAAACTTGCAAAATTGGAAGTGTATAAAATACTTATTTTTCCCTCTGTACACACTAGGGTGACCGCAAAAAATCGATGTCGGAATTTTGTCCACTTACAGTGGGTCTTCTGCTCCCTCCACTGTTCTATAACCTGGAAGTATCTCCTCACAAAGAAGATGTCGGGGGAAGAAGGCTCTCAGCATGGCAGCAGCAGGGAGCTGATATCAGTCCTCTCTGCTGTGTCCCCATCATCCACAGTGGTTTCTGCAATGTTGTTGTCACATTCTTTATAGTCTAACAGACTATGCAAAATACCTAAATCTTAAAATACCTCAATTTGGATTTTTTC
The DNA here is from genome assembly GCF_039654945.1 of Dendrobates tinctorius. Taxonomy (NCBI): domain Eukaryota; kingdom Metazoa; phylum Chordata; class Amphibia; order Anura; family Dendrobatidae; genus Dendrobates; species Dendrobates tinctorius. Next base: position 31,149,391 of record NW_027361700.1, read on the forward strand.
AAACTTTGAGCGACGAGCGGCACGGGTTAACGTCGTTTGATCGAGCTCAAATTTTGGCTATCTCAATATCTGGAAAGGGGAATCGTTTTGTGGGGTCCAGACGGACATGATTCTGACATTTTTCCCCCCCCCATATGAGATCCGGTCACCCTAGTACACACACACGTGCACACACACTAACATACATACGTAAACACAAAGACACATAGATATACACACATACTAATCTATGACATCAGGTGTTTTAGATGAGCAGTGGAGGAGGTCGGCCACATAGTTCAGAGATCAGCTGGAGAGGGCTGCAGAAACCACTGTGGATGATGGGGACACAGCAGAGAGGACTGATATCAGCTCCCTGCTGCTGCCATGCTGAGAGCCTTCTTCCCCCGACATCTTCTTTGTGAGCAGATACTTCCAGGTTATAGAACAGTGGAGGGAGCAGAAGACCCACTGTAAGTCCTGCTCTTCCTCCACTATTGTCCTCAGTGTGCTGTGTGGCCCGGGCCCCCTGACAACAGATGAACACTCACCATTGGGACACACCATGCAGGAAGCCAGAGCAAGCAGTCAGTGAGCGCTCTCACCAGTCTGGTGGGGAAAGCGTTCATTGGCCAGCTGCATGATACGCCCCCTTTTCCAATTCCTGCACTGTCTGCTCTCTCCCCAGCTCTGGATATCAGAATGATTACGAGCGAGAGTGAATGGGGCCTGATGCTGCTTGACACCGGACCTCTTTCACTCCCGACTGTAACCTTGACTGAGTGGCCTCATAGCGGCTGCGTGGTCTACCGCTATAGGCCCCCCTCCACCTTTTGGCCACGGTGCAGTTGCATCAGCGGTATGTCCACCCCTGATACACAGATAAATGATTGCCCGAAAGCTAGTACTGGCCCACCGTGGAGCAGGTGAGCCCTCAGGTGGGCCCCTGTGCAAGAGTGGGCTACCTATATCTGAACAGTATTTGACCACTATAAAGATATACCAGCTCCTGTTTCAAAATATGATTTGCCCCAGAATTTTAGAGTGAAACATAGACAGCTGCAATAAGGAAGCAGGACGGTCTCTGATGCTACATTTTGAATCTGTCAGTGTGAATCAACTGATAGGTCCCCTTTAAAAAAAAAATTCACAGTTCCATCACTTACAATTTTAAAAAAATATATTGGCATTTTCTTACCTGCAACAGCAGGGAAGAAGTCTTTGAACTCCCTCATCTCATAGACACCCTCACAGCCGGTGAGACAGCTGTTGTACGCCTTGTAGTACAAGGGCAAGGCCTGCTCCATGTCCTCAATACTGCGTCGGAAGTCTCCAGCATTGTAGGACTTTACTGCCTTGACAAACACTCCCTATGGAGAGTGAGATGTTCCATTGGAAATAAGTACACCATAAGAGACAACTTCAAAATAGATAAAGATTAAAGTAGACAACGTCAAGTGCAAACTTTTTTTTTTTAGTAAAAACTATTATTGTAATTGATTGTCTTTAAAAAATTTGCTTTGTTTGGCTTTTACAGGCTCTTTCTTTTCCTACATATTGCTGGATGCAGAATGAGTTAACTGAGAATTTCTTAGTGAGCTCATTTAGATGGAGAGTTTATAACACTTATCTTCAGTGTCTGAGCTCTTCTCAACTAATTTGTAATCGCACAAAAGTTCATCTCAACTTTGATGTGGTCTGTGGCAAAAATTAAGAAACCACTTTCAAAAGTTCAGTTTGTCTGATTTTTCTCTTTATTGGTATATTTTTTGTGTAAAATGTAAATTGTTCTTTTAGCTTATAAACTTCTGACAACATGTCTCCGAATTTCCAAGTAATAATTTTTTTTTTTCTGAAAAGGAGAAATGGTCAAAATTAAAAACCCAGTGCTTTCAGACCTCAAATAATGCAAAGAAACAAGTTCATAATCATTTAGAAACAACAATACTAGTGTTTTAACTCAGGAAGAGTTTAGAAATCAATATTTTGTGGAATAACCATGATTTTTAATCACAGCTTTCATGCATCTTGGCATGCTTTCCACCAGTCTTTCACACTGCTTCTGGTGCAAAAATGTATGCATTTCTTCTTTGTTTGATGGCTTGTGACTATCCATCATCCTCTTGATTACATTCCACAGGTTTTCAATGGGGTTCAGCTCTGGAGAATGGGCTGCCCGTGACAGGGTTTTTAATGTGGTGGTCTCTTAATTTTTTCTAGGGCTGTATGTCAGCTGGGAGGAGATCAGAAAAAGACAGAAGTGATTATCTGTCAGTAGATTTTTCCTTAGCAGAAGAAAAAAATAAGGGCAAAAACTGGCCAATTTTGACCTGGTGACAGATCTTCTTCTTTAAATTAGGAGCCTTATTGGTAGGCTCACACACTCCTTTGGTTCAGGAGCTAGTCAACCCTGCATATGTCCCCCACGTGTATCTTGGGAACATATCAATGATGAGTCTGAAGAAACTCTTACCTCATATGGCTGAGCCTCCAAATCTATAAGAAACTCGTCAACCTCCAGAAGAGTCTTATAGTAATTCATGTATCTCAGTGTCATTTCATGACTGGGATTCTTCTGAAGGAAGGTGTGGGCAGCGGATACTGCTTTTTCCAGTTCATTAATCTAGGAGAAATGTTATGAATGAGATATATTATTATGAGGGTCCTAAATAGTAACTTCTATAAAACTTTCACTGCTTTATACTATGACGACAGAATTGACCCATTACTCTTATGGGTATTTATTTAGTATAAAAAAAGTCCCCTATTCGGCAATTTTTGAAGGCTAATTAGTTGGGTCTTCTGGTGACCTTGTCATCCTCCAGCAGGCACCTAGGTACCGAACCTACCTGATGTGTACTCTGCCCTCCCTTGCACCGGACCTACCTGGTGTGCTCTCCGCTCTCACTTGCACCAGACCTACCTGGTGTGTCCTCCGCACTCCCTTGCACTGGACCTACCTGGTGTATCCTCGGCTCTCCCTTACACCCGTCCTACCTGCTGTGTCCTCGGCTCTCCCTTGCACCGGACCTACCTGGTGTGTCCTCCGCTCTCCCTTGCACCAGACCTACCTGGTGTGTCCTCAGATCTCCCTTGCACCCGTCCGACCTGATGTGCCCTCCGCTCTCCCTTGCACCCGTCCTACCTGATGTGTCCTCCGCTCTCCCTTGCACGGGACCTACCTGGTATGTCCTCCGCTCTCCTGCTTTCATGTTGGAGGAATTTTCAGTCAAAAGTGAAAGCCAAAATTTACTGATAGTTTTATGTACTCACACCAATTTTTAGTAATTGTTTTTGGCAAATTGACAACACTGACCAAGCGGACTAAATTGTTTTGCCATCAAAGTGACAGTTTACCAAGTGAACAACCAATATGGCTGCACTTCCTGTTGTGTAAAAATGGCCGCCACAACGTAACAGAAATATAACACTACTAGATGGTGGCCCGATTCTAACGCATCGGGTATTCTAGAATATGTATGTAGTTTATTTAAAGGGAATTTTTCACCCCATTTTTGCCCCATAAGCTGGGGCTACTGCCAATCTGTAATGCTGTAGATAAGCCCCTAATGAAACCTGAAAAATAAGACAAACACGTTAGATTATACTCACCGGGGGGCGGGGCGGTGGGTGTTGCGGTCCAGTCCGGCGCCTCCTATCTTCATACGATGATGTCCTCCTCCTTGCTCCTCCCTCGGCTCCTGCGTACACGTACTTTATCTGCCTTGTTGAGGACAAAGTAAAGTACTGCAGTGCGCAGGCGCCGGGAAAGATCAAAGAGGTCCGGCGCCTGCGCACTGCAGTACTCTGCTCTGCCCTCAACAGGGCCGATAAAGTATGCATGCGCAGGAGCCGAGGGAGAAGCAAGGAGGAGGACGTCATCGTATGAAGTTGGGAGGCGCCGGATGGGACGGCGACACCCATCGGACTGGACCGAACGCTGGGGTGAGTATAATCTGTCTCTCTCTCTTTCTCTCTCTATGGTGGCGTCGTTCCAATTCCACGCCAATTCACGGCCGGACTGCGCCTGACGCTGATTGGTCGTGGCCGGCCGGCCGCGACCAATCAGCGACGCGGGATTTCTGTGACAGACAGACAGACAGAAATAGACGATTATATAGTAGATGGCTGAAGTTAAAAGCAACAGGTACAACTAATATTGGGCACATTAACAATACAATATTTTAATAAGGTTAATCTTTCCTTTCCTGAGTATACAGCTTGAAGGGGACACTGCCGTGCAGGAACGGTCACTGCTTGATGGACATTGTCTCAGATATATTGTGACAGGAGGGGGAGGGGGCAGTTATTTTCTGGATGTGAAATACGTTTTCCAGCCTGAAAAGGCTGATAACTGGGGACAATGATTCGCATGTTTCAGGTTAGTCTCTTTATTCCGTGATATAACGGTCCAGATGGATTTCTAAGTGGCGTCTCACAGGTTTAAGCATCTGGGAATCACACTGCTTGTAGGATATGAAGTGTGAAGACTTGAGACAGAATTAGGGCATGTCTGGAGACGTGGCAATCCCCAACCTCAGCTAGGAGATCACGAAAACACAAAATCAAATGCGCTGCTGGCAATGACGAGCACATGCTTGCAAGATTAGACTCGCACGGCTGCCACATTTACCTTCATCCAGACATTTGTTGGATAAAAAGTGAATTTCTACATGAATTTCATTGAAAAAGCTCATCAGGGTATGATTTTACTTGTAGTTTCACTAGTAATTATTTTATCAGGATGACACTGTTGTACAGGTCCTATTAAAGTGTATGGATGTCATAGAAGAGGTGCCATCTGCTTTGTACAGTTCCACAGCAGGGCACCTTAGAGGGTCATATGGTTAGTGGACTTCTATATGCCACAGTATGTAATTGAGTGGACTCAGTATGTCCCATCGGATCTACAGTAAATGGGTTATTAATAGAGATGAAGGAACGTGCTCGGATAAGGTGTTATCTGATGATGCTCGTGTGCTAACCGCATGTCTTTGGAGTGCTCGAAAAATATGTGCTAGTCCCCGCAGCCGCATGTCTTGCAGCTGTTCGACTGTTTGGGACTCGAACATATTTTTCGAGCACGCCGAAAACACTTGGTTAGCATCCGAGCACGTTCATTCATCACTAATAATAACCAATTTTCAGTAGATCCAATGGGTCATACTGTTTCTACATGTCCACCCAATTTCTTACTGCGAGCATACGGCATGAATCATTGGATACCTAATACTTGTAGGGAAAACAACTCTTTACATATTGCATCAATTCAGAGTTGCCACGATGCTGCCTCCTAGCGCCATATCCTCACTCAATCATGAGCTCTGTATGACACTCAAAGCAGAATAAGCAATAACGTGCAAAATATTTAGAATTGAGAGTCCTCAGTGGTTGATACCTTTTAATGGCTAACTGAAAAGATGGTAACAAATTGCAAGCTTTCGGGACTACTCAGGTCTCTTCATCAGGCTAGACTAATAGAAAATCTGAAGAATCACATATTTATACATAAAACAGCACAGAAATAACGCAATAGATAAGACAAGTGACATGAAGCAGAATACTGGCTAACACGGTGTGGGAAGAAGGGCCGCCGCCGAGTGTCCGTGCCGGAACCAAGGGGACCGTCACCTAGGTTCGGGGGGAAACTGTTCCTGGGGGACAGGGTTCAGGGAAGGTCCGTTGAGATGGACAGATGGGCTGAGGGAGGAGTCAGTATAAAAGGGGCGGGGAACGCTAATCACGGTGACTCAGCAGACCGGGACAGAAGCAGCAGGAGTCCGTGGGAGCGACTGGGAGCCAAAGCGACCTACCAGAGCCAGGAGAGACGTTCCCCTAGGACATCAGAGGGACGGCGCCCAGACGACCGTCCGAGAGCCGCTGTCCCGCTTCAACTCGTGGCTGTTGCTGCCTCATCCCTGCCTGCGGCTGCGGCCTGCCCACGGTCACTCGCGGCCGTTGCCGCCACATCCCTGCCCACGGCTGCGGCCTGCCCGCGGTCACTCGCGGCCGTTGCCGCCTCATCCCTGCCCGCGGCTGCAGCCTGTCTCCTGCCACCCGCAGCCGCCCTGCTCTCACCCGTGGCAGCGGCAAGTCCAGTGCCGTCGGCGGCCACCCCTGTCCCGCTCCGGTCCGCGGCAAGGGCTGGGCCATTGCTCGCTGCAGATTCCCCGTCGCAGCTGTTAGCTGCACAGGTGGCCTGCCAATCGCCACCCCGCATCGCTGCCGCTTACCCCAGTCCGGGGGCTGCGGCCCATCTGTCCAAGGACTCCTCTGGGGCCTGTGGTGCCCCAGTGTCACCGGAGCGTCGGAACGCTCGAAGACTATGTCAACTCTTCAGCACCTGGGCCCGGCGGCTGCTACGCCGAAGAACCCCCGTCCAGAACGCCGAGGGACGTCAGGAAGGCTAAGTTGATTATATAGTTAAGGACCCGTAGTCGGCCATACCGTGGCCCTATAGTGATCGGCTTTCGCCGGACGTAGTCGTATTCTACTCTGTTTGTGTTTGCTTGTATTGAGCCCCTGCGAGGGCAACTCTTGTTACCCCTTTGGTTGGTCAGGCTATGACTGAGGACAGTTTCCTCTAGGCCTATAAACGTTACTACTAAAAGCACTAAACCGTCTCGCGCCTCGTCACTGCGTCCTGCGAACCTGCTAGTACCACATTGGTACAAAGTTATACATCTTTCCTGTAAGCAATAACATAGAATTATACATTTTAAAATGACCAAATACAATTTTATCGGCAGGCAGCTTATTAGCTTTAGCTGCCAGTTTTGGTAGCCTGAGGTCTAATGTGAATGCTATTGATACTACAAAATGTATTCCCTTTCCAGGGGCTGTTTAGCATTGAGATGATATGTATGGACAAATTGTCTACCAACCTCGAGAGAGGAATTTTATAGCTGTTTTATTAAACAGCCATTGAGGCATGAGTGGTGGTGATACTATAACAGCCTTAGGAACCATGGATATGGTTAATTCAAAATCATTGAAGCATGAATCCTAATATGACCTTCATAGACCACTATAGGCCCATACTGTACCTCTAGGTGTATCTAAGTTTGTAGGGGAGAATATGGAGGCACCATCTGGTGGTCTACAGTGCCTTCAGCTGTGTGCTGCCATAAAGTGTGACACTATGTGGGTACTACACGCTGTCATCAGTTGTAACCTCAATATCATTGCAGGAGACAACCTATAATGGGAAAGCATTGCCTACTTCCGATGGACCAGTGACAACTCTGTCATTATTCCAGGAGTCAGATAATGTAGACCCAAACATGTCAGTATTTCTAAATTCGAGACTAGTCACAAAATTTTGAGAGTCGGGCTATATTATCGGGAACGTGACAGGTTCCCCATACCCTCCACCATTATTTCTCTATTCCTCTATAAACCTTACCTAATAAGCCTGTTATAGTGTTTGACACATTACCAGATCCTTAGTAAAAGTATTTCTAAAGTCCGTTTTGAGTAAATTAATCTTATAACTAGTCATTTGTTTCCTCAGACTAGTCGTCCCACTCAGCATGTTATTGTTGTGGGCAATATGACATGATTGTCAACCTCAGCTCCATGCAAATCTCTCACATACACGCAACTTTTCTTTCCCACAGGTTATTGTGCTTCTGAAACCAGGTGTATGCTTTGCGGCTTCAGAGGTCCACTGCGCATGTCCAGAAGCAGAAAAGAAGCCCAATGTCAATGGAGGAGCTGAAGATCAAGCTTCTTTGCTTCCGCACAAGCGCAGTGCACCTCTGAAGCCGCAATGCTTTGTGATAACATGCTTTGTGGGACGACTAACCTGGCTGAACAAGCGCCCATTGTCTAGTCAAAAGATTAATTTGCATTTTAAAAACAGACTGTAGAAATATTTTTTTTCTAAAGATCTGTTAATGTGTCAAACACTATAAAGGGCTTGTTAGGCAGGGTGTTTATACAGGAGTAAAGTAAAGCTGGTGGTTTGGAGGGCATGGGGGACCACTCAGGTTCCCTTTAAATGCGTTTTCTTTAGCTGTTCAAAAATGATGAGATTTTCAAGTATTAATCGCGTCAGGAAACGCTTTTCTTTCTGTGAAGTGGTTTTTAAAGCGTTTTGTAAAAAAAAAATTTCCTGAAGCATTTTTTTGATGTATCTAGTTTTGGAGCGGATTATATCAGTATCTGCTTCAATGAAGTTTTTCGCCAGGTGTTTTTCAAATCTTTTCGGTCTTGATGCTCGAAATACTCCAACAAAGTGGATTTTAATTAGAGATGAATAGGAAGAGTTTTCCAAGCATGTTTTAAGTTGTTTTTGAGAAGAATTTTGGAATTAATCAGCTCCAAAAAACTCGGTGAACATAGCCTGAGGCAGTCTCATCCATTCAGCTGGTCCGTACTTATATCATCATCTATAGCCCAAAATATTTTGAGACTATGACAAATATTACAGGTCACACAATAGATGTCATCCAGCTCTCTACTGCTCCTGAATGGTAAATTATTGGGACTTTTGTCCCATTGGATGAAAATCTTTATGCATAAGGCCAATTCTTATAAAAATACTGGTAAACACAAAGTGTGAAGGTATTACTTTCACGTCTCACCTTGAAGTAGGTATAGTGCAGGTATTGGTAGGGGTCTCTCCTCTGGAAGGCCTTCAGGGTCTCCTTGTCTGGGTATGATTGCTGGAACACTGGCAGGGTGGCTTTACACTTCCTCAGACACACTGCTCGGGATAGGACCCTTCCAAATAATTGCAGCTCTAGTTTCCAGTCTCCATGTTCCTCTTCTCCCTGCAGTTCCTCCAGGCCAGGAATTTGGGATTCATCAATACAGCTCTGACCGCAGAAGGCTTCACTGTCCTGGAGAAGTCTATGGAGCCTGAGGCTAGCTTCTAGCATACGACTAGCCTCCCTCCAGGACTGCGCCTCATACAGCTCCATGGCTTTGGCATAGGTGGGCTTTAGTGGTTTGATCTCAGAACGGGGAAAGCCTCGAAAACTGTACTGTTCATACTGGGAATAACTTTGGGACACCAAAACGACCAATATGCATAAGAGGAACAGCTGCATGGCGGCCATAGCAAGAAAAGCCAGGGAGGATGGGTGTCACAGAAAAGTTTAGAAACTACAGGTAAACTTCTCAGAAAAGTTTAGAAGAAGACAGCCTGGAATGTAGCATCAAGCTTTAGTCAGAGCCCAGCTGCAAGATAGGAATGAGAGGAATGAGAGAAGTGGAGGAAGACTCAGCCAGAAGAAGGGAAGTCTAGCAGGGGGGCTACAGGGACTTACTGCCAGTTTGGCGGTGACACTCAGAGGAAATCCTTCCAGGCCAAGCACAGGGATGCAGATAGTCTGAGCTCCTTGCAGGATCTGACTGGGAAGCATCGGATCTTGTGGATCACATAGTAGTCCTCAGTAAATCTCTAAAAAACTTTACTCCACTCACAGTTTCCACCATCTTCCTAAAACAAATGCAGCAATACAGAGGAGTCCACACTGAGTATCGTGATCTAGACAGCCCTCCTGGAGGATGAAACCGGAATCCACAGGGTCTTAAAGAGTCAGTCATAATGTACAAAGCAGAGAACGGAATGAATGAAGACTAGCATTACGCTTAAGGGTACCTTGCCACGTAGCAGAAAAATGCATTCTGCAGTGTCAGCATCTCAAGAAACCAGAATAAAAATATACATAAATACTATTTCTGCATAAGTGACAAAAAATCTATGTTTGTTACCCCACATCCAACAATTTTACATCACCGATTCAGATAAAGTGTGGAGCAAGACACTAGACAAGCAGAATTTCTTCTAATATATGGAGTTCAAACCACATAATAAACCGTGATACGTATTGTGATAAAGCACTCCGGGATCGCCTTTGCTGGGGTCAAAGGTCACGTGCGTTCAGCATGAAACTCAGGCGCACAGCCGGGGTCCGGGTATAACTGACACTGGGTCTGGTTTATTAGGTGAAAGCAATGCATAAAGAAAAAAAAACATAAAACAAATCCTTGCCTGTCCAGCACTAACTAAACAAGGTACAACCTAACAACCAACTGGCGGGCTTCTCCCGTCCAGCCAAACCACAGTTGCAGTGGGCACTGCTTTCACTCACGTGTGTCTCTCACACAGACAGGCTCTCTGTGTCCCCAGGCTGAGAGACTCACACAACCACCTGGCATCCTTTTATATACGCCTCCCATTATTCATTAGTAACCAGGTGCGATACTGACCAGACTAGGCCACATAGGAAAGGTATCTGGGCGATATATGCCTGCCCTCATTCACTATTCCCACATGATTCTCACATATCCCCCCCCTCTGCTCAGACCACTCCGGTCGAGCAATGACACCCGCCAAACAGTGCACTCGGGACAGGGCATCTGCATTCCCCATCTGTACCCCTGGGCGGTGCTCCACCGTAAAAGTGTAGGCCTGCAGGGCAAGGAACCACCGGGTCACCCGGTTATTCCGTTTCTTGTTCAAGTGCATCCACTTGAGAGGGGCATGGTCAGTGATCAGCCTGAACTTTCAGCCCACCAGGTAATATTTGAGGGCCTCTAGAGCCCACTTAATGGCTAGGCACTCTTTTTCTATGACTGCATACTTTTGTTCATGTTTGTTCAGCTTCCTGCTGAGATAGAGGACTGGGTGTTCCATTCCGTCCCTCACTTGTGACAGTACGGCCCCGATACCGGTATCAGAGGCATCCGTTTGTACCACAAACTCGCTGCAGAAGTCCGGAGTCACCAGTACTGGTTGAGAGCAAAGTGCCCGTTTTAGGCTATGGAATGCTTCTTCAGCCGCTAAACTCCATTTAATCATGACGGAGTCTTACCCTTTTGTAAGATCCATCAGGGGGGTAGCGATGGCTGCAAAATTGGGTATGAACCGGCGATAATAGCCGGCGATCCCCAGAAAGGCTTGCACCTGCTTCTTGTTGACAGGTTGCGGCCAGTCCTGAACCGCCTGAATCTTATCGAGCTGGGGTTTAACAATACCCCTCCCAATTACATACCCCAAATACCGGGCTTCTTCTAGGCCGATGTGACATTTCTTGGGGTTCGCGGTTAGACCTGCCTCCCACAGATCGTCAGTCACAGCTTGTACTTTCTGGAGATGAGTCTCCCAGTCCAAGCTGTAAATGACAATGTCATCCAAATAGGCAGAAGCGTACTGCCTATGTGGCCTCAGGACTCGATCCATCAGTCTCTGGAAGGTCGCCGGTGCTCCGTGCAGTTCAAACGCCATATACACATACTGAAATAAACCTTCCGGCGTAGCAAATGCCGTCTTTTCTCTGGCCGCCTCCGCCAGAGGGTTCTGCCAATACCCCTTTGTTAGGTCTAGGGTCGTAATATACCGGGCTTTTCCTAACTGATCGATTAACTCGTCGACCCGGGGCATAGGGTAGGCATCAAATTTTGAGACCGCATTCAGTTTCCTAAAGTCATTGCAGAACCGGATTGTGCCATCCGGTTTAGGAATTAGCACAATCGGGCTGGACCAAGCACTGTGCGATTCCTCAATGACTCCTAACTCTAACATTGCCTTCACTTCTCGGGAAACGGCTTCACGGCGCGCTTCCGGGATTCGGTAGGGTTTTACGTGAACTGTGACACCAGGTTCCGTTACGATGTCATGTTTAATTAGCGTAGTCTGCCGGGTTTTTCTGAGAAAAACTTTTGGTTGTGAAGTAGAAACTGCCTGACCTCAGTCTTTTGCCGCTCCGAGAGAGTCTCTGCAACCTGTACCTCTGGTACGGTATGCGAGCAGACGGGATGGGCCAGCTCCGCTGACAAGGCAGACCGATCTTTCCAGGGTTTTATCAGATTTACATGATAAATCTGTTCAGGTTTCCGTTTACCTGCCTGGTATACTTTGTAGTTTACTTCACCAACTCTTTCCTTAATCTCAAAGGGGCCCTGCCACTTTGCCAGGAACTTACTGTCCACCGTGGGGACCAGGATCAACACCCTATCTCCGGGTGCAAACGTACGGATCTTGGCGCCCCTATTATAGATTCTTTTTTGGGCTCCTTGAGCCTGCATCATGTGTTCTTTGACGATAGGCATAACAGCCGCAATACGGTCCTGCATTTGTGTGACGTGATCTATCACCGTTTTAAACGGAGTGACCTGACCCTCCCAGGTTTCTTTTGCAACGTCTAACAGTCCACGAGGACGTCGGGCGTACAATAACTCGAAAGGCGAGAATCCCGTGGAAGACTGGGGTACTTCCCTGATGGCAAAAAGCAAATACGGAAGTAAATAGTCCCAGTTCTTCCCATCCTTGTCGATCACCTTTCTCAGCATCTGCTTCAGAGTTTTATTGAACCGTTCGACCAACCCGTCTGTTTGAGGGTGATACACGGATGTGCGTAACGGTTCGATTTGCAACAATCGGCAGAGCTCCTTCATTACCCTGGACATAAAGGGGGTCCCCTGGTCGGTGAGTATCTGTTTTGGTATACCGACCCGACTAAACACATGCACCAGTTCCTTGGCAATCGTCTTGGTGGCCATGTTACGCAAAGGGATGACCTCCGGGTAACGAGTGGCATAATCCAAGATGACCAGGATATGTTGGTGTCCACGTGCAGACCGTGGAAGGGGCCCAACTAAATCCATCCCAATCCTCTCAAACAGGACTTCAATAATAGGTAGGGGTACCAAAGGGCTACAGAACCTGGGCTTAGGAGCAGAGGCTTGGCAGTCAGGACAAGACTCACAATATACACAAATATCGTGATGCATGCCTGGCCAAGCAAAACAGTGTAATATCCTTTCGGTGGTTTTCTGGACTCCCAGGTGACCTCCCATCACATGTCCGTGGGCCAGGTCCAGCACCTACCGCCGGTAGGGTTTTGGCACGACTAATAGTTGCACCGTGTCTTCCCCCTTTTTCTCTATCTGATAGAGTAAATCATTCTCCAGAACCATGTAAGGATATGCCAGCCTAGAGCCAGGTTCTACGGGTACCCCATTTATCACTTTTACATTTGTCCTAGCCTGAGAAAGGGTAGGATCCTTTATTTGCTCGCTATGGAAGTCATCTTTCTGAACTTCTAAATCCGGCAAACGGGGAGGTGGACGGCTGTCGGCCTCCTCCTCTTCCCCGGTCTCCTCCGTATCACCCGCCATGACTGAAAACGGAAACTGCAGATCATTTCCAGCAGACTCTTCCCCCGATTCTTCCGGGGAGACCTCTTCCAGGGGTTCGGGACCCACACGCGCCCTGGGAGAAGAATCATGTACACTATTACCCTGGGGTATCAACTGATTCTCCCACAATTGCCAGAAGTGGGGAAAATCCCTGCCCAGGATAACATCATGCAATAACGCAGGGACGAGTCCCACTTTATGTTGCACAGACCCATAGGTAGTAGTAATGCATATGACCGTGGTGAGGTACGAACAGGTGTCTCCATGCACACACGTTACAGAAAATTTGTCTGATGGTCCAGTCGGGCCTTCACCAGAGTCACCACACTTCCCGAGTCTAACAATGCCACCACATTTTTTCCATCAACAGTTAAATCACACAAGTGTTTTTCCATATCCTTTTGACCAGCACTCACACTCACTACCCGTGCAACCATAGACATGTGGTTTTTAGAGTCTGTGACATGGGTTCAGAAGTGAGCGGACAGTTCGCAACAATGTGTCCCATCACTTGGCAGCGGAAACACCTAACGGGCCCCTTGCTTAGACCATAGTTCGTTACTCTCGGCCTCGCAGTGCGGACAGTCCCGTTTTCCTCCCCCACTGACTTAGGGATTTTTCCTTCTCCCCTACTCCCTGGAACAGTCTTACCGGTTCCACGTGGAGATGATGAAGAACGAGGTGGGGTAGCGTCGTCTCGGAGTCCTTCCGCCACGGAGTAACGTTCAACCAGATCCACCAGTTGATCTGCCGTCGTAGGATTTCCATGGCTTACCCACTTCCTCTGGGCTGGCGGTAGAGCTCTCAGGTACTTGTCCATGACGACTCTCTGGATTATCTCTGGCGCTGTCAGCACCTCGAGTTGTAGCCACTTCTTTGTCACGTGGATCAGGTCGAACATCTGTGACCGCGGTGGTTTATCCGGCTGATAAGTCCATTGATGCACTCTCTGTGCACGGACAGCGGTCGTCACTCCCAGCCGGGCCAAGATCTCGGCTTTCAGTTTGTCAAAGTCCTGCGCGGCTTCAGGTTCTAAGTCATAATAAGCCTTTTGGGCTTCACCGGAAAGAAACGGGGCAATCAGGCCGGCCCATCTTGCCTTCGGCCATTTTTCTCGCACCGCCGTCCGTTCAAACGTGGTCAGGTATGCCTCGACGTTATCTTCGGTCGTCATCTTCTGCCAGTACCGACTCACGTGAATTACTCTTGACTCGGCTTCCAGGTTAACCTCAGGTAAGCTTGCCAGGCGCTGCGCCACCTGCTGGAGAAGCGAACAATCGGTAGCTGTCATGTCCACCAACTCCTTCAGCTGGGCCATCATCACCCGATTAGCTTCTTGCTGGACGGCGGTGGACTGTACCAGCGCTTTCACCACGTCCTCCATGCTCATGCTTCCAACGTGATGCCCGCGTTCTCCACCACAATATGATAAACACTCCGGGATCGCCTTTGCTGGGGTCAAAGGTCACGTGCGTTCAGCATGAAACTCAGGCGCATAGCCGGGGTCCGTGTATAACTGACACTGGGTCAGGTTTATTAGGTGAAAGCAATGCATAAAGAAAAAAAAACATAAAACAAATCCTTGCCTGTCCGGCACTAACTAAACAAGGTACAACCTAACTACCAACTGGCGGCTTCTCCCGTCTAGCCAAACCACAGTTGCAGTGGGCACTGCTTTCACTCACGTGTGTCTCTCACACAGACAGGCTCTCCGTGTCCCCAGGCTGAGAGACTCACATAACCACCTGACATCCTTTTATATACGCCTCCCATTATTCATTAGTAACCAGGTGCCATACTGACCAGACTAGGCCACATAGGAAAGGTATCTGGGCGAGATATACCTGCCCTCATCCACTATTCCCACATGATTCTCACAGTATTTATAAAACCATATGCACTACCCTCACAGTATTATTATAGGACAGTATACAACTTTTCTTTGTATGCCTAATTACTCCAGCTAGACGGTCAATATTCCAGAAGATATCTAAAGTGTACAACTCCTCGCTCCTCTATGAGGAGCTCTCGATCAGCAGAGCTCACTCAGAATCAGGGGTAGCAAACATATTTTACAAATGCTAAACAATGCAATGTGACGGGACTATTTTATTTTAGGTTCTTTGGGTCACATCTCTATATATAGTTGTTGGGAACACCAAGGGATGTTAAGCATCCGTGTTTTTGCTTAAAAGAGTATTATCAAGTTTTGAAGATATCCCATACCCACATCTGACCTCTAGGATCACCAATTCCAAGAACTGTGGCTCTGAAGAGTCCCTTGTGAGTGGAGCCACTTCATTCATTCTTAATGGGAGTACCAAAACCAGCCGAGCTCTGTGTTCATCTATCTCCAGCAGTACCATCAAGAATGGGTCGAGCAGCAGTATGCATGATCCACAGCGGCTCCATTCACAAAAGGGCCATGGTTCTTCATGTTGGTGGTGTCTTAGTGGTTGGACCCCCCCAGCAGTTTAAAAGCTATACCCTATCCTGTGGATAGGGAATAACTTACAAACTTGAGAATAGCCCTTTAATAAAGATGGAAAAATCATCCAGGAATCAAATGCAATGTATTGCATTAATTAAGTTTAACCCCAAATTATTTTAATTATGAGGTTATCTGTTATATCCAGCTGTGGGGTACCCCTATGGGGACGGACCAGATGCGCACCAAGTTACGCAATATTTTATTTGAGAAAATGGGAAGAGCAGTTCCTCTTTTCCACAGTGGCACTGTTCTCGGGTATCATTTTATTGATGACATTTTTATTTGGCCTGAAGATGAACTGTCACTGTTACAATTTTTTTCTTTTCTTTGAAATACAAATAATAATAACATTGTTGCCTTTTACACTGATATTTATTAAAAAGACACATTTTCAGAATTTTATTACCATATATATTCACTTATTCATGCAACAAACCCAATGATAGGAAAAGTGTTATACCCATATCCAGCTGCATTCTTCTACATTGGCTACTGAATATCCCCACAAGCCAATTCAGAAAACTATGAATAAATTGCATTAAGACTATGAACCTAAAGCAGAGCTATTCCTTACAATATTTAGAAACGAAGGGTACAATACAGACACACGGCAATAAATGAAAATAAAAATGACAGAAATTTCAATTGACCATTGGCTGAGAAATAATATTGTTCAAAAGGATGTCAATAACAATGAAACAGACGAACGGTTACATGTACCAATTATTGCCCAGACAGGAATATTTCAGAATGTCGTAAAGAACATTTTGATATGCTGAGGAATGATAAAATATTAGAATTCTTATCTAAGGAGTTAGAATGCATTTTCAGAAAAAATGGTAACACTGAGAATTTGATAGCGTCAAACATGCAGAATTATGAAAAAATTGGAGCAATTTAAAAAAAAATTATGTAAGGAAAAAACTGTAGTGTGTGTTGTATGCTACTGGCTAAAAATGTCATAGGAGAGTTCTACAATTAAGATGATAACGGGATTTGCGTGGTACAACCTCCGTGATGTTATGTAAGCTAGTGTAGAGCACAAGAACAATTTTTTTGGAGTGAGTGCTACCGGCCTGAGCGCTCCTGTTATACCGTGATGACTCCGGGAGTGGACCCTCTGGGTCGTGGCACCCACCTTCCCTGGGCGAGCTGGCCTAGTGAGGACCACCACCTATACAGGGAGTGTCAGGGGCAAGCCCATGGCGGTAAGATACCACGACTGCTGGAACCAGGTGGCCGGCTCACAGGAGACAGGAATGAGTGTGTTTGCAGGATGCAAAGGGGAGTGAGCTGGAGACAGGAGTGTGCAAAGCGTGGCCACAAGAGTACACAGGGTATAGGACCGTACAGAGCGTGTGTTACACCTCCGCACTCTCACCTGGGGACCTGCTCCTTCCGGCGCCCTCCCAGTCCGCTCTCACGCCATTCCCCGTCTGGCTTTGCAGGGTCGCGGCGAGTCAGAGGTCCACGCATGCGCGCTCGCTCTTCCCCGGCCGCCAGGCATCCTGGGAGTTCGTGCCCTGGTGGCTCCACCCCATCATGGCGGCACCCACCGGGTATTTCTGCTTGGCGTCTTGGCAGGTAAGACGCCTGTTTATCAATCTCTGTGGTGCTAAGCATTCTTTGTGCAGCGTCACCCCCGACTCTCAGGTCCCTGCGCACCCTCTGTGCTGCGGTCAGCTTTCTGCCTTGTTTCCCACCTAGCATCCCCGTCCGGTGTCTCCATGCTCTCGCTCCCTTCTCCGTCCTCTCGTCCTACATCCCTCTCCTGTTCCTCCGCTAGTCATCCTGTATTACTACTGTGCCTGTTCCTCGCCTGTACCGCTGCCTCTGTAGTTGTCTGTCTCCTGTGTATTGTGCCTCTTTCCTCACATCTTGTGTTCTGCCAGTACCCGTTGGTCCAGTGTCTCCTAATCTCCTTGTGTCCCCCTTCTATTTCAGCTATTGGTCTCTGCTCGTCCTGATCCATCCCGGCCCCCACAGCCTGTCTCCTCCTGCCTCGGGTCCATACCCTCCCTCGTATGCTCTCCTGCATTCTGATCTTCTCTCCTGTATACACCCCGGGTCGTCCCTTTGGTTCCGGCTGTCGTGGTTCCATCTCCCTTGGGCCTGCCCCTAACACTCCCTGTATGTGGGGTGGTCATCACCTGGTCCGCTCGCCCTTGGGGGCTCTGGAGCCACGACCTAACAGAGTGTACATGGGAGTGCGCTAGATACTGAAGCGTGCAAGGCGGGTGTACGAGAGTACGTGTGGTGCGTACGGGCGCGCACGCCCGGGAGCGGGCAAAGCAGGATGCGTGCAAGGAATCACGCCAAAGTAAGGGACAGACAGAGCACAGAGCAGAGCGTAGGTACGGAGCTTGTGCCAGGAGGCACAGCAAGGCAGAGCACAGAGACAGGGCACAAGGCAGAGGACCCGAGCATAGCATGCAGCCAAGCAAGGACCGAACAGACCAAGCCAGGAAGCACATCAATAATCAGGCACCTCCCATAGGAGGAGGTAGCCTGATATAGCACATGATCACTTGGACTTCCGGGTCAGGTCATCCAGGACATAGAGAGGACGAGACCAGAAACAGAGCTGGGAAGACCGCACGTGTGTACAGGAGCACAGCACAACCACAGGACTAGGTGCGAGCGGTGCGCGTACGCACCCGACGAGACCCCTGGAGTGGCCATGGCACTGGAAGGGGTGACGTCGGACCTGAGGCCCCCCCCCAGGTGAGAGCGGCGTGACAGCTCCTCATAACGGAATGAGGACATTGTATCCTGATGTGCAAAAAAACAAAGATATTTCCATGAATATTGAACATCCAACTGGAACCATTAGTATAGTATTCAGTTAAAGCTTGTTCTCCTAATACTATGAGGTTAGTGTTCATGGGTCTATAAATACGTATTGTGGTTTATTATTTCATTTGCTTTTTGCCTGTGGGCAGCTATTCTTCTTATCTCATAGACTGACCAATGCTGTCGATTTGCGATCCTGAGGATATTCTTGGGTATCCTTTCCACTGCAAAGGGTGAAATGCGAGGACCACCCACACCTTTTTTGCAACTACAGTAGGTAAGGAAAATGACCCTACAAAAATGAACATGCCAGTCTTTGAGACTTTATTGTAAAATATTCCGTAAGTCCTCAATTCTAGGAAAGGTGAAAATGAACCTACTGTAGTTACTCGGCTTTTAGCAGAGCTTTTGGAAGCAAACTAGAGGTTCCTCCATACCAGCCAATGAGATGACAGCTTTGGTTTTTCTAGTAGAAACTCAGAAGTTGTGATTTTATTAGCTATGATGGACATGTCCGTCATTTCTTGTCTTCTAAGGTTATTTTTTAATGGAATATTTTGAGGAGTGTCAAAAACTATGAGGTTTTTCAAGTGGAAACTGGTTCTGGAAACATGCTTTTTGGGGGAATTTTTTGGAGAAATTTTTCATTTCTGGAAAAAAAATTTTTTCTCCTGGAAGTGTTTTCTTTTTTTTTTTTGTAGCTGTTCGATTGGACAGTGCCTTGATTTGGAGTAAATTGCATCAGGAGCTGCTTCAAAGAAGTGACATGCAGCTTTTTGTTTTCAAAACCTTTTCAGAAAAAAAAAAAGCTCAAAAACACTCCATATGAACAGCACAGTGGAATTTGCAAATGAATAGCAAGAGTTTTCCTAGTGGTTTGAAGCGATTTGCATACATGCGGTCACGTGCCGACTAGACGTGCTTGGCCTCGCTCAGTATAAGTGAATTGAGTGAGCACATCTAGTCGGCATGTATCCGGAAGGAACACTCACTCTAACCGGCAAAGCTGAAGAATCCTGACAGCGAGTGGTGCACATGCGGTAAGGATTAAGAAGTCTGCAATCACATAGGATGTCTGCAGATTTTCATCAGAAGACCGGGCAACCCCCTGTAAGTAAGATATTTGGCTTAAGAATGATAAGAAACACTGCTCTAAATAACAGATCCTTGGGTGTTTGGTCCATCTGACTCCTGTATCTGGCCTCTGTAATTCCACTATATAAATAATATTATTGACTTTGCCTGCACCACTACCATAGACGACCACCATAAACACTTCACACTATTGAATACTTCACTGCTCAACATTGAAATTGCAGTATAAAGAAGGAAAATTTGTGGACTTATGAAAATCACATGGTTGATGGATATAATAATGATATGTCATAGCATGTTTGGTTTCTTGACCTAAAAAAGACACCAGTCCGGCGCTGAAACACATACTGAATAAAAACCTTTGCTTAACCATTGGAGAAGGTCCTTTATTCCAGCAGCGCAGCCCACCGATTGAATTATCCATTTTGTTCAAGGCATGTGGCACTCATACTCAAATGTAAAGAATTCAAGATTTTTTGAAAATTTTGTTTTTTTATCATTTGCATATCATTAACATGTCCATAATTCCACGACTTCTCCTTCTTGGTGTCAGGGTCCTGTCAGCGCTGGCGTGCAGCCTCCGCTGAGCAGGGACTCACCCGCACTGTAGGGGGGCCCGGGGTCAGGTACGGCCGGGAAGCTCAGACAAACAGGACCTGGGGACGCCGAAGTTTAGCAAGCGGTGAAGGACCTACGGTCATGTGACTGCAAGGGGCGGGGCTTAGCGTCCTGCTGCCAGAGATCGGCAGGACACAACTACAGGAATGCTCAAAGTCAGGCAAACGGGGGTCATACACAGAGATAGCAGTAAAGTACCAGGGATGAGACAGAACGGATAGTCGGGGCCAAGCAGAGGTCAAAACCAAACAGACATAGAAGGTACCAAGCAGAATCCAACAAGCAATATCCAGAGAACAGACCGAGTCAAAACCAAAGTATCAGGCAACCAGAACACAGCACAAACACACTCAGGGGTCAACACACTCTGCCAAGGGTGAAAGTATAACTGACGGGGATTGGAGCTAACTGAGGCTATAAGAAGCTTTCCCAGAACCAAGGAGAGGCCACAATAATAAGCCCCAGGTGTGCAGGTAA
Organism: Dendrobates tinctorius; assembly: GCF_039654945.1. NCBI lineage: Eukaryota > Metazoa > Chordata > Amphibia > Anura > Dendrobatidae > Dendrobates > Dendrobates tinctorius. Next base: position 31,169,996 of record NW_027361700.1, read on the forward strand.
GAGTCTGCACTGAGATCATAACATTAACCCCAGAAGTGCAGGTCCACCAGCACTGGTTCCAGACATTAACCCCAAGCTTGCAGGTCCAACCCGCACTGGGATCATGACAGTACCCCCCTCTCAATGGGGGGCCTCTGGACCCTCAGGCTTGCCCGGGTACCTAGCATGGAAAGCCCGAACCAGGCAATCCGCAAGCATCAACCGGGCCGGCACCCAGAACCTGTCGTCCAGCCCATACCCCTTCCAATGAACCAGGTACTGTACTGACCGCCATACCAATCTGGAATCTACGATATGACCAATCTCATATTTCACATGTCCCTCAACCGAAACCGGAGAAGCAGTAGACTCGGATTCTCCCCGGACTGCTTCAAAAGGTTTCAGTAGAGATCTATGGAAGAGTGTGGAAGGCACAGCCTGTACGCCACTGGATAGATTTTTTCCACAATCTTGTACGGGCCAATGAATTTGGGGCCCAACTTGGCTGACGGAATCTTTAACTTAATGCTTCGCGTGGAGAGCCAAACTTTCTCTCCAACCTGAAACGTGGGACCAGGTGTTCGTTTCCTGTCCTCGAAAAACTTATACCTGCCTTGAGACCTAGATATACTCCGCTAGACTTCTGCCCATGTATCTTTTAACCGCTGAACAGAGTCCTCAGCTCCGGGACACCCCGAATCCAGACGAGAAAATTCACCAAAATGAGCACTGAACCCATAGTTGATCAAGAAAGGAGACATACCCGTGGATTGACTCCCCCGACTACTAAAGGCAAATTCAGCCAACGGCAGTACATCACACCAGTCATTCTGTCTAGCAGAAGTCAGACATCTGAGGATCTGTTCCAGAGACTGATTAGTGCGTTCCGTCTGACCATTGCTCTCAGGATGGTATGCAGACGAAAAGGACAGAGACATCCCTAATTTTTTGTAGAAAGCACGCCAAAACTTAGCCACAAACTACACACCACGATCAGACACCACATTCAGGGGTACCCCATGCAACCGGACCACATGCTGCACAAACAATCTGGATAAAGTCTCAGCTGAAGGTAGTGCGGACAGGGGTACAAAATGAGCCTGCTTTGAATATCTGTCCACCACTACCCATTCCACCGTAATACCCTTGGATGGAGGAAGATTGGTAACAAAAACAATGGACAGGTGGGTCCATTGTCTTTCGGGAACTGCCAAGGGCATCAGCTCCTCCGCCAGCCGGCTTATGAGAGCTTTTAGAACGAGCGCAGACCCCACAACCAGAAATGAATTTTTTTATATCAGAACCAAGGGTAGGCCACCAAAAGATCCTAGCCACCGCCAGGCGCGTGGCTGATATACCAGGGTGAGCACTCAGCTTGGATTCATGGAACTCCTGCAAGAGGTTAAAGCGAAGTTGCTCTGGGACAAACAACTTGCCCCCTGGCTTGGCCGCAGGAGCCAGCGACAGGGCCCGCTCAATCTCCCGTTCCAATTCAGACGAGATCCCTGCTAACACAACCCCAGGGTGAAGAATGGAGGACGGTGGCTCAGGGGAAGACACAAGATGAAAACTGCAAGATAAGGCGTCAGCCTTGACATTCTTTGACCCCGGATGAAATGTAATAGTAAACTGGAAACGGGAAAAAAAAGCGACCAACGGGCCTTTCTGGGCTTTAGGCTTTTAGCAGACTCAATGTATAACAAATTTTTGTGATCGGTGATCACAATAACCGGGTGACTGGCCCCCTCCAAAAAGTGCCTCCACTCGTCAAACGCCAACTTGACCACAAGAAGCTCTCTATTGCCTACATCATAATTTCTTTTAGCAGCAGAGAACTTCCTGGAAAAAAAAAACATGGCCTGAGGTTGGTAAGAGTGGCAGGCCCTTGGGACAACACTGCCCCCACCCCCACCTCGGAGGCGTCCACCTCCACCACAAATGGTTTGGACAGATCCGGCTGTACCAACACAGGAGCAGACATAAAACATTTTTTCAGAGTCGCAAAGGCCTCTTTTGCGAGCGAGGACCAATTTCTCACATCCGTACCTTTGCATGTTAGATCTGTGAGTGGTTTGACCATCTGCGAAAACCCCCGAATAAATTTGCGGTAATAATTGGCGAACCCCAAGAAGCGCTGAAGACCCTTAAGATTTCGGGGTTGCACCCAATCCGCAATGGCCTGCACCTTCTTGGGGTCCATGCGAAAACCCTCACAGGACACAATTAATCCCAAAAAAGACAATTCCTGAACACAAAATACACATTTCTCCAATTTGGCAAACAGATGATTTTCCCTCAGTCTTTGGAGAACGGTTCGTACATGTTCCAGATGAGAATGCCTGTCGGAGGAGTATATCAAAATATCATCTAAGTAGATAACAACAAAATGACCAATGAGATCCGAGAATACTACGTTGATGAAATTCTTAAATATGGCGGGGGGCATTGGTAAGACCAAACGGCATGACAAAATTTTCAAACAGTCCCTCGGACGTGAGGAATGCAGTTTTCGATTCATCCCCCTCTCGGACACTTATCAAATTATATTCCCCCTGAAGAACCAGTTTAGAGAACCATTTTGCCCCTGATAGTTGGTGACACAAATCGGGAATCAACGGAAGGGGGTACGTATTCCATACAGTAATCTGATAAAGCTCACGAAATTCGAGACAGGGACGTAAACCGCCATTTTTTTCATTACAAAAAAGAAACCTGCCGCCACAGGTGAGACTGAGGGACGTGTGTGTCCCTTGCGAAGACTTTCAGCAATGTAATCCTTCATAGCTAAGCGCTCAGGGCCGGAAAAATTAAACAGATGGGCTTTAGGTAATTTAGCCCTCAGGACCAGCTCGATAGCGCAGTCAAAGGGTCTATGTGGCGGCAACGTCTCGGACTCGCTTTCAGAGAATACATCTTCGAAGTCCTTCCTCGGCCTCGCTTTCAGAGAATACATCTTCGAAGTCCTTCAGGTATTCCGGAATACCTTCCAGCTCGACAGATGACACAGACACAGATTTAACAGGTTTAACCAGCAGTGCGGATTTATCACATAACTTAAAATCATTAAACCCCCATTGAACAATCTCCCCCGTTTTCCAGTTAATAATTGGGTTATGGCGTTGTAACCAGGGCATGCCCAACACCAACCCTGCAGGTAGATTGTCCAGAACCAAAAACTTAGGTTTTCCACATGAGTAGCGCCCACTCTGAGCGCAAATAAATCAGGCACGAAAAGAATTCCCTCTTTAGTGAGGGGGGAGGAGTCAATGGCCACCACCTTGATCAGAACCTTGAGCCTAAGGCTATGTGCACACGCTGCGGATTGGTCTGCAGATTTTTTATCTGCGGAACCGCAGGTAAAACCGCAGGTAAAATGACCTGCGGTTTTACCTGTGGATTTGCCTGCGGTTTATCATCTCTACAATGGAGGAGATGGTAAACCGCAGCAGAATCCGCAGAAAAGAACTGACATGTCATTTCTTTCTGCTGATTTCAAACCGCAGCTTTTCCGCAGTTAAAAATCCACAGCATGTGCACAGAAAATTGTAAATCCCATAGGATAACATGCTACTGTACACTGTCTGTAGAACTGCTGCAGTTCTGCTGCGGCCAAAACCGCAGCGGAACCGCAGCAAAAACCGCAGCATGTGCACATAGCCTAACTGACCATTTTTGCAGCGTGTGACCAATTGGGAGTCAATACCATTAATGGATGATCTGCAGTCCACGAAGGCTGTAGAGGGAAAAGAACTATTGTCCACAAACAGTTCCACATGAAGCAAAACTTTAGAAAACGAGGAAAAGGGTACCTGAAGGTCTGAGTAGTCTCCCCGCTGACCACCCAGACCTAGTCGTTTCCCGCCGACCGGGTCGAAGATGGGCAATCAGGACACTCCCTTTTCCAATGTCCCGTTTTAACGCAGTAGAAGCATAACTGCTTGTCCTTCCGGCGTTTTCTCTCCGTAGCCTTCAGGGAGAGGGCGCCTACGTTCATGAGCTCAGGGACAGTCTCTTTTCCACTGGGGAACAATGGAGTCTCCACCTGCATCACCCCTCTGGTACGCAACCTGCGGTCAATCTGGACGGCCTGGGTCATGGCGTCCTCGAGAGAGTTAGGTGGGGGATGTAACGCCAAGGCATCCTGCAGCCGCTCGGACAAGCCTCTGCGAAAGAGTCCTCGAAGAGCGGCGTCATCCCAAGAGACCTCTGCAGCCCAGCGGCGGAATTCAGTTCAAAACCACTCAACCGAGTGTTTCCCCTGACAGACGCTCATCACCATATCCTCTGCCAATCACACTCGGTCAGGCTCATCATATATGTGCCCGAGGGCCTCAAAGAATGCATTCACAGACACTCTCTCAGGGGCAGTGGGAGGAAGGGAAAATGCCCAAGCATGTGGGGACCCTCTTAATAAGGACATAATGACCCCTACCTTCTGGTTTTCGTCTCCAGAGGAACGTGGTCTCAAACTAAAAAAGAGTTTGCAACCCTCCATGAAGATCCTGAACTCCTTTTTGTTCCCAGAAAAGAAGTCAGGCAGTTTAACAGGTGGCTCCGGGGACACCAGAACAACATCACTCGCCCCAGCCCCCAGAGACCCAGCAGATAAAACCCCCCGCACTGTCTCAGAAACCTGCTGCTGAGAACGAGCAAGAGCTTGCTGTTCCAGAGATAAACCCAGAAACATCTGACTCAGATTTTTCATCTGTTCAGCCAGAGACTGTATGGAATCCATAATTCTCTGCACAAAAAAACCCCAAAAACTTAATGGTCAGTTATAATGTCAGGGTCCTGTCAGTGCCTGCATGCAGCCTCCGCTGAACAAGGACTCACTCGCACTGTAGGGGGGCACGGGGTCAGGTACGGCCGGGAAGCTCAGACAAACAGGACCTGGGGACGCTGAAGTTTAGCAAGCAGTGAAGGACCTACGGTCATGTGACTGCAGGGGGCAGGGCTTAGCGTCCTGCTGCCAGAGATCGGCAGGACACAACTACAGGAATGCTCAAAGTCAGGCAAACGGGGGTCATACACAGAGATAGCAGTAAAGTACCAGGGATGACACAGAACGGTTAGTCGGGGCCAAGCAGAGGTCAAAACCAAACAGACATAGAAGGTACCAAGCAGAATCCAACAAGCAATATCCAGAGAACAGTCCGAGTTAAAACCAAAGTATCAGGCACCCAGAACACAGCACAAGCACACTCAGGGGTCAACACACTCTGCCAAGGGCGAAAGTATAACTGACGGGGATTGGAGCTTCCTGAGGCTATAAGAAGCTTTCCCAGGACCAAGGAGAGGCCACAATAATAAGCCCCAGGTGTGCAGGTAAGAGTCTACACTGAGATGATAACAGTAACCCTAGAAGTGCAGGTCCACCAGCACTGGTTTCAGACATTAACACCAAGCGTGCGGGTCCAACCCGCACTGGGATCATGACACTTGGTATTGTAATTTTAATATTGAGGAGTGAGAATGTTGGTGCCGATGGTCATCCAACCGTTTAAGGCCTCGTCCAGACTTCGGTTTTTCACGCATAAGTGACGGATCAAACTTAGTAGCCATACAAATGAATGGGTCTGTTAAAACAGCACTCAGATACCATCCTTGACATCCAAGTCATATTGGTTTTAACGGTTTGATGGGTAGGAGTAGTTTGGAATTTTTTTTTGCACATGAGAAAAATGGATGCCTCATTGATGATAAAAATGAATACTAATGGATGAAAATTGGATCCAGCACACTGTTGAAATGCACCTTTTTTTTAACTTATATGCTAAAAGAATACGGACATGTGACGAGACGTAAACCCTTCCAGTGCCAGGTGTTTTCCTTCACAATTCAGTTATTATACAAGCCATTTTCATGTCCCCTGTCTGGCCATTTTCCATTTTCCCCTGTCTGGATCTGTTTTTGCCATTTTTTTGCATCAAACATTGGACCTAATTTCGGTGTAGTAAAAAATACACCTGAGGGATACTGGAGCGGAGATGCGCCAAATTTTGCAACTTTTTCTAAAACCAAAATTGATGAATCAGGCGAAAACATCTGGAATAGCTAGACTCCTGTGTTAAAGCGGAAAACAAACCAGGCGAGCACATGTAAAAGAGACATAAAAGAAGACGCAAATAGAATAATGAATAGGGTACAAACCAAAAAAGGTACAAAGCTAGACAAAAAACTGATGCAAAGGCAATGATGAATTGGGGCCTAGGATGGTAAGATGCAAATGTACAGCACATAGTAAAATTAACGCATTGCAACCATATCCTGTCTAGGCAGTGCCTGTAATAATGTTCATCCTGATCCTCCCAATTCATGAGTAGAGATCCACATCTAGGACAGCAGTGCAGACTGACACTGACTATGAGAGAAGTAGGACTGGAGGTACAATTCTATGAACCTCTCCTGATTTATATGTGAGTCTCCACTCACACATCTTTATGCTTTCTGAACCCATAGATCGCAAACGGATGTACAGAGTTTCATGAATCCATAAGGACAAAACGGATCCGTGTGTCTGATTTCAGAGACTTGGAGCATGTCCTCTTTTCATTCATTTTGTGATCAGACTCGGTCTTTACAGTCCGTATGGATTTGTCCAAAATGAGTGAAAATGGAAGACATCCTTCAGAGTGCCACTGTGTTTTACCTGCTCCAGTGTTAAGGGTCAATTAATAAAAGAAGTTATTCTGTTTGCTTCAGTGAAAAAGGGGACGAGGTAAAGAAACCTACAAAATGGACGACACGTGACACAAGTACAGTTGTTTTATCAGATTTCCGTTCTTCGTAGACCAGGTGTTTTTCACGGTCTGTTGAGCTGTTCACACGTCCATGGTTTTTGCAGATCGTCTGTTCACAAAAAAATTACAGAGACGTGTCCATTTTTTGATTCGAGCCAAAAATTAAATCATCCATACAAGTCTTTACCCCAATTGGAGTCTGTTATAAGATCAGTGATTATCTAGAAATGGCGGAAAAAAATTATTAAAAGATTTCATATAAGAGGATAAATTATTCTACATAATGTATTGGTTTTGGTGGCCCACAGTATGACAAATAGGTCCAGTCTAAGCAAAACGCACACAGATCCAAAAAACACTACAGTGCCATTACCACCGCCTTCGTAATCAGGACTATGTGGCTGGGTCTCCAGCCAGTCATTCTTCAGCTCTAGTAACAACACAATGCCCAACATCAGCTGGAGAACCCCAGGTTGGAGGTCACTACTTTAGGCTGCATTCATATGTTGTCGCCATCTTGTGTGCATTTTTAATTTTTTTTTTGCTGCAATCACTTTTAGTTTTGTAAAATCTCAATCAAATATCAAATTGTAAAGAATATCCTCATTGCCAGGACCATTAATGGCTGCATTCACATGTTGCATCCATAAAGGTTCCTGCCTGTCGCAGAGTTCACTTCTGCCTCTTTGTGCTCAATGTCAGGTTGGGTGAAAAATTGTAATTAGTAAGGCACTTAAAGTATTTCTGTGTGTACGACTGCTGTGGTCTACAACTTTTGGTGATAATACACCACTTTCAGAACAGGCTAGGTGTTGTAGCTGAAGAACAGCAGAGGACCTCTCAGCATCTTTGATAGAAGTTGCACTAGGACCCTGAAGTTTTGCACTCACTCAATTCCAGATTTGGTCAAATTCCTGCTTTTTCCTATCCCCTTAATATTCAGCCTGTTATTTTAGTTTCTTAAGGTTCGCCAATCTTTCTCCATAAAGTAACACTTTATTTTATTTAGTTTTTTTGCAGTGTAAGATTTTAGGACAGAACAGAGAAGAAGAATCTGCTTCCTTTCCTCTTTGGGGGAAGTTCATTCTCCTCCCCCTGGCTCAGATGTCTCCAGCCTGAAGCCCAGCTTTCCACGTTAACAGAAATTCCTTTATAACCAGAGACTTGGCAGTCAATGAAGGAACAGTAGAGAGGAAGCAGAGGCAGCGGTGACAATCTGCGTATCCAGTGGATCTTCTACAAATATGATTTTCAATAGTCTTATAGTGTGGCTTCAGTTCCTAATCTTGTGCGTCTCTTCTGAATCTGGACCCTTAGAAGATGTCGTTATTGACCGCTACGACATCCCCAAGATATGTCCAAGGGAAGTTCAGATGGGCGACTTTGTAAGATACCATTACAACGGGACTCTTAAGGATGGACAGAAGTTTGATGCCAGGTACTCAACCCTCTTATCGATGCTATTAGTCAGTGGGAGGGGGTCCCTGGGTTAGTCGGCCCTTTTGAAGGCTTCAGAACGTTATTGATATTTTCTCATGAGATCACACCGGTATATGAAGACCAGCGAGGCCTAATATTATCAGGATGTGCAAAACTCTCATTTTTACTGCTAAACTTACCCTTATTGTTTTATATAAGACAGGATGGACCTTACCATATGTATGTAATTACTCCATATAGTAATAGATTAGGGTCTACCTTCAGGGATTGATGTAATATCTGTTCAATTCATTGTTGAGTGGGTGGAAGTTTGACCACTAAGTTGACCCCTACCAATTGCCAGAACTTGATAGTAGCTGTGCCAAGAAAGTGCAGTCTCACTTCAGCTCCTGATGGTTATGCTTACCTTTTTTTGGTAGGCTGCATTAATGGGTAGACTAAATTGGGCTCATCAAGCTGAGCCCAACCAATACAAGCCAAAGTGGCCCTCCACACTCCTAAGTGCACTGCCATGTCATGCTAGAGATCTGTAGGGGTCATAGCAGTGGGACCCCCAGCAAATAAACATGAATGGAATATGTAATCAAGAAGTCATCACCATCTGTAGTGAGGCAACCATAGATGTGAAGATCTGTAGAGTTCAGTGATGGACATTTTCCCTGTTGTAACCCCTGATCCATAGTACAATGAAATCGGTAGGGCAATGAAAAATTTTACTTAATAGGTTTGCATTATAAAAATCGTGTAATTAAGGGATGGACATTAAGATATTAGTCCTCTTAGTTGGGAGGAGAAAATTTCCAATGTCTTCTTTTAAATTATCAACCTCTTTAATTGAAGATTTGGGTAGTTAGTTCTTAGGCTATATTCACACTGACTTTTTTCCTGAGCTTTTGGAGCCGAAACTCTTTAGCTCTCAATCAAAATGTGTGGCTTTTGGAAAGTTTTTGCTCCATAAATTCAGTATGAACACACCTGAATAGAGAAACTTAGATTCACCATAGAGGTCAGGTGGAAGACTCCAGTGGAGTGATAGATTTGGAGGTCATTGTACTGGTGCTATAGTAAGTGCTATATTGTCTTTGTCCCACATGTTGTAAGCCCACCTCTACTACTGCACAGTGTAATGGTAAGAGGTGCTTGGGCCTAGCAGAAGTTGCAGCTGTGTAAATGGATGTGAGGGAGGCAGGCATGTGTGATGGGTGGGATTCAGGCTTCTATTTGTAGACGTGGCCGAGCCAAACATGGCCTGCAGCTCTGGCCGCCTGTAGATGGCCCGTTACAGGAGGGATCTGTACGATGCCCCATGTAACCTCTAGGTATAATACTAATGAGCATTACTACCAAAAATAAGCAAATTGCTACTAAAGTCTTGGGTCGTCTTCAGTTGTTAAAACTCTTCGCTTTTTTTTTTTCTTGGAAAGTGGGTTAACCATACAGACCCAAGCACTTATACGGCAAGTTGTCTGGAGCTCTAATACAGTATCTATATGTGCGTGCTCCTTGCTATGCCTTTAATTACATACAATTGAATTTTTCATGGAAATTGTATAATGGAGGTATCCAGCATACAGGAGATATTCATTACTAGGATCAAAATAATATCCCCCTCACTGCCGCTAAATTAACTATACAGAACTCTTGAAAAGCTGACTCACTTCCGAAAGAGAGTGGTCTGCATTCCTAAAGGGAGGGGAGAACCTGTGTGCACTTCTCCTCTCCTCACCAAGGCTGTTAGTTCGGGGGTGCCATAGTGTAACCATCACCAGAAGGGAGCCCAATTTTAATTTTTCCCCTGTGTGTGTGGGCTCTTGTAGTGGCCATTTTAGTTGAAGCCATCTATCTTGGAAAAAGATTTAGGAACTTGAAGGAGATATTGAACTTGATGCAGAGAATATTTGATGGCATTTGTACATATTAGTAAAAGGCAATCATATAATAATAATAATCTTTATTTTTAGATAGCGCTAACATATTCCGCAGCACTTTACAGTTTGCACACATTATCATCACTGTCCCCGATGGGGCTCACAATCTAAATTCCCTATCAGTATGTCTTTGGAGTGTGGGAGGAAACCGGAGTGCCCGGAGGAAACCCACGCAAACACGGGGAGAACATACAAACTCCTTGCAGATGTTGTCCTTGGTGGGATTTGAACCCAGGACCCCAGCGCTGCAAGGCTGCAGCGCTAACCACTGAGTGGGCCAATTGGTTTTGAACGAGGTTCTGACTTATGTGATAAAATGTCCTCTAGAACAGTTTTCCCTATCCCTAACCTGTGATTGTCCCTCTGTTACAAAATTACAATGGGAGGACTTATAACAATATGACAAAACTGATACTGTTATACCCAGACAGTGCAGGGCCTAAGGGGGCAGGCCATGACAATCTTTTCGTATTCTCCAAGTCTGTGTCACGCTCCGCCTCCTCGGGCTGTTCACGGGGTATATCACCATAGACTAGATTTACCTGGAGTGCTCTTATGTTTGATAATTAGTGGTTGTGGGTGATCGGCCACTGTTAAACATTAGATTTCATTTCAACCTTGCATATAATAAAAACCCAGAAATGGTGGACGAGTCTGTGGTAGGAGGCCTCAGAGATACACATAGTGTACATCCCAACATCAGAATACTCATTTGTTGGTCATTTTAAACTACGCTCTCGACCCACCAGGAACTCCCACAGATCAAAGAGAAAGTGTCCTGAGATTCATAATGGCCGAATCAGATTCTGGCTCCGCTATTGTTTTACTCTGAAACTCTGCAGTCAGAGACTACGGGGAGAGACCTGACTAGTCCAAGAGGCCAGTCCCCAATGGCTTCTTCCAGCTTCACTCGCCTAGTCTCTCCCAATACACATACAGCCAAGCTTTGATCCATGCGGCCTCTGGTTTTGGAAGCACAAATTTCTTTATAAAAAAATTTGTTTCGGACATGTTCCCCAAATCTCCACCTTCTTTAACCCCTCACTTGCTCTTCCGTATTTGCTTTTCATTAATGTTACACTGGGACTAAGTTACATGGTGGAGAATGTCTTAGAAGGAATACCAGAGTGAGGAGTGGTGAACGTGTAAGAACCTGAGCCTATTTTACAGTCGCATCATCTTGGCATGTCCAGAACTGTACGGCCTAGATAAGTTCAGCCAGGGGGGCTCACAGTCCGATAACCTCTTCCCTGACCTCTTGCTTCATGTAGCCTCAAGCCATAAAAATGTAGAAAATCTTAAATGAGTGGTGGTGGTGGTGGAGGTGCGGCATGAGCTAGTGAATGATGGGCAAATGCAGATCTCTACTAGGGGATCTAAGCGGTTGAGGGTTATAGTCTATAAGAGATGGAAACATAACATTTCCATTGCGCCCGCATGATTATCCCCAAAGTACCGTAATGTTACATAGTCCCTTGCAGTTTTCAATAAATTTACCTGCATACAAACTGGACCATCAGGCAAAGAAATAAGGCGGCCTGATTTGATATTGTCTTACATTCTGTGGATGGTTTAGGTGCGCATAAATCTCTTACCTGGGGAAAACAGATAGCACTGGGAAGCACTATAGGCCCTGGCATTCATCTGGCATCCTCTGAAGTATACTTGCCTCATTAAACAAATCTGATTTTTTTTTTTCATTTTCACCATATATTTATAACATCGCATTATTATAGTGAACCTGCCCTTAAAACTTGAGCTCTCCATTATTTCTCTATATATCTTGCAGTCATGACAGAGGGATTGCTGTAGCAGGATTTGTGGGAATAGGACGCCTCATCACTGGTTTGGACAGAGGGATTCTGGGTATGTGTGTGAACGAGAGACGGAAACTGATTGTTCCCCCGCACCTGGGATATGGCAGCATAGGAGTCCGTAAGTATCCTCAATGTTTTCCACCATGTTGTTCTATCATTATGTTGCCCCTCCAGTAGACATCTGACACAGAAGTCCACCCGATCTAGAAGTCTAGCCTGATTAATCAAGACTGGCTTTTTGTACAACAGTCTTGATTAATATTGTGAGTGGAATGCAACAATTTTATGCTTTTTTAAACTGCGCACCACCACCAGAAATGTATGTTGGCCAGGCACTCGAGTATATTCACACCACACATGTGTCAAAAATTATGGTGAACTTGTCAGGTTGCTTGGCCACATCCCATCTTGCACGAGCTTCGCTAACCTTTCAAAAGGTAGGTGGAACAGGCGTAAAAACCACAAAACATTCTACAAGTTGCACAAAAATTTTGAAACCTCAAAAAGTCTGCTTGATGATCAGGGCCTATAAGTCTCTTCTAACACTTTATTCATTCTCAGCCGGGATGATTCCTGCCGACGCTACTCTCTACTTCGACATCATCTTGGTGGATCTGTGGAACAAGAAAGACGAGGTGCAGATCACAACCCTAGAAAAACCCATCCAATGTAACAGAACCGTCCAAGACTCAGACTTTGTCAGATACCATTATAACGGAACGCTCTTGGATGGGACATATTTTGACTCAAGGTAATAATCCACTTCAGAGCATTTATCTACAGTCTGCCCTTCTAACAAAAAGGGATTGAGCAAACAAGAAAATCTCTTTATTGTCTCGGACTTTAATGTACGTGGAGTTTTGAAAATCCATCTGAAATCTGTTCATGTTGTAAAACAACTGAAGATAACTCAGCTTTCCCTACAGCTACAGTCGCTCTGGCACATACGATACCTATGTGGGGTCAGGATGGTTAATTAAAGGCATGGACCAAGGTTTACTGGGCATGTGCGCTGGAGAGAGGAGGAAAATCATAGTACCACCATTTTTGGCCTATGGAGAAAAGGGATATGGTAAATACTCCCACTAATTTCCTTAATGTACTGTTCTGATTAGTTTCTTAAAGGTGTTGTCTCACCATCTATAATTGGCAAAATCACAATTTGTAAAAATAAGAAACTCTGCAACTTATTATAAAATCCTCTCTGTTCTCATGAATGGATGGATTTCTGATTTTATAGTTTACTGCTTGTTGTTTAGGATACTGGCCACCACAGCAATTTATCGAAGTTGGTCGGTTTCCTTGGCAAGGAACGCACATTTTCAAGTTCTTTGCTAAACAGCTTATAGGTACTGCTCTGAAGCTGGCTGGATTACTGGGTCAAGTCAGCTTCAGTTCGCTAGAGCCAGCTTAGCTCCTCTGATGCTGCATAGGCAATGCCACCCCTATCAGCATCAGAGAGCACACACTTCATCCAAGTTGGGGGACGGAACTGCCAATCATCAGGAGCGCACCACCCACTAGGCAGGAAGCCAGGAGAGAGGGGAGTAGTGCGCTCCTGCAGAACAGCAATGAGAACGATCCTTAATAAATTTATTTTGTGGTTGGAGCGCTGTCTTCCTACTTGCATGGCTATAGATCTAAAAAAATAACCTGCAGTCCCCAATAGAGGAATCTGTGTTATTAAAGGGAATCGGCTGTCCCCAAAATGCAAATTCAGCTACTTAAACATCGGTAAAGGGGAGCTATAAAAATCAGTCCCGTAATATACACTTTAGTGTTGTCATTACAGATAAATTTACTTTCATTTCATATGCAAATGGGAGAGCATCAGTGCACTTTTAGTGTGACCAAGAACTTGGTGCACAATTGAGCCCAATGCATGTCCAGCCCTGTTTCTAATCTAGATTGAGTGGTCACTTGCAACAGTGAGCACTGCTTCTCCCATGAAAATTTTTATCCTCTGAACATATTCCAATCATCATATTATATAGCACTGTGTACTTACAATTGCTCATTTTGCCTTTCTACCCAGCTATTTCTTCTTTTTTCTATTAGGTCTATGACATGTGATTAAAAACTGACTTGCTGAAGCTTTCTAAGCTCTATGTTGAATCAGGAGATCAATTTTCCCTGTGTGAGTCATAAGTCACTGCAAAAGTCCCTGACAGGGGAGGTAGGAGCAGCTGTGTCAGGAGCTAAAGAGTCACAGTGATTCATGCAGGAATAAGAGACTTCCTGTTTCTACATAGAGCAAAGAGAAGAATTTACTGGGTAGAAAGACAAAATGAGCAATTGTAAATACACAGTGCTAGATAATGTGATGACTGCACTATACGAAGAGGATAGAAACTGTGATGACATTGGAGGAGCACAGCGCTGCTCTTAGTGTGAGTGCTGGTACGCTCTGATCTCTAGCTTCTATCTGAAGCTAGCTGCTACATTTCCACTTTCTGTAGCGAGAAGCAGCCACAGACAGGCAGGAGCCAGCGCGTTGACACTGTCATCTTGCGCGGGTCTCCTTAGTGTCAGTGTTCACATGCAGAAACAGAGGCTTGAAATTAGGGATCATTCACTCTTAGCAAGCAAGGGCTGCCAAACAAGGTTAAGGACAGGGCTGGATATGAAAATCTGAGGGCATAACGGAGCACTGAGCGGTTGGCCGCACCAAAGGTGCACTGAAGCTCCTACATCTGCATATAAAGTCTAAATCAATTTATCTGCAAATGCAACACCACAAAGTGCTTATTATAGGGGATAAGGTCCCTACATAGATGTTTAAATAGCTCAATTTGCATTTGGAGGTGATAGAGCTCTCATGCTCCCTTTAGTATTGGCTGTTGGCAATGTTATCTCTTACATGTATGGCTAGGTAGAAGCTCTGTATTAGAAGATCAAAATGACTACTTTACTGATATATTATGAAATTAAATCAAACCCCAAAATTGTACCCAGAAACTGCTCACGTTACACTAATATTATAGTTTATTTACTATCATCTATAGTACAATACAAAATCAGGGTGTGTTTTTAAAGGATGTTCTCCATGTAATTCTTATTTGTCCTTCGCTCTAGGATCAATCATTCCTCCACACGCTTCTCTGGTATTCCATGTTCTGCTGATAGACTTTCACAACCCCAAAGATGGGATTACAGTACAGAACCAAGTCGTACCCCAAGACTGCAAGAGGAAGGCTGTTACGGGAGACTACGTCCGTTACCACTACAATGGAACCCTCATGGATGGAGTGTTGTTTGATTCTAGGTCGGTCTTATCTGTAATGAACTGTTAATCAGCAGGATCCTCCAAAATTCTTGGGCTAGTTGTCTTGGATGACTCTCCATCTGCCTGATGTGCAATATATATTGTATACCCTTTGTCTGCAGCTACTCCAGGAATAATACATACAACACATACATTGGAATGGGTTACATTATCCAAGGCATGGATGCTGGTCTTCAAGGCGTTTGTATAGGAGAATGGAGAAGAATCATCATCCCTCCACATCTTGGCTACGGAGAAAAGGGAGCAGGTAGGTGACCAAGGATCTAAGCCTAATCATCATTTCTACTGAATGTCTTGCATCTACCACAATAGATCTTTAGCTTTACGGGCATCACATTACTGTGTGCACTATTTTTCAGAAGATCAATTAATCCATATAGCTCTAATTGTATGCACTTGATTTCCCACAACTAGGAAATAGTATTCCTGGATCTGCTGTGTTGATCTTCGATGTTCATGTGATTGACTTCCATAATCCTAAAGACTCAATTGACGTGGAAGTGATCCACAAGCCAGAAGTCTGCAACGTTACTTCTAAATCGGGCGATTTCATCAAGTATCACTACAACTGCTCCTTATTGGATGGGACCATGCTCTTCTCATCGTGAGTATGCAAGTCAACTCTTTGCTTGAAGATGTGATCAACCACACAGAGATGACATCAATTTCACTGTAAGGAATTTGCTGGCCATGGCACAAGTAGACATCTCAAATTATTTACAGTGTAAATAGGGCTGTGTGTGGAGGAGCATGAATTTTCAAACAAACAGCATGGAGGAGAAAGCATCCTCCTCCACTATGTTTGATTAATTCCTATAACTTAAAAAAGAATACCAACCAATGTATCCATGACCAGAAGTTCATATTAGTGGGGGTTAACCTTGCTGAGACTTTCCTTGGAAGTTGCCAACAAGCTACTGTATATACAGTTGTGCTCAAAAGTTTACATACCCCAGCAGAATTTGAATGATAACACCAAAACTTTTTCTACACTCATGGCTAGTGGTTGGGTGAAGCAATTTATTGTCAAACTACTGCATTTTCGCTTTTTAAATCATAATAACAACCCAAAGCATCCAAATGACCCTGATCAAAAGTTTACATACGTCATTTCTTATTACCGTGTATTGCCTCCTCTAACATCAATGACAGCTTGAAGTCTTTTGTGGTAGTTGTGGATGAGGTTCTTTATTTTCTCAGATGGTAAAGCTGCACACTCTTCTTGGCAAAAAGCGTCCAGTTCCTGTAAATTCCTGGTCTGTCTAGCATAAACTGCGCGCTTGAGATCTCCCCAGAGTGGCTTAATGTTATCATGTTGGAACGTCCAAGTACATCCTATGCACAGTAGTATTTGCTGATAATGTGCTGCATTCATCATTCCTTCAGCTTTGACCAATTATCCTGTGCCTTTGTAGCTCACACATCCCCAAAACATCAGCGATCCACATTCGTGCTTTACAGTAGGAATGGTGTTCCTTTCATCATAGGCCTTGTTGACCTCTCTTCAAATGTAACGTTTATGGTTGTGGCCAAAAAGTTCAATTTTGGTCTCAACACTCCAAATTACCTTATTCCAGTTTTGAAGCTTGTCTGTGTGATATTTTGCGTATTGTAGGCAAGATACTTTGTGGCATTTGCGCAGTAATGGCTTTCTACTGGGGACTCAATCATGCAGCCCATTATTCTTCAAGTGCCTCTTTATTGTGCATCTTGAAACAGCCACACCGCTAGTTTTCAAAGAGTCCAGTATTTCAGCTCATGTTATTTGTGGATTTTTCTTTGCATCCCAAACAATTTTCCTGGCAGCTGTGGCCGAAATTTTTGTTAGTCTACCTGACCGTGGTTTTATTTTTACAGGGCCCTTGATTTTCCATTTGTTGATCACAATTTGAACGCTGCTGACTGTCATTATCAATTCCTTGGATATCTTTTTATATCCCTTTCCTGCTTTATATAGTTCAACTACCTTTTTCCCGTAGATCCATTGACCATTCTTATGCTTTCCCATGACTCATAATCCAGAAACGTCAGTGGCTGGATGAAATATGCAAGAGTCTGTCTGGATCCCAGAAACTCACTCAGCTTTTATGCACACACACTGATTACAAGGATGTTACCTTTAGTAGACAGTCGAACCCATTTGTGTCAACTTCTGTGCATGTTATGAGGCCAAAATCACCAGGGTATGTAAACTTTTGACCAGGGTCATGTGGATGTTTTGGGTTGTCATTTTGATTTAAAAAGAGAAAACGCAGTAGTTTGACAATAAATGGCTTCACCCAACCACTAACCATGAGTGGAGAAAAAGTTTTGGTGTTATCATTCATATTATCTGAAAAAAGTTCAAGAACACAAAAATTCTGCAGGGGTATGTAAACTTTTGAGCACATCTGTGTCTTAAAAACGGTAGGAACAAATTACAATGTAAGGCTTAAGGAGCACAGTACTCTATTTTATTGTGCCTGTTGGGGGTTTTGGCGTGTGGACACCATCAATATATTTTTCTGACGTGTGACCTGTTTATATAATGAAGGGAGCGCTTTCAAACTAGAATCCCAGATCCAAAGGTTATTTTACAATTTCCAGACATTGCAAACTTCAGGGTTCCTGTATGAAGCAAATATTTAGGTCCTGTCACACACAGTTCCATCTTTTGTAATCTAAGGCTAAAGGCAAATTTGTACATTATGCATTTGTTTTTCAGATACTCGTATGAAAATCCACAGCAGATCACCTTGGGCACAAACAAAGTTATAGATGGTCTTGATATGGGTCTGATTGGAATGTGTGTAGGAGAGAAGAGGATGGTCATTGTGCCTCCCCACCTGGGACATGGAGAAAGTGGAGGTGAGTCTTGTATGAATTAAAAAGAATAAAATGGCCTCCTACATGTGCAAATGGGAGTCTATTCTGGGAAATTGACTCTCGCCCCAAAACTGGCATATCATCTCGGAAAAGGCAGCTAAGTCATCTATTTGCACCCTTTACAAGGAAAATCAGTATAAGATGTTGACGTTCTGGTATCATACTCCTGACCTCCTTCACAGACTGAACCCCTCAATACCAAATGTGTGTTGGTGTTGCGACTCTGATGAGGGCACGCTGTATCATATCTTCAGGTCGTGTCCGGGGATTGAGAGTTTTTGGAGGGAGGTGGATTTGCTGATTTCCAAGATTCTTTTTGCTGAAGTCGAACTGGACCTGACCATATACCTGCTAAATCTCACTCCTAAAGGGATGGGGAAAAAGTCAGCTAAATTACTATTGCACATTCTCACTGCAGCAAGGTGCCTGATCGCCCTCAACTGGAGGCAGGTCTCCCCACCGTCCCACGTTCATTTACTATATAGAGTTAATGATATCCGAGGGATGGAATATAAGACGGCGATTCTAGTGTAAATGCGAGTGTGGAGAATTTTGATTCGGTCTGGGCTCCATGGGATTATTTCTGGGCTCAGAGAATTGATTAAGTCAGTACTTGAATGCTTGATCCTCCCTCCCTCTGGTACTTGCTCTCTCCCCTTCCCTTCCTATCCCAATGGTGTGTATCCTGTCTTCTTGTTTGTAAAATTTAAGGTTACATGTTCAATAAATTGTTTATGCTTATTCTGTAGCTTGGTTGGAGAGTCATTGCTATTCTCCTTATTTCTTCTCTTTTGTGCTGTAGAAGTTTGTCCTGACTTATCTTTTTTAGAAATTGATAACTCAATAAAAAATTACAGTTAAAAAAAAAAAGAATAAAATGGCTCTTGGCAAAGGCTGAGAAATGGATGACTGCCCCACTGTGACTTTCCCTCTCACCATGAGTTTTCCTTCCATAAAAGGTTCCAGGGTTAGTAGTGTATTTGGTCTAGTCATCTACAATAACGATCCCCTCAGCAGTAGCTCAATGACTATCTAGCTAAACACATGCAAGGTACCTCTGTGAAAAACATGGATGGGGCACAGCAGATCTTTTTTTGGAATACTTGAGCCAGGGATATCAGATCTGGTAATTTTGTGAATCATACAGGCTGATATATATATATATCAATTTACCATAGGCTATCTTGTCTGGTTCTATGTCAAGTTAGACTCTTCAAGTTGGATACCTTGGCTGTAACTTTTTCAAAGGAGACCTCATCCATGTTCAGGCACAGTCCACGCACTGCCACCATTTGTCCTTGCTGACCATCCAAATTTTGTGAAGAAAAAAAAAAAAAAAAAAAAGTAATTTCTGTATTTGGAACCTGCACAGAGTTGGCTATCCTTTCTCATTGGAAGCTAGAGAGACAGATTAGTGTCCGAGGACTTCTCTGAAGGAAGGGCTGCCCTGCTTGTAAGAGAAGTACAGTACTGCTGATGACAACATGAGCTCATTCCATTTCCTGGCTCATTTCTCAAAATCTTAAAAGGAAATGTTTCCAGCTCCTGGGTATATTGACTTTCTACTGCTTTAGTCTTTTACCAGGGACAGTGGAATAAGTCCTATTAAACAGGGTGTTGTTAGTTATGGTTGTGTACATAGTAAGAAATGGGCACAAATTGGGTTTCCATCTTTAGAATAAAAAATGCCCTGCTGGCCAAAAGGGTGGCTCTTACTGAAGTGTAATGCCGTTTTCGGATCCACATTAGCCATCCATGCGCTTTTGACATATAACCTATTAGACTAGGAAATGTCTTGGATTATAAGTCACCAAATCTATGGACAACTTTCCCATTTTGGGATGCAATGAGTTTCCTGATCCATACTTAGTTTACTTTGGCTATACTGTATTGGGCAACTTCATCTGCTAGAGAAACAGATCCAAAATGTCCAATCCTTCTTTCCAAAAGGCAACTGTTGGGTTGTCCAACATAAAAACTTTGATCTAATGCATATGAGCAGTTTAATATATTTACACAATGTAGAGTAGCCTTACATGTAATATGATGTAGCTGACTCTTCCCAATATATGGATCACATAGGACCAACTCTAGAATTCTCTGTTATTTTACTGTAGCTCGTGGAGTTCCTGCAAGTGCCGTAATGAAGTTTGAGATAGAACTGATCCATCGCGAAGAAGGAGTGCCGGATGGGTATCTGTTTATATGGCTTGCAGATACTCCCGACAATCTATTCGAAGTAATGGATTTGGATAAAAATGGAGAGGTTCCATTGGAAGAAGTAAGTAAAGGTTGTCTTTATGTTACAGCGGTAGGACAGAAATCCAGCAAGGATGGACGCAACGCCCCCATATGTACCATCATTAGTTATCATGCAGTGATGCTACATTGCAATTTTATGTCACAGAATGATGAGTTTCCGTGTACCCCTAGCCCTAGATTTCTTTTTACATACACATCCCTTAATTCCACAAATTGAGCACACTGCTGTTGCGCTGCTGAGATATTCCACTGGTCTGCAAGCAGGTGATTTTGCCGATAAACATGTTTGGATGGTGGTCTAAAGTGTATGGGGCCGCACACTGATGGTCGGGAAAGATGTTGATTGCGCATGTCCAATTTCGGACTGCCGATTGCATTGTTCTCCCGGAGAGAAGCTGGCGGTTGTCTCATAGAGAACACAGACATACTCGGCCAAATGAGCGCTCCTGTGCAATCGAGAGTCAGCTCAGATGGCGGTCGCCCGAACAAGCATCGTTCGACAGACAGCCATCTATTGTGTATATACGGCTTTATAGTGAAAAATACTCAAGGATACCTGGTGGTGAAGCGTGGTATTACAGAGGTGAGGAATCTGGATGACTTTGTGCAAGTCCCTGAATTATAAATGTTTATTTATACACCGCCAAAATATTCCACAGCACTTTACAATTCAATGTTAATCTAAAATATTATTTTTCCAGTTTTCCGCCTTCCTAAAAGCTCAGGAAGAGGAAGGGAAAGGCCGATTTCTTCCTGGAGTAGACCGTGAAAAGTCCATCGCTGACATGTTTATAAATCAAGACAGAAACAAGGATGAAAAAATCACTGCTGACGAACTGAAACTGAAGACGGAAGAAGAGGCAGAGAGGGTTCATGAAGAATTATAGGAGTCAGCCTGGTGACAACTCAGGAGAAATGCCAGTCCCACCTCCGATACCACCATCCCTGCCTAGGTCCATTGTGCACTGCTGGTGCGGACTGTGACTTCTGGATGCCTAGTACAGACAGGGGCGGCTGTGACCTGTTGTAGATGATGGGCTTCTAGACTCTTCGAAAGGAGGTTATTTGGCAGCTTTGCAAAATCCAATCCACAATTGTGGAGGTTATAATCCTGAGCAAGGACTGATCTGATGGACACCAAGGGGGTAAACAGGACTTCATGTAATTAATTGCTAATGCAACAGACTTGATAGTTTGCTTTTCTTTTGCCCAGGGAGTAATGGACCTTTCAATTGTCCCAAGGAAATCCTGAATGTCATTGATGCTGTATTTCAGCCCCTCTCCCACACCAACACGTCAACGTTACATGTTGTTCTCAACAGGACACAATGTTATTTTTGCAAAGAGATTTTCCACTATTAAAAGCAGTGGATGATTTTTACAGTGACTTACTCCATTTTATTTTAGTATGGTCATACGCATAAGGGAGCTCACTCCAGACTCACCCTCACATGCACCCTCAGCTGAGCTGAGTGCAATAAGCAACTGCCAGGGCACCACTGGCAGCTACTTATATCCTTGTAGAACAAAAAGTGTACTGAGATAAAGTAGGCCCCCGTACACATTAGATGGTTAGCCAACTTTAAATTAAAGTGCATGGGAGGTCTTAGAGGAAATCTCCCTGTGGGATCAACCGTCCAAAAGCATTTATATCGGCATGTAGGTCATAGGAAGATGACTAAAATGATACCTTGAAATCTGCGATCCAATACGGTGTTCCAGAGAAGTGTACATTTTTTTCTGAATTTGTAAATAAGCTGTTAAGATCTAAGGGCTGGACATAGATCTCCCCAAGAATCTGCCTCCAAAACTTGTTTTAAAATGTTAGGGGATGTTACTAATGTAAGACATGTCATGACTGACAGTCTTCTCTCCTGATCTACCTGTCTCACACTGTTAAGGCCCCCTTCCATTTATAATAAAATGATTCTGACTAAGATCTATATCCGACCCATAGATCTTAACAGCATATTTACATATTAAAAATGTGGATTGCTCAGGAATAAAACATCGAATTGCAGATATCAAGATACAATTTTATTCAGATTCCTATGACTTACATGCCCATACTGACTGTTTAAGACGGTTGTTCTTACTGGCAGATTCCCTTTAACAACAGATCGGGTTGCCAAAAGAAATACAAAATGAGAGTCAAAGATATTTTCTTAAATTTTACTAAAACAAATGCATTTTGTAAAACAATCAAACTGGATGTTAGAACAGGGACGTTAAAACGTGGCTGCACCCACAGAAACTGTACATGGTAAATCCTATGCACAGGTTATGGATGTGAAATGCAGCCACTTTGTAAAATCAGCCTACAGGAAATAGAGAATGGTCCTAATCCTCAATTTATAGAGACTGCTAGATTAGGAGACCTAGACCTAAGGAAAAAAATGGATGGAGTAGATGTGTTGGCATAAGGCTAGTGTTACACAATGGCCTTTGGTCATGTACAAATTGGGATAAAATTGCAGCATAACAGTCGCCTCAATGTTTCTCCATGGG
The DNA here is from genome assembly GCF_039654945.1 of Dendrobates tinctorius. Taxonomy (NCBI): domain Eukaryota; kingdom Metazoa; phylum Chordata; class Amphibia; order Anura; family Dendrobatidae; genus Dendrobates; species Dendrobates tinctorius. The sequence continues at coordinate 31,192,821 of NW_027361700.1, forward strand.
AAATGTTCTCCTCCTCCTATTTCAGAGCTTTCGGGTGGGGGTCCCAGTGGTCAGCAAGTTCCCACCTAACCGGAGTATTTTCTATTTTCAAATCTATAGACGTGACACCAAAATATTAGCACCTGTATACACAGAGAAAACAAAAACCAGAAACACAATATGGCAACAGTCTCGCTAGATTATCCTAGTATAATATAAAAAATACCTACAAAACTAAAGGGATTTTTGCAGAAATTAAGCTTTTACAAGGTGCCAAATGAAAAATAAGTGATCCCGATAAATGTCCAACCGTTCCATTACCTCCACAGCCGACCTTCAGTATTATATTTATTTCCACAATCTTTGGTGGGTAATGGGTTGCCATAATGGAGGCAAGGACCACCTAAGAGGCTAGAAGTCCATATAGATGAGGTAAGGCAGCATTTAGTATTATCACCGAAAAGTCGGCCAAAGAGAAAATTCTAGATATAAAAGGAAAGCTCCAGCCATAACTGATACATTGGGGCTTGTCTCATGTCCTAATGCGCCATTCCTGGCTAATGGCGACATCACCTGGTTAGTGCACATTTTAGAAGAGCAATGGGGACATGATTGAATAAATCAATAACATCCTTGGGTTGAGATGGGAGGGAATCTGTACCGACTTGTTTATTAATAGGCGTTATTGAAGCAATCAGTTCTTGGAGGTTACAAAGTTGATAATCCCGTTCACCACATCTAGGGTCTCGTCTGCGACCAAGACGATGTCGTAGGAATGTAAAAACTGATCCGTTAGCTCTTCAACCTGTAATGAATAGGAGATAGGGTCTTGCTTTGCTCTTAAGAGTATAAGCATACAACATCATTCTGACACCAAGCTAAACAGCTTCAGCAAATCACTGGAGTTTTCCTGAGGTGGCTTTGCCGTCATTCTGGTGGCAAACACACTATACTGTTAAAGGGGTTGTCCACTACTCAGACAACACCTTCTCAATCCCTAGATTTCCCCCTAGTAAAGGAACACATACTCATCTCCGGCGCTATTCCAGCTACATAGTCCCTAGCTCTCCCGAGGCTCTCGTAACGTCATGTCAAGCAATCCCTGCGACCATTAAGCGCTTCGCCCTCCCCACCTTTGGACAAATCACATACATACGGAGGAAGTCAACTGCAGCGCTCCCATTTCCTCCGTATGTAAGTGCTTTGTCCAAAGGCGGGGCAATTAAAGCGCTGATTGGTCACAGGGATCGCGTGACATGACGTTACGCGAGCCCTGGGAGAGCCAGTGTCGACAGCAGAGGTAAATATATGTGTTATTTTACAAGGGAGAAACATGAGGATTGAGAAAAAGGTGTCCGAATAGTAGACAAGCCACCTCAAGAATGAGCACATCACATCTTTTAAGTTTCACAGTTTCTGAATCCTAAAGCGGTTATAAGTGACATAAAACAGAACATGTGCACATCAATGTCGTTTTGACATTGCTATGTACTACCGTATTTTTTGGACTATAGGACACACCTAGGTTTTAAAGGAGGAAATTAGGGAAAAAAAAAATTAAAGCAAAAAATGTGGTCAATTCTGTACTTAATATCCCCTATTCTGGTATATATGGTCCCCTCATCCCCATCCTGATACACATGGCACCCTCATCCCTACCCTGGTATGCATTTCCCCCTCATCCCTATCCTGGTATGCAAGGTTCCCTCATCCCTATCCTGGCAGGAATGATCGCCCTCATCCCTAGATAGGGCCATATGCAGACCACGATAGGGATGGGGCCATATGCAGACCACGATAGGAATGGGGCCATATGCAAACCACGATAACGATGGGGCCCATATGCAGACAATGATAGCAATGGGGCCACATGCAGACCACGATAGCGATGGGGGGAACTCATACCAAGATATTATAAAAGAGAAATGAAAATTCATTGCCTTCCCACGGCAATGGGTGTGGAATGCAGTGAATATTCATTTCTCTTTAGCAGCGGGAACAGGAGTTAGCCGCAGCAGCCGGCTCCAGCCTCCTGTGACCCACTGCTCTGCCGATGCCGTTCCCCCACCTCCCCTGCACAGCCGGTACATCTGGACTATAAGACGCACCCATTTTCCTCCACATTTTTGGAGGAAAAAAAAGTGCGTCTTATAGCCCTAAAAATACGGTACTGCTCCCGTCATCCCCATCCTGATTCACATGACCCCCTCATCCCCCTATCCTGGTATGCATGACTCTCATTCCCATCCTGGGATGCATGCCCCCTCATCCCTATTCCTGACAGGAATGATCACCCTCATCAATCTCCTGGTATGCAGGGTCCCATCCTTAACTTGGTATGATTGGCCCCCATCCTGGTCCTGATATGCATGGTGCCATCCTTACCATGGTATAACTGGCCTCATCCCGATCCTGGTATGCACGGTCCCATCAGAAAACATTAGAAGAAAAAAAAAAAAAAAAAAAAACACATTACACTTACCTTCCCGGAACTCCCTCGCAACGTCTTGTTCGGGTGCCAGCAGCCGCTTAATGAGTGTAAGCAGCGCATGGCAGGGACGTCATGTGCTGCTTGCAAGCCAAAGGGCAGCTGTCGAAATACTCAATGCTCTGCACGCTGAGACTGTGTGCGTGCAAAGCACTGAGTACTCATTGCTCTCTAGCGAGCACAGTGTCAGTCGGAGACTTCCTGCAGCTGCCGGTGGTCACGTGTGCCGATACTTAAGAGAAATGAATATTCATGAAATGGGGTGAGTTTTCATTTCACTCAAGTAGATGCCATTCCCCCACCACAACCAGAGCCGGTACATCCAGACTATAAGACGCACCCCACATTTTCTTCCACATTTTTGGAGGTAAAAAAGTGCGTCTTATAGTCCGAAAAATACGGTATGTTCATTTCTTGTGACGCTTTTGCAGCCCGACTAGGTTTGAAAAAGACTCCATGTGCACGTACCCTTAGGAGCATTTTGGCCTCTTTGGATGCAGCATCCTACTATTAGATCTGTCTGAGCAGCAGCCACCTGGCAATGATTGATTACTAAAGTTAATTTTATCATTCATTACAACCCAAAAATGGTGGGCTATCACGTAAATGTCCTGGTATGATGCCCATCAAAATGTGATGATTTGCCAGTGGAGCTCAGTTCTGTCCTCACCTTGTCATTGAGGAAGCCGATGGTGAGAATGTTCTCCACAGTGGCGACTCCTTCGGACATTGTGAGGTCGCCTAAAGTATCTCCAAGGAGAAGGATGTTACTGCGATGGCTGATCTGCTGGAAATACTCTGTGTCTTTCAGGACAGAGTTATTCTTGTTATACGTGTGAATCAAGTCACCCTTAAATCCAGTCAGGACACCCTAGAAGGAAAGGATTGCATGTACAGAATTACACACACATCCTGTGGTCACCTGGCCTGATCTTCAGTCTGTTTTACATGCATTTTACAGCAATTACCTTATTCCTGAACGCAGTTGTCCCTCCCCCCTAGCCAGCCCGCCTGGCATACATATATACAGGGGGAGATGGCATGCAGGTATATACTACATAAAGGAGGAGATGACATACAGGTATGTACTACATTCCTGAGGAGATGACATACAGGTATATACTACATTCCTGAGGAGATGACATACAGGTATATACTACACACAGGAGGCGATGACATACAGGTGTATATACTATATACAAAAGGAGATGACATACAGATGTATCTCTACGCATATAAAAATGAATGTGTGTGTGTGCATCACCAATCACGAAGCATCTTTCATTTAACCAAAGCTGTTCAAAAGAAGCTGAGCTGTGATTGGTTGCTATGCGCAACAGTTTTCCTTGCAAACAATCACTAAGCATCTCTCATTTCACCAGAGCTGGTTAAAAGAAGCTAAGCTGTGATTAGTTGCTATGACCAACAGTTTTCCCTCTTGACAACACCTCAGCAGACACTGACATGGTGGGAGAAATATGTTCCCTAAGATGCTATATGCTCCCAGACATTGTCTGCACCCCTGAAAGGAGCACATTACAGAAATGAATCCCCCCTCCTGTGCCCGCATATCATCACACATCCTCCATCCTATAGGCACATCTTCCCTCTTAAAGGGATCATCGGTATGGAAGTCAGAGAAAATCCATCCAGCGATTTGGTTTTGACCCCAGGCCTCTCTTAAAGGGATCCCCGGTATGGAAGTTAGGGCCGTTCCACTCAGCTCTGTGGTTCTAACCCCAGGGTCTCTTAAAGGGATCATTGGTATTGAATTTAGGGAAAATCCACTCTGCGCTTTGGTACTGACCCCAGGCTCTCTTAAAGGGATCTCCACTATGGAAGTCAGGGCAATTGCCTTCAAATGCTCTGGTACTGACCCCAGGCTCTCTTAAAGGGATCTCCTGCATGGAAGTTAGGGCAAATCCCTTGGCGCTCTGTTTCTGACCCCACGGTTCTATTAAAGGGATCATTGGTATGCAAGTCAGGGCAAATCCACTCAGCGCTCTGGTTCTGATCCCAGGCTCTCTTAACCCCTTTCTGTCATGTGACGTACTATCCCGTCCATGTGCCCTGGGACTTAATTCCCAGTTACGGGAGAGTACGTCACAGAGATCAGCGGCGCCCACGTGGTGAGCCCACAGTGATCTGTGATGTGACAGAACAGCGATCTGTCACAGGACAGTGATGTCCCACCTGGGACAATGTAATCAAGTTACAAAAAAAAAAAAAAAAGTAAAAATAATTAAAAAAAAAAAAAAAAATCGCTAAATAAATAAAAAAAAAAAAATATTCCCTAATAAATTCATTTTTTGGAAATAATAAAAACAAAACAAAAAAAAACAATAAAAGTACACATATTTGGTATCGCCGCGTCTGTAACGACCCACCCTATAAAACTGTCCCATTAGTTAACCCCTTTAGCGAACCTCTTAAAAAATAAAAAACGAAGCAAAAAATATTGATTTATTATCATACCGCCGAACAAAAAGTGCAATAACGCGCGATCAAAAAGACGCATATAAATATCCATGGTACCGCTGAAAACATCATCTTGTCCCGCAATAAACGAGCCGCCATACAGCATCATCAGCAAAAAAATAAAAAAGTTATAGCTCGCAGAATGAAGCGATGCAAAAATAATTATTTTTTATATAAAATTGTTTTCATTGCATAAAAGCGCCAAAACATAAAAAAACGACCTAAATGAGGTATCGCTGTAACGGTACTGACCCGAAGAATAAAAGGGCGCACTGACCCAAAGAATAAAAGGGCTTTATCAGTTTTACCGCACGCGGAACGGTGTAAACGCACCCCCCAAAAGAAATTCATGAAACGCTGCTTTTTGTTCAGTCTGCGTCCCCAAAATCGGAATAAAAAGCGATCAAAAGATGTCACGTGCCCGAAAATGATACTGATAAAAACGCCAACTCGTCCCGCAAAAAATAAGACCTCACATGACTCGGTGGGTCAAAATATGGAAAAATTATAGCTCTCAATATGTGATGATGCAAAAACTATTTTTACAATAAAAAGCGTCTTTTAGCGTGCGACAGCTGCCAAACCTAAAAACCGCCATAAATAGTAAATCAAACCCCCCGTTATCACCCCCTTAGTTAGGGAAAAATAATAAAATTAAAAGAAAATGTATTTATTTCCATTTAACCATTAGGGTTAGGGCTAGGGCTGAGATTAGGGTTAGGGGTGTGTTGGGGATAGGGTTGGAGTTAGAATTGGGGGGTTTCCACTGATTGGGCACATCAGGTGGTCTCAAAACGCAACATGGCGTCTGATCTCAATTCCAGCCAATTCTGCGTTGAAAAAGTCAAATGGTGCTCCTTCCCTTCCAAGCTCTGCCATGCGCCCAAACAGTGTTTTACCCCCACATATGGGGTATCAGCCTACTCAGGACAAATTGCAAAACAACTTTTGGGGTCCAATTTCTCCTGGTACCCTTAGGCCTCTTTCACACTTCCGTTTTTGACCATCAGTCAAAATCCGCCAGTTTATGAAAAAAAATGGATCCGCCATTTTTTTTGGCAGATCCGTTTTTTTCCCCATCGAGTTGCATTACCGGCGGATCTTGACGGACGGCCATCCGTCTTTTTGCGGATCCGCCAAAATGTGTCTCTCTCTCAGTCTCCCCCCTTCCCGGACTGCGGTTCCTTTAAAATTCTGCATTCAACGGATCCGTCAAAATAACGGTCCGGTGGCATCAGTTTGCATCAGTTACAAACGGATCCGATTTCCGCCATTTTGGCGGATTTTAACTGACAACAAAAAACGGAAGTGTGAAAGAGGCCTTAGGAAAATAAAAAATTGGGGGCAAAAATATCATTTTTGAGGAAAAAAATTATTTTTTTTTTCACGCCCGGGCGTTATAAACTTCTGTGAAGCACTTGGGGGTTCAAAGTGCTCACCACACATCTAGATAAGTTCCTTAGGGGGTCTAGTTTCTAAAATGGGGTCACTTGTGGGGAGTTTCCACTGTTTAGGTACATCAGGGGCTCTCCAAAGGCAACATGACACCCGCAGAGCATTCCATCTAAGTCTGCATTCCAAAACGTGACTACTTCCCTTCCGAGCCCCGTTGTGTGCCCATACAGTAGTTTTCTCCCACATATGGGGTATGAGCACACTCAGGACAAATTGGACAACCTTTGGGGTCCAATTTCTCCTGGTACCCTTGGGAAAATAAAAAAATTGGTGACTAAAAGATCATGTTTGTGGAAAAAATACCATTTTTTTATTTTCACGCCCGGGCATTATAAACTTCTGTGAAGCACTTGGGGGTTCAAAGTGCTCACCACACATCTAGATAAGTTCCTTGGGGGGGGTCTAGTTTCCAAAATGGTGTCATTTGTGGGGGGTTTTCACTGTTTTGGTACATCAGGGGCTTTCCAAACGCGACATGGTGTCCGATCTCAATTCCAGCCAAAAAAGTCAAATGGCGCTGTTTCCCTTCTGAGCTCTGCCATGCGCCCAAATAGTCGTTTACACCCACATATGGGGTATCAGCGTACTCAGGACAAATTACACAATAACTTTTAGGGTCCTGTTACCCTTGGGAAAATAAAAATTGGGGGTGAAAAGATCATTTTTGTGGAAAAAATAGGATTTTTTAATTGTACGGCTGTACGTTATAAACTTCTGTGAAGCCCTTGTGGGTTCAAAGTTCTCACCACATATCTAGATACGTTCCTTGGGGGTCCACAGATTCCCTTTAAATGTTTTCTCAAAGAAGTCCATGATTAAAAATAAATATTTTTCTTTTATTATCACATCTGCGGTACATCAGGGGCTCTCCAAAGGCAACATGACACCCGCAGAGCATTCCATCTAAGTCTGCATTCCAAAACGTCACTACTTCCCTTCCGAGCTCCGTTGTGTGCCCATACAGTAGTTTTCTCCCACATATGGGGTATGAGCGTACTCAGGACAAATTGGACAACCTTTGGGGTCCAATTTCTCCTGGTACCCTTGGGAAAATAAAAAAATTGGTGACTAAAAGATCATGTTTGTGGAAAAAATACCATTTTTTTATTTTCACGCCCGGGCATTATAAACTTCTGTGAAGCACTTGGGGGTTCAAAGTGCTCACCACACATCTAGATAAGTTCCTTGGGGGGGTCTAGTTTCCAAAATGGTGTCATTTGTGGGGTGTTTTCACTGTTTTGGTACATCAGGGGCTTTCCAAACGCGACATGGTGTCCGATCTCAATTCCAGCCAAAAAAGTCAAATGGCGCTGTTTCCCTTCTGAGCTCTGCCATGCGCCCAAATAGTCGTTTACACCCACATATGGGGTATCAGCGTACTCAGGACAAATTGCACAATAACTTTTATGGTCCTGTTACCCTTGGGAAAATAAAAATTGGGGGTGAAAAGATCATTTTTGTGGAAAAAATAGGATTTTTTAATTGTACGGCTGTACGTTATAAACTTCTGTGAAGCCCTTGTGGGTTCAAAGTTCTCACCATATATCTAGATACGTTCCTTGGGGGGGGGTCTAGTTTCCAAAATGGGGTCACTTGTGGGGGGTTTCCACTGTTTAGGTACATCAGGGGCTCTCCAAACGTGACATGGCGTCCAATCTGAATTCCAGCCAATTTTGCATTGAAAAAGTCAAACGCGCTCCTTCCCTTCTGAGCTCTGCCATGCGCCGAAACAGTGGTTCCCCCCCAAATATCAGGTATCAGCGAACTCAGGACAAACTGCACAACAACTTTTGCAGTCCAATTTCTCCTGTTACCCTTGGTAAAATAAAAAAATTGAACCTGAAGTATTTTTTTGTGAAAAAAGGTTAAATGTTCCATTTTTTTTAAAATATTCAAAAAATTCCTGTGAAGCACCTGAAGGGTTAATAAACTTCTTGAATGTGGTTTTGAGCACCTTAAGGGGTGCAGTTTTTAGAATGGTGTCACTTTTGGGTATTTTCTATCATATAGACCCCTGAGAGTGGCTTCAAATGTGATGTGGTCCGTAAAAATAAAATGGTGTTGCAAAAATGAGAAATCGCTGGTCAACTTTTAATCCTTATAACTTCCTAACAAAAAACATTTTGGTTCCAAAATTGTGCTGATGTAAAGTAAACATGTGGGAAATGTTAGTTATTAAGTTTTTTGTGTGCCGTATCTCTGTGATTTAAGGGCATAAAAATTCAAAGTTGGAAAATTGCGAAATTTTCAAAATTTTTGCCAAATTTCCATTTTTTCACAAATAAACGCAAGTAATATGAACGAAATTTTACCACTAGCATGAAGTACAATATGTCACGAGAAAACAATGTCAGAATCACCGGGATCCATGGAAGCGTTTCAGAGTTATTACCTCATAAAGGGACAGTGGTCAGAATTGTAAAAATTGGCCCGGTCATGAACGTGCAAACCACCCTTGGGGGTTAAGGGGTTAAAGGGATCCCCGGTATGGAAGTTAGGGCAAATCCACTCAGCGCTCTGGTTCTGACCCCAGGCCTCTCTTAAAGGGATCTCCGATATGGAAGTTAGGGTAAATTCCTCAGCGCTCTGATTCTCACCCCAGGCTCCTATTAAAGGGATCCCCACTATGGAAGTTAGGACCGTTCCACTCAGCGCTCTGGTTCTGACTCCAGGCTGATGGGATGATGTGGGATATTATGGGTAGTAGTCCGGTAGCTCTGGCTGACGGGATGATGTGGGATATTACAGTGAATGTGGCTATGTGGAGTGGGCGGGGCTACACACATATATATACACACAGTACACAAATACTCAAAGAGTTTTCTTTATTTTCATGACTATGAAAATTGTAGATTCACGCTGAAGGCATCAAAACTATGAATTAACATGTGGAATTATATAATTAACAAAAGAGTGTGAAACAACTGAAAATATGTCTTATATTCTAGGTTCTTCAAAGTAGCCACCTTTTGCTTTGATTACTGCTTTGCACATTCTTGGCATTCTCTTGATGAGCTTCAAGTGGTAGTCACCAGAAATGGTCTTCCAACAGTCTTGAAGGAGTTCCCAGAGATGCTTAGCACTTGTTGGTCCTTTTGCCTTCACTCTGCGGTCCAGCTCACCCCAAACCATCTCGATTGGGTTCAGGTCTGGTGCCTGTGGAGGCCAGGTCATCTGGCGTAGCACCCCATTACTCTCCTTCTTGGCCAAATATCCCTTACACAGCCTGGAGGTGTGTTTGGGGTCATTGTCCTGCTGAAAAATAAATGACGGTCCAACTAAACGCAAACCGGATGGAATAGAATGCTGCTGCATGATGCTGTGGTAGCCATGCTGGTTCAGTATGCCTTCAATTTTGAATAAATCCCCAACAGTGTCACCAGCAAAGCACCACTACACCATCACACCTCCTCCTCCATGCTTTACGGTGGGAACCAGGCATGTAGAGTCCATCCGCTCACCTTTTCTGCATCGCACAAAGACATGGTGGTTGGAACCAAAGATCTCAAATTTGGACTCATCAGACCAAAGCACAGATTTCCATTGGTCTAATGTCCATTCCTTGTGTTCTTTAGCAAAAACAAGTCTCTTCTGCTTCTTGCCTGTCCTTAGCAGTGGTTTCCTAGCAGCTATTTTACCATGAAGGCCTGCTGCACAAAGTCTCCTCTTAACAGTTGTTGTAGAGATGTGTCTGCTGCTAGAACTCTGTGTGGCATTGATCTGGTCTCTAATCTGAGCTGCTGTTAACCTGCGATTTCTGAGGATGGTGACTCGGACGAACTTATCCTCTGCAGCAGAGGTGACTCTTGGTTCTCCTTTCCTGAGGCGATCCTCATGTGAGCCAGTTTCTTTGTAACGCTTGATGGTTTTTGCCACTGCACTTGGGGACACTTTCAAAGTTTTCCCAATTATTCGGACTGACAGACCTTCATTTCTTAAAGTAATGATGGCCACTCGTTTTTCTTTACTTAGAATTTGTATTATGGCAAGAAAAAAGCAGCTAACAGTCTATTCAGTAGGACTATCAGCTGTGTATCCACCAGACTTCTGCACAACACAACTGATGGTCCCAAACCCATTTATAAGGCAAGAAATCCCACTTATTAAACCAGACAGGGCACACCTGTGAAGTGAAAACCATTCCCGGTGACTACCTCTTGAAGCTCATCAAGAGAATGCAAAGAGTGTGCAAAGCAGTAATCAAAGCAATGGTATGGTATCATAATGGTTGCCATGGCGACGATGTCATAATAGGTTGCAATGGTGACGGTTATGTCATAATAGTTGCCATGGTGACGATGATGTCAAAATAAGTTGCCATGGCGAAGATGATTACATAATGGGTATATGGGCACGGAACTATGGGATGGAGGATGTGTGATGGGTATATGGGCACCAGACTATGGGATGGAGGATATGTATGATGGGCATATGGGCACTGGACTATGGGATGGAGGATGTGTGATGGGTATATGGGCACCAGACTATGGGATGGAGGATATGTATGATGGGCATATGGGCACTGGACTATGGGATGGAGGATAATCATTATAATTTGTTATAACTAACCAGTTAGTTACTATGCCCAGGCAACGACGGGCTCTTCAGCAAGTACTATATAAAGCGGAGAGGACATCCAGGAGGAGATGACATACAGGTGTATATACTATATACAGGAGGAGATGATATACAGCAACAATTTATGTGCAATATAATCATTATAACAAATACACCAGTTAGTTACTATGCCCGGGCAACGCCGGGCTCTTCAGCTGGTTGATTATATAATAAATATTAATACAAAAATGAAAATCACAGCACCTTCCCTTTAACCCCTTCATGACCGGAGCTTTTTCGTTTTTGCGTTTTCATTTTATGTTCCCCTGCTTCTCAGAGCTGTAACTTTTTTATTTTTCGGTCAATATTGCCATGTGAGGGCATGTTTTTTCCCTGGGACGAGTTGTACTTTTGAACGACACCATTGGTTTTAACATATCGTGTACTTGAAAACGGGGAAAAAATTCAAAGTACGGTGAAATTGCAAAAGAGTGCAATCCCACAATTTTTTTTTTTTTTTTTTTTACCATGTTCACTAAATGCTAAAACTGGCCTGCTATTGAGATTCGCCCGTTATTGCATTTTAATTCAATGTCGCCGTGACCAAAAAAATGTAATTCTGGTGTTTTGACTTTTTTTTTTTCTCGCTATGCCGTTTAGCGATCAGGTTAATCCTTTTTTTTATTGATAGATCGGGTGATTCTGAAAGAGGCAATACCAAATATGTGTATGTTTAATTTTATTGTTTTATTTTGAAAGGGGCGAAAGGGGGGTGAGTTGAATTTTTTTATATTTTTAATTTTTTTTTTTTTAAACTTTTGGCATGCTTCAATAGTCTCCATGGCAGACTAAAGCTGCAGCAACCCGATCGGCTCTGATACATACAGGCGATGATCAGATCGCCTGTATGTAGTAGAATTACTCACTTGCTATGAGCGCTGACCACCAGCTGGCGCTTACAGCAAGCAGGCACTTGACAACCATAGAGGAGACCTCTGGTTGTCATGCCAACCTATCGGTGACATGTGATGGGGGTCACCGATGGGCGGATTTCCGGCCCGATGACTGGAAGCGCGTATTAAATACCACTGTCAGTCTGATAGCGGCATTTAACAGGTTAATAGCCGCGGGTGGATCGCGATTTCACCCGAAGCTGTTCAAAACAGCCAATATGGAAAGATATGGACTCACCACCGGAGCCCACATCAAAGGGAGGGAGTCCAACATCAGCGCACATGTACGCCACATGTCGTAAAGGGGTTAAAGGCCCCTTCTTATCAATTTATTTTATGGTGCATTTTACTTAAAAATAAAGTGTAATCCGAAATATACATGAGTATCATGGAGGGAACAGAATCATGGGGCACCGCAAGTGGGATTGGATAGTAAGTACTGATAAGCGAGTATACACGTTGCTCGGGTGATCTCCGAGTATTTGGATGTGCTCAGAGATTTAGTTTCTTTCACCAGCTAGCCACCCTGAATACATGTGAGGATTGCCTGTTTGTTAGGAAATCCCCACATGTATTCAGGCTGTCTAGCAGCCGAAAATCATGCAGCTACGGCAACAGAAACTAAATCTCCGAGCACGCCAAAATACTCGCATGCTCGGGAAATCTCGAGTAATGAGAATACACGCTCATCACTAGTAGTGAGTCTTTATTTGAAACATCTCAATAATAATAAAAAAAATCATAAGCCCTCCAAGGATTACCTTGCGTTAGAATCCGACAGTTAAAGGAAATCTGTCTGCAAGTTTTTGCTATGTAATCTGAAGGCAGCAAGCAGTAGGGGTTAATGCACTGAATTCAGTGATGCCTCTCTTATCAAGCTCTTTCGTTTTCTTTGTTTGCGTTTTAGCACCATGCCTTATTGCTGGGACACCAGGGCTGTGGAGTCGGAGTCGTGGAGTCGGAGTCGGTGCTCATTTTGGTGGAGTCGGAGTCGGAGTTGGAGTCGGTATAAAATGGACCAACTCCGACTCCTAAAATATATAATAAATTGGGTACAGTAATTCAATGCAGGATGTGCTGAATATTTTTTCATAGGAGTTTGGCAAAGTTATGAAATGTCCTATAAATGGCTGTTCTATTCCTGATCTAAGGCTACATTCACACACAGCGTTTTTCCTGTGTTTTTTGAGGATACGTTTTTCAGCTGCAAAAGCTGATCATCTTTTTAAAAAACTGCATTACCTGAAAGGTTTTTGAGCTCATAGATAATGTTTTCAATAGCAAAAGCAGATTAGAAATCTGCTCTATCTATCCATTTATCCATATCTGTCTATCCATATCGTATCTGTACCAAAAAGAATGAAAACCGGGTAGTACACCAATATATATTCTGTTCTATCTAAATATCTTGATTATTGGATCATAAAAATGATTAAATGTCTGAGGTTCACATTGTACTACAATAAATTTTTCACTTAAATATAAGCAATATGTGTGGGAGTCGGAGTCGTGGAGTCGGAGTTGGAGTCGGTGTAAGGGAAATTGAGGAGTCGGAGTCACAGGTTTGGCTTACCGACTCCACAGCCCTGCGGGACACAGCAGCCATTCTAGTCCGACACACCACCTCCTGTGATAAGCAGCTCACTATCTATGGACACTGTATATACAGGGCCTCGTGTGGGCGGGGTTAGCTTCCTCAGCTCTGCTGTATTGCTAAATCTAAGAACTCTGTCAGAAAGGCTGCACCCAGTGATACGTCGTTGGATTCAGCTTCTCTTTCCTACATCAGGCTGCTCTCAGATAAGATAGCAAAAACCTGCTGACGGATTCCCTTTAAGGACAATGTTCAAGTAGGTACACACCTGTGATGAAGGAGCAGCCGCCATCTTGGATATGGGGCCTAATGCTCGCCTCATGTCTGAGCTTGGCCTGTCCATTTTGGTCTGAGTTCACAAGAATTACAGGCAGCTAACTGCTCCTACCCCCCCCCCCCAGGGTCTGTAAGCATATTGAAGAAAGCAGGATTTAGTGCTCCAATGTAGAATAGCAAGGCCTTTTAGTATGATGAGATAAGGCCAAAACAGAACTTCAAAGCTTGAGTGGGAGCCACGCCAGCATGGGGCAGGAAGGTGCCTGGGGGCTTCAATTAGAATATACCTGTCAGCTGGACACAGAAATACACATCCATTGTCTCTCCCAGCCGCTCCGACTCCATTCTAGGATCATGGATTATGAGCACACCTTTCGAGTTATAGACTCATAAAAAATATCCACGTGACCCTGAGGAAATCGAGCATCTGGCAGTGCAGCTCCTGAGTCGGTGAGGGCTCTGGGACCTGAGATATAGAGATTGGCCCTCCACAGCGACCCAATGGGGCCATGTTTGCTCTCCACACGACAGGCAAAACAAACCACATTCAATGGTACCTCTTGTGTTCTGATCCGATCATCCTGGAGGAAGTTACCCCCTTTCTTAGATATTGGGAATAAGTTCTGCAGGGAGCTAAAGGGTGGAGATTATTAGCCCACCCTCTGACACAGTGGGGAGGAACCCAGCATGCTTAAGAACTGGCAGCACATGGAAGACAGTCTCACTCACACAGAAGAACCAGATGATGATCTAAGAAGGAACTAGGGACGGGCCTGCCAAGGGAGCAGCGGCCCGCGCTTTGGGGTCTGTCCGGCAACTAAGAGTCTTGTACCTGTGGACTGCAGAGCTCCCGGCATCCACATGCAACCTACAACCTGGTAAATTGACCTCCAGCTTAATATCTAAGTCTTGTACCATTATTGTTATATTTTACTATGACTGCAAATCCACTGTAATTCCGTTGTATGCTTCTGTATATTTCTGTAATTATCTAGTGCGCCCTTAAGGCAATTAAACCATAAAATTAATCTTGGGCTGATGCTTTTACTCTGATTACGGATCTTAGAATACCCAGCGGGTAACAGGACATCCTCCTCGGCGGCCATTTGCGCTAGGTGCAGTTCCCTTACTGACCTGAGAGACAAAGGGGGCGCCGGAGAGCTGTGCCTGTGTAGTTACGTCACATTGGTGACGTGGGAGGAACCGGTCTTTTCTCCACATTGGTGGCAGTGGTGGGATCAGAGTAATAGTGTGGGTGGGACCCCTACTCCCAGACACTAAAGACTACCAGCGGTAACTTTCACTGCTGGGGTCTTAGGGTATGTGCTCACGGTGCGGATTCTGCTGCGGTTGCGCAGCGTTTCTGCCGCTGCGGGTCCGCAGCAGATTCTGCTGCGTTGTACAGTACCTTTATTTCCTATGGAAATTAAAAAACGCTGTGCACATGCTGTGGATTTTTCCGCGCGGTTTTGTTGCGGTTTACAATCCGCAGCATGTCAATTGTTTGGTGCAGAAACGCTGCAGTTTTACACCATCGTTTATGAGGTGTGAAACCGCAGGCAAAACTGCAGATAAACCGCAGGAATTTTGTCCTGCCGGATTTACCTGCGGTTTTCTCTACAAAATCCGCACACCAAGAAAACTACGTGTGCACATACCCTTAAGGTCAGCCCAGCACTAGAAGGTCAGAGTGTAAATATAATAAGTTGTGTGCGAGGTCAGGGTTGCAGCTGTGTCAGTAACCAGAGGTTCCCAAGATGGCAGAAGGCACCAGGAGTAAGACAAAGGGGGAGGCCAATGTTATGGTCTATGAGGAGGTGGTGGAGGACAATACCAATGAAGGCGAAGGGGAGCTCCGCCAGGGCTCCCCAAGGAGCCAGACCCCCGTGCTCAGTCCCACAGTGGACTGTCCACCATCTGCCCACCCCAGCCTATCCAGATCGGAGGCCCTTTTCCAGGCGGCTATGGTACAGCTCGAGGCTGGTAATGACGCCGCCCATGACAGACTCCTGGTGGCGGCAGAGAAAGCAGCGGCGCGTGAGCATGCAGAACGTGTGCTGCAGGCTGCAGAACGCCGTGAAGCTGTGGAGCGCCGGCACCGACTGGAGATGACTCAGCACAGGCTCCCGCTGGACGCTCCAGCCCCACCGGGGACCAAGGCTTCCAAGGTCCGGGCGGAGGACTTTCCACTGCTTGAAAAGGATGGAGAGCTGGATTCCTTTCTGTTGGCCTTTGAGAGAACCTGCCTCCAACACCATCTGGCCCTGGATCAGTGGGCAAGGTACCTGACCTCCCGTTTGAGGGGTAAGTCCCTGGAAGTTTTGGGGGACTTACCTGCCGGGGAGGAGCAGGACTACAACAGCATCAAGCGGGCCCTGATCCAGCACTGCAACCTCACCCCGGAGTCGTACTGCAGGAAGTTCCGGAGCCTGCAGCGGGGCTCAAAGGACACCTGGACCGACCACATGCAGGCACTGCTGAGAGCTGCGGAGCACTGGACCTCGGGTCTAGAGCTCACCACCCACCAGGAGGTCCAGGAACTGTTCGTCATGGAGCAGTTCTTGTGGAACTGCCCAGAGGACCTCCAGCAGTTCCTCCGTGACCAGAAACCAAAGGGGGCTTCTGCTACAGCCGCCCTGGCAGACGAGTATGCCAAGAACAGGGGTTCTGATCCAAAGAAGCCTGCCAGCAGCACCTGGAGAGGGGGTAAGCCCAATCCTGCCCCTGTGCCCCCAGCGTGCAAGGGGTGAACCCCCCTGCTGCCCTCTCCAGGCCAGGAGCAGAACCCAGACGTTGTCATCATTGCAACCAGCCGGGACACTTTAAGGCTGCATGTTCCCAGCGCCAGAAGGCCCCATCCCTGTCCCAGAAACCGTCCACTGTTTTGTGTGTGGGAGGGGATGGTGGGAGGTCCCTGAACAATTACCAACCCGTCACCATCGGCCGCTCAGCGGTCATGGGACTGCGGGACACAGGCGCTGAACGAACCCTGGTACATCCTGAGGTGGTGTCCCCTCAAGACTTGGTGCCTAGGAAAACCCTTTCCGTCTCCAGAATTGGAGGCGTTGAACCGGCGCTGCCCGTCACCAAGGTGTTTTTGGACTGGGGTGCCAGGAGGGGAATGCGGGAGGTGGGAGTAACGCCAAATATTCCTGCCAATATGTTGCTTGGGACCGATTTGGGGCGGCTGGGGTCTCAGTATGTGGCCACTGAACCCCCAAGTCCAGCTCCCCAAGAATGTCATGACTCTACTTTGAATGCTAATGTTAATGTGTTGAATGTGCCTCCAACAGTGGAGGAGGGAGTGAAACCTGATGGTACCCATGCACTGACACTACACACACAGGGCTCACAGTGAGGACAGGTGAGAAGCTCAGAGGTGGAGGGAGGGGCTGCTATGGGCAGTGTAAGGCCCCTAAGTGAATCCAGCCTGCTGAGTCTAGGGCCTCTGCAGAAAGAGGAACAGGCCATGGGGGGGGAGGGGGCGTCCCGGGAGAGGAGCCACCAGGTAAGACCCCAGGGCAGGAGTTCCCCCGCATCCGGGATGTCAGGAGGCCAGGGAAGTCTGCCTGACCCGGCGACTTGGTGGGGGGCTGAGCGGAAGCAGGTGCTACCTGTGGTCTCAGCGGTCGTGGCAGCTGTTACCAGGAGTAGGAGCGCCGGAGCCCAAGGAGCCTCGCGGAGGTCCGACGGTTTCCCCCTCTCCAACCAAGTGGCTGCCGAGTCAGACAGCGGCCAGGAGACAGATCCCGGGGAGCTGACAGAGGATGTGGCAGTTTCGTCAATTCTTGCCACATCGAATCAGGGATTTCAGGCAGCGTTGGAAGCTGACGCTAGCCTGAAAGCTCTCAAGGAGCAGGAGGCACAGCCTCCCCTGGAGTCCGACCGCGAGCGAGTGGTCTGGGACCAGGTACGGCTGTACTGGGTAACGGTCTAGCAGGGTTCACCGGAGGCGTGGCCCAGGGACCGACAGTTAGTGGTACCCTATCCGTTCAGGGCAGAATTGTTGCGGATCGCACACGAGATTCCCATGGCCGGACACCTAGGGATCACTAAAACCAGGGCCAGGCTAGCTCAGCATTTCTACTGGCCGGGAATGAGGACCGAGGTGATTGCCTACTGCCGTTCGTG
Organism: Dendrobates tinctorius; assembly: GCF_039654945.1. Classification (NCBI taxonomy): domain Eukaryota; kingdom Metazoa; phylum Chordata; class Amphibia; order Anura; family Dendrobatidae; genus Dendrobates; species Dendrobates tinctorius. Next base: position 31,210,732 of record NW_027361700.1, read on the forward strand.
TGACACCTGTCAGAGGGTGGGGAAGGAGGGGTGGCACCCCAAAGCCCCACTGGTAACTCTGCCCATCATTGAAGAGCTTTTCTCGAGGGTGGCTGTGGATCTCATTGACCGGAGGCGGTAGCTTTTTCGTCCATTCGGGCCGACAAAGTGGCCACTGCCTTACTGGAGATTTTCTCCAGAGTGGGGTTTCCCCAGGAAATGCTCACCGACTGAGGGACCCAGTTCATGTCGCAGCTGATGGAGTCTCTCTGTAAGCAGATACAGGTGCAACATCTGGTAGCCAGCCCGTACCACCCACAGACCAATGGCCTGTGTGAGCGGTTCAATGGTACCTTAAAGCAGATGCTGAAGATGTTGGTCGACTCCCATGGGAGAGACTGGGAGCGATATCTCCCACACCTGCTGTTTGCCTACCGGGAGGTCCCACAGGCCTCAACGGGGTTCTCCCCCTTTGAGCTCCTGTACGGGGGCCTCTTGCTGTGGTGAAGGAAGCATGGGAAGGGGATTTGGCCACCCCTGGAGTGTCGATCATTGAGTATGTCGTGCGCTTCCGGGACAGAACGATTGCCTTGACATGGCTGGTGCATGACAATATGGCTCAAGCCCAGGCTGACCAGAAGCGATGGTACGACCTGAATGCTTGTGAGCGGACCTACCAGGTGGGTCAAAAGGTGTGGGTACTGGTCCACGTACCTCAAAACAAGCTTCAGGCGGCCTGGGAGGGTCCATACCTCGTGCACCAGCGGCTCAACGCTGTCACCTATCTGGTCACCCTGGACCACGCCCGTGGAAGGAGGAAGGCCTTCCACGAGAACATGATGAAGACCCATCATGAGCGGGAGGCTTGTGCCCACCCAGTGTGCAACCTTCCTGAGGAAGGAGAGGTAGAAACCCTCCTGGATCTGCTCACCCAAGCCAAGGAGGGTGGATCCATCGAGGATGTGGGGGTTGGCCACCAGCTCTCAGAGGACCAACGTTCCCAGCTGGGGGTCACCCTACACCACTTTTGGGAGCTGTTCAGCAGCCTGCCGGGAAGGACTGAGACAGCCGTCCATGACGTGGACACCGGCAATCACCCCCTGATCTGGCGTTCAGCATATCGGGTCTCTCTTGAGGTGTAGCAGCACATGAGCCAAGAGATAGACGAGATGCTGAAGCTGGGGGTGATCCAAGCGTCCAACAGCGTGTGGGCTTCGCCTGTAGTCCTCGTCCCTAAAAAGGACCGAAGTACGCGATTCTGCGTGGACTACCGGGGGGCTCAACGCTGTGACGGTCACGATGCGTACCCAATGCCGCACATCAATGACCTGCTCGATCAGCTGGCCGGGGCCAAGTACCTGACCATTATGGATCTGAGCAGGGGGTATTGGCAGATTCCCCTGACCCCTGGGGCACGGGAACGCTCTGCCTTTATCACCCCATTCGGACTGTACGAGTCCAGGGTGATGCCATTCAGCATGAAGAATGCCCCTGCCACTTTTCAGAGGATGGTCAACACGCTGCTTGAGGGACTGGAAGGGTATGCGACCGCATACCTGGGTGACATTGCCATCTTCGGTCCCACCTGGGAGGATCACCTAGAGCACCTGGCGCAGGTGCTCGGGCGGATCCAGCGAGCAGGCTTGACCATTAAGCCGGAAAAATGCCAGCTGGGTATCAGTGAGGTCCATAATCTGGGACACCGGGTAGGTGGGGGAGCTCTGAAGCCAGAGCCCGAGAAGGTGGATGCCATCGCATCCTGGCCCACCCCCAGGACCAAGAAGCAGGTAATGTCCTTCTTGGGGACTGACAGGTACTATAGGAGGTTTGTTCCACACTATAGTGCCCTGGCCAAGCCCCTGACAGACCTCACCAAGAAGAAGCTGCCCGTCGCAGTCGACTGGACAGTCGCCTGCGAGACAGCTTTCCAGGCGCTCAAGACCGCCCTTTCTAGCTCTCCTGTACTACAGGCAGCCAACTTCACGCGGCCGTTCATAGTGCAGACCGACGCCAGCGACTTCGGCCTCGGTGCTGTGCTCAGCCAGGTCGCCACTACAGGCCATGAACACCCCGTTCTGTACCTGAGCCGGAAGCTCCTGCCGAAGAAAGTGGCCTATTCCACGATGGAGAAGGAATGTCTGGCAATTGTGTGGGCCCTGCAGCATCTGCAGCCATACTTCTACGGACGCCAATTCACCGTGGAAACAGACCACAACCCCCTCAGCTGGTTACACACGGTCTCTGGGACGAATGGAAGGTTGCTACGCTGGAGCCTCGCTCTCCAGCAGTATCACTTCACCATTCGCCACAAAAGAGGCAGGGACCATGGTAACGCTGATGGGTTGTCCCGGCAAGGAGAGGGTGCGGAAGGGCGCATGGGGGAACACATTAACGTGATACCCCCTAGCGTCCTATAAAGCAGGGAGGTGTGATGAAGGAGCAGCCGCCATCTTGGATATGGGGCCTAATGCTCGCCTCATGTCTGAGCTTGGCCTGTCCATTTTGGTCTGAGTTCACAAGAATTACAGGCAGCTAACTGCTCCTCCCCCCTCCCCCCAGGGCCTGTAAGCATATTGAAGAAGGCAGGATTTAGTGCTCCAATGTTGAATAGCAAGGCCTTTTAGTATGATGAGATAAGGCCAAAACAGAACTTCAAAGCTTGAGTGGGAGCCACGCCAGCATGGGGCAGGAAGGTGCCTGGGGGCTTCAATTAGAATATACCTGTCAGCTGGACACAGAAATACACATCCATTGTCTCTCCCAGCCGCTCCGACTCCATTCTAGGATCATGGATTATGAGCACACCTTTCGAGTTATAGACTCATAAAAAATATCCACGTGACCCTGAGGAAATCGAGCATCTGGCAGTGCAGCTCCTGAGTCGGTGAGGGCTCTGGGACCTGAGATATAGAGATTGGCCCTCCACAGCGACCCAATGGGGCCATGTTTGCTCTCCACACGACAGGCAAAACAAACCGCATTCACTGGTACCTCTCGTGTTCTGATCCGATCACCCTGGAGGAAGTTATTCCCAATATCTAAGAAAGGGGGTAAGGTCTGCATGGAGCTAAAGGGTGGAGATTATTAGCCCACCCTCTGACACAGGGGGGAGGAACCCAGCATGCTTAAGAACTGGCAGCACATGGCAGACAGTCTCACTCACACAGAAGAACCAGATGATGATCTAAGATGGAACTGGGGACAGACCTGCCAAGGGAGCAGAACCCGCGCTTTGGGGTCTGTCCAGCAACTAAGATTCTTGTACCTGTGGACTGCAGAGCTCCCGGCATCCACATGCAACCTACAACCTGGTAAATTGACCTCCAGCTTAATATCTAAGTCTTGTACCATTATTGTTATATTTTACTATGACTGCAAATCCACTGTATTTCCGTTGTAAAGCTCACTGTATATTTCTGTAATTATCTAGTGCGCCCTTAAGGCAATTAAACCATAAAATTAATCTTGGGCTGATGCTTTTACTCTGATTACGGACCTCAGAATACCCAGCGGGTAACAGGACATCCTCCCTGGCGGCCATTTGCGCTAGGTGCAGTTCCCTTACTGACCTGAGAGACAAAGGGGGCGTCGGAGAGCTGTGCCTGTGTAGTTACGTCACATTGGTGACGTGGGAGGAACCGGTCTTTCCTCCACAACACCTAATTGACAATGAGAATGGTAAGCCCCCAGCTATACATTTTTCAGGCGTCATAATCGAGTATCGGCACAATACAGAGGTTTGCAAATGAAGCTCCAGGTCAACAAGATTTTACCACAATAGACGTCATGTCCTGACCCACACCGCTTTAAGATAAATGCCTTACTTACATGATCATCAAAATCCATGTAGTTGGAGACCACTTTGATGTTGGAATGATACACCCCAGCCTGGCGAATAATTTCCTCTAGAACATCCCCAATGCCAGCAGAGAAGATAAAAAGTGGGATCTCACTGTGGTATAAGCTGTCGAAAAACTTCTCATACCCCTCCCTGGAAAACACAAGAACAGGTTGAGGAGAACATTGGCATTAGTGGTATAGAGATGTACAATGGGAGGACAGGACATTGTCCATATAACGGTGCCCGTGTTATTACCGTAATCTGGCCTGTGACTCCTTCACGACTTGTGACAGCTTCTGCTTCTCAATCCTTTGTTCACAGAGAAGGGTGTGCGCCTTACTCCACCTGGAAGACAAACGGGTCAGGATGCAGGACTTCACACAATCTCCAGCCATCAGATCTCTGGGCGGAGGGCGTGCAGACACATTTTCTCAATCTAAGTAACAAAAGTGGGTTAAATACGTTCTGTAACATAAATTAGATTGGATCTGACTTCTGAGGCCACGTGTTGGCTTACTGGTGTTCTTCCTCCGCCGTGGACTATAAACATGGAAGACCAGGATGCAATAAACCCCCAGCTCAGCCCTAGTTTTGCCCATTCTCTACCACTACTCTATTAGTAAGCTATGAAATAACTCCAGCTTCATAGACATAGGCTTAGGTCCTTCCCCATGCTTTATATTGCAACACTGCATTTTTTTTTTTAATTGGCTGCCGTACTTTACATTCCATTCAGCATAGCATACAATTTAGCCTCCTTCTCCTCCTACCATTCCACCATGAGCGGGAACTTTTCTTCAGTGGTCCGATCCGGGTCGATTTCAAGGGGGTAGTAGATGTTAAAAAGATCTTTCAACTACAGAGGAAAAAAAAAAGAATGACATAAAAATAAATCTTAAGAAACATGGATGAAGCTCTACAGAACCCATCAGTGACCCCCTGTACAATGATGCCAGAGGAGACGGCCAGTCAGTAGACAGCCAGGCCTTCACCATGAAGGGATCTGTGCAGTCATGGGTCATGAATGGAAAACCTCAATAAGTATCTTCTGTATTCTTAGATCACTGTGGTCAGATCAGATTTATCCTCTGGGAACAAATATTGCAGAGACTGTGGCAACCACCAACCACAGGCCTTCACTGGCCCAGATCAGGCGTGGCAGCCATGTCTGTCCAATCTTATTACAACACCTTAGAAGCTACTAACTCCAGAGTTTAAGACAAAAAATCTACGGGCCCAACAGGGCGACTGGCTGGAGAATGTCGGCCTAAACTTACATGTGAGCCCGCGACCTACCTTCTTTCTGCAGTCCTCACTAATGATCTTGCTGTTGTCAATAATATCTGTGTAGGAGAGATGCCATGAAATGTGCAGCAGGTGTATTAAGCACAGAATGCTGCAGAAGGCCTGTAGGGGGCGACAGGCGTATACTCACTGTAGCATGTAGGACTCCTCTCTCCATTATATTTGAACCTGCTCAGTGTCATGTCAAAATCAGAGATCACCTACGAAATGGAAGACAGAAGTGACAGTAAACAAGGGAAAATAAGTTAGTAGCGCCACCTTATGTATAAAAAGAAGAAGACACAAAAAAAAAAAAAAGTGCCCTATAAAAATCCAGTGTAGCGATTGGCTAAATATCTGGCATCACTTAAGGGCTACTATTGAAGGGTAAGGGGGGGTAGTGATCCGCGTGGACATGAGGTGGGCTGATCCTGACAGTCGCAGCAGCTCTTGGATTATAGGGACATGGATGGTACTGGATCACCCATCGGTAATGGTCGTGTGAGCTGTCTGCACAACCACAGAGCCAATAACAAGAAGTAATGAATTTACCCTCCTGTATAATGGTACAGCAGCTCCGACTGTCAGGAGGCGCCCTCATCCCACCCGTGACCCTAACAAGCCCTCACCGATCACCCGGAACTATAAAAACCAGAGGGGTGAAGTGATAGCTGATTATCCCATTACAATGGCACCCGACAAAAGTCAGGATACAAGTGATGAGCCAGTCCTTAAAGGGAACCTGTCATGTCCCCAAATGCCATTTACCTGCTGATATAGGGTTAATCTGCAGGTTAATAGTGTAACAATGCTGCCCCAGCACTAAAAATGCGGCACCCGGGAGAAAATTAACCTTATCCCTCCTGGGAGCTACATGCTTTCAGTCACGGGGGGTCCAGGGAGCGGCTACCGTCATTGCTCAGTGATCACCACTCCCAGCACTTTGGCATCTCGCTCCGCAGAGCATTTGTGCACAGCAAGTTGCCAATCAAAGTGCTGGGCGTGGTGACCACTGTGCGTGGAGCGGAGATTGAAGCCCACCCACGGGTCTCTGACCGCACGCCCACCCACGGGTCTCTGACCGCACGCCCACCCACGGGTCTCTGACCGCACGCCCACCCACGGGTCTCTGACTGCTACGGGGAGGAAAAAAAATAAAAGGTAATTTTCTCCCAGTAGCCATGTCTTCAGTCTGGTGGCCGGGCAGCTTTGTAACTCTATTAACCTGCAGATTAACTCCTTATGTGCAGGGTAATAGTGTTTGGTGACATGACAGATTCCCTTTATAAAGTGGATGCACTGGGAGCAGGAAAAATGGGCAAGCGGAAGAAAGTAACCAACATTCACGATATGGCGGAGCCAGAGCATACCCCGAACACTGGGTGAGGTGCTCATGGTAAGTAGTAGATAGCACCTACCAAACACGCTCCAAAAAGTGACAATGAGTGAACAGCTAACAGGGTCGTGGCACCCACAGTTTACCGATACCTGTGATGTGTCCGACCCCACAGAAGAGGTGCTGCAGCCCAAACTGCTGGTACCGGTGAATTCTGGCTATAACAAAGGTGTGAGCACAGGACGGCCGGTGTATGGGCTGACATTGTGCTGACCCCTGTCCCCCTCCAAAAGAATCTACAATGGGCACAAGAACTGCGCCACGGATGAATGGAAAGACGTGGCCTGCTCTGAAAAGTCAAATATGTCCAAGAGCAGCTATGAAATGAACCTTATTAAAAAAAAATCTAATATCGTTTACTGCTCGTTGCTTAGGCTACAGACCACCTCTGCGGTCCATCAGCGGTGGTCAGTCTCTTAGGCGCTTTTCTCTAGCGCATGTGAGCTCGCTCTGACGTTGGCCCTATCACTTTGGTAATTCATTCACCTGGGGAAGAGATGCTGGCACTACGGGAAGAGCTGACGGAGGCTGCTGGGAATCCCTGTGTGGTCAGGGTAGATGGCTGCTACCATCTTGGATCCGTGTGCATTACCTGTAATTTCTTCTCTCCTCCATTTTGGAGGGCCAGGATCACCTGTCGGACTTTTTCTGGGTCCTTCATGCGGACTGTGTCTTTCTTCAGCTCCGGGATCTGAGGATGTAATTAAAAGGGATTTATGGGAAAATACATTTAGGGATAGGTTTCCCACGTGGGATCATATTGTAGGATTTTCTAGTAATCCGAACAGAGAAAAAAAAAAAAGCCACATTCCAGGGACCATCAAGGACCCTACTAATCTCATCCGGGGCACACTGCTACCTGCTGGATGTGACCGGTACTGCAGCTGAGGGGCCCATCTGCAGTCCTCTGCAGGGAGCAGCACTTCTGTATCTGTGCAAGCAAACCGGTCTGGAACATAAAGCCCCCTAGAGTAAGGTGCGCGCCCCTTAACACGTCTGATGCACCTTCATAGCTGCCATAAACTGCTGCAACTTTCTGCTGCAATGATTCACAGTTTTCTGGTGCACATCGTTTACTGCTCGTTGCCTAGGCGACATACCACCTCTGCGTTCTGTCAGCGGGGGTCAGTCCCTCAGGGAAGGAATACGGCTCTTTTCTACAGTATAGCGCATGTTGTAAGGCCGGCTGTGAAGTCAGCCACATCGCTGGATCCGGACGGATAGACCAGGCTGTGGGCCCAAACCAACCATTAAGCACGAGTGCCCCTGACATAAGAACATAAGGCGGCCCCTTCAAAATCCACACGACAGGTCAGTTTCTCCATGAATTGGGGCCAATTTCTTTACTATTAGGCTCTGGATTTTCTCCCTACAAATCTGGAGAGCAATGTGCCGCGTATCCACTGCACGTGAATATACCAGGAAGAGGTTGTATTCCTTCACAAAATCCCCATTTAAAGGGAAACTATAAATAGGTTTTTTGGTAGCTATGGAATGTGAGCGCTGCATGATGTAGGGGCAGAGAGCCTGATTCCAGCAATGTGTCCCTTACTGGGCTGCTTGCTGCAGTTTGATAGATTCCCTTTTTCTCTGCTGTAGATGTAGCAGAGCTGTGTATAACCCCGCCCATACCCGATTGGCAGCTTCCTATGTACACTGCAAGAAAGCTGCCAATCAGAGGAGGGGGTGGGGTTACACTGATTAGATGGACTGGCCTGCACTGGGCACCTAGTCCTGCAGTGATAATCTCCCACTAAGGCTGAGTTCACACGTGGCGTTTTTTTCGCGTTTCCGCGGCGGTTTTAACCGCGAAAAATAAGCATCCCATGCATTCCTATGGGATTCCGCAATGCTGTACTAATGCTGCGGTTTTTACCGCGGCGGAATCGCTTCGCGGTAAAAACCGCAGCATGCTCATTAATTTGCGGAATCGCGGCGATCCCGCACCCATAGGAATGCATTGTTCCGCTTACTTCCCGCATGTGCCTGTGCCCACCATGCGGAAAGTAAGCAGAACATTTGCGGATGGTACCCACGGTGCGGAGGAGAGGAGACTGTCCTCCGGGCTTTGGGTACCATATCCCTGTAAAAAATAGAATTTAAAAATAAAAAATATTGTTATTCTCACCCTCCGGCGTCCCGCGCAGTGTTCCCGCTTCTCTTCACGCTCTCGTTCCCAGTAGTCCTTTGCGAGCGATGACGTCCGTTTTCGCGGGATCGCGAAGTCTCGCGGTCATCGCGAATAACCGCGAGACGTCGCGATCCCGCGAGAACTGACGTCATCGCGGGCATTTTCGCAAAGGATTACTGGGAACGGATGCGCGGGACGTCGGAGGGTGAGAATAACACTATTTTTTATATTTTATCTTTTACTACTGATGCTGCATAGGCGGCCTCAGTAGTAAAAAGTTGGTCACACTCGTCAAACACTATGTTTGACGAGTGTGACCAACCTGTCAGTTCTCCAAGCGATGCTACAGATCGCTTGGAGAACGCTAGCATTTTGCAAGCTTATTACGCTTGCAAAATGCTAGTTTTTCCGCGGGAAAATCGCGGGAATTAAAAATGCGATTTTCCCGCGGACTGGAATTCCGGAATTCTCGCGGTAATTTCCGCGAGAGTTCCGGTACGTGTGCACTTAGCCTGATTGTATGGAAACCACAGCTCTCAGGCTAATAAGGGACATCCATGGAGTCAGGGTCTCTGCCCCTACATTACGCTGCTCTCAGAATAAATAGCAAAACCAGGCTGACAGCTTCCCTTTAAAAAGGCCCGATCACAGTATAGTCATCCGTGCTTAGTCACGCTGGTTAGGATAAGGGCACGTTCACACATGGAAATGTTTGCAGCATTATTGTACAGTCCCAGTGACGTTTCTGCGGTCTCGTGCACACCAAGCTTTTTTTCCTGCTGTGTTTTTGCCAAGATGCGGTAATCGTGTTCTTTCAGCGTTTGTCACCCATTAAAATGAATTGAGGAAAAAAAACATAAGTCTAAGGTGTGCGTATATTGTGTGCAGTGCTTTATTGGCAAGAAAAAAATCAGAAAAATCGCCACGTGTGAACATACCCTAAACAGCACCTAGTAAATGTCCTGCAGGAGCTGGCGCAGATTCCCTCCCGTGCATAGGGGGCACCATAATGATAAGGAGCGCGGTGCTTATTCCCAGGCTAAAAGGACAAGCTCCCCCACACTGTGCACCAGCAGCAATGGCGGCGGCTCCGGTGTGTGACTGCCGCGCTACTACTCACCAGCATCTATACCGCGTCCCAGCTGCTGTGCCTGCAGGAAACTGGACGTCACCGAGGCTTACAGAGTGCACAGCGCCGCCTGGTGGCTGGAAACAAGGCACACTTGCCGTAAACGTGTATACCACACACAGAACCAAGCGCTGCACGACGCTTTCGGGTCACAGTATCACTTCCGGGTGACGCAGATCAGTGGTCGCTGCATGGTTCTCTCATCCTCCATTTTGTTGGTTGAGGAAACTTGATGCTGCCTCAACTACAATACAATGTTACAGTACAAATTAAAGGGGCAATAAGTACTGATTCGGACTCTTGAAAACAAGTGTTAGGCTCTGTGCACACGGTGCGGTTTCTACTGCAGATCTGCAGGTGATGTACCGTACCATTATAGCCTATGTAAAAAAAAAAACGCTGTGCACATGCTGCGGATTTTTCCACACGGTTTTTGTGCGGAAAAAAGAAAAGCAACATGTCCCTTTTTTTGTGCGGTTTTGCTGCAGTTTTCCACCTGCTCCATTCTACAAATACGCAGTGGAAAACCGCACAAAAACCGCACAAAAACGGCAGTAAAACCGCAAAAAAAGGGAAGAAATCCGCAGGAAAAATGCAGGTCATTTGACCTGAGGATTTAGTAAAATCCGTGCGGAAAAATCCGCAGGAGGATCTGCATGTTGCAGAAATGCTGCGGAATTGTCTGCAGCATTTCCGCAACTCCCTGCCGCGGGTAAAAATGCATGCGGAATTCACATTCGTTTTCCCACAAAACAAGCGTTTTTAGCCTGCAGAATGCTAGCACTTTCCATGCGACTTGGAGCATCGCTTGGAAAGTGATTGACAGGTTGGTCACACACAAGCATAGCGTTTGACAAGTGTGACCAACTTTTTACTACTGATGCTGCCTATGCGGCATCAGTAGTAAAGATAGAATGTAAAAAATAATAAAAAAATAATGTGGTTATTCTCACCTTCTGACGGCCCCGATCTCAGCGGCGCTCCCGGTACGTTCCGTTCCCAGGGATGCTGTGCAATAATGACCTCTGATGACGTAGCGGTCTCACGAGATAATTCGCGCAATGCATCCCTGGACTCCAGGGGCCATCAGAAGGTGAGTATATCTCTATTTTTTATTTTAATTCTATTTTTTACAGGATTATGGCACCCAGGGCATGGAGGAGAGTTATCGCTCCTCTAGACCTTGGGTACCATCTGCACATGAAGCACTCCCTTTACGCATGGTGGGCATAGTCACATGCATAAAATGAGTGTTTCAGTGCAATCCTATGGCGGCAGAATCCCCACGATTCCGCAGAAATAATGGGCATGCTGTGAATTTTACCGCTATGCGATTCCGCAGCGAAAAAATCCGCATTGACACAGCAACTGCAGAATCTCATAGGATTGCATGGGGTGCGTTTTTTAAACGTTTCCGCGGCCGCAAAAACGCGGCGGAAACGCTAAAAAAAGCAACGAGGGCACATAGCCTAAATGTTGCCTATAGCAACCAACAGGATCACTGGATGAATAAAATTAAATTGAAAGCTGGAATTTGGTTGCTGCGGGCAACTCGTTTTGAACTGTAGTCTTTACACATTGGGACAAACTTCATTTTTTAAATAAATATATGGAAATATAAGGTGTTCAGGAATTGTTAATGCACTTACCAGCTTTTAGTCAGGCCTCCAGCATTGTTGCGAACATTTCTGGGGACGTTTTAGTCGCCCTTTATCCCCTCTCTTGGGAACATCCCAGCCCACCTGGGCTTCATATCACATATAGGCCCAGGGGTCCAGTGAAATCCTAGATGCAAGCCACAGCATCAGCACCACTCCCGAATGCAAGCAACAGCACCAGCGCTACTCCCGAATGCAAGCCACAGCACCAGGACCACTCCCGGATACAAGCCACAGCATCAGCGCCACTCCCGAATGCAAGCCACAGCACCAGCGCTACTCCCGAATGCAAGCCACAGCACCAGGACTACTCCCGGATACAAGCCACAGCATCAGCGCCACTCCCGAATGCAAGCCACAGCACCAGCGCTACTCCCGAATGCAAGCCACAGCACCAGGACTACTCCCGGATACAAGCCACAGCACCAGCGCCACTCCTGAATGCAAGCCACAGCACCAGAACTACTCCCAGATACAAGCCACAGCACCAGCGCTACTCCCGAATGCAAGCCACAGCACCAGCGCTACTCCTGAATGCAAGCCACAGCACCAGAGCTACTCCCAAATGCAAGCCACAGCACCAGGACTACTCCCGGATACAAGCCACAGCACCAGCGCCACTCCCGGATACAAGCCACAGCACCAGCGCCACTCCCGGATACAAGCCACAGCACCAGGACCACTCCCGGATACAAGCCACAGCATCAGCGCCACTCCCGAATGCAAGCCACAGCACCAGCGCTACTCCAGAATGCAAGCCACAGCACCAGGACTACTCCCGGATACAAGCCACAGCACCAGCGCTACTCCCGAATGCAAGCCACAGCACCAGCGCTACTCCTGAATGCAAGCCACAGCACCAGAGCTACTCCCAAATGCAAGCCACAGCACCAGGACTACCCCCGGATACAAGCCACATCACCAGCGCCACTCCCGGATACAAGCCACAGCACCAGCGCCACTCCCGGATACAAGCCACAGCACCAGGACCACTCCCGGATACAAGCCACAGCACCAGCGCTACTCCCGAATGCAAGACACAGCACCAGCGCTACTCCTGAATGCAAGCAACAGCACCAGCGCTACTCCCGAATGCAAGCCACAGCACCAGCGCCACTCCCGGATACAAGCCACAGCACCAGCGACACTCCTGAATGCAAGCCACAGCACCAGGACTACTCCCAGATACAAGCCACAGCACCAGCGCCACTCCTGAATGCAAGCCACAGCACCAGGACTACTCCCGGATACAAGCCACAGCATCAGCGCCACTCCCGAATGCAAGCCACAGCACCAGCGCTACTCCCGAATGCAAGCCACAGCACCAGGACTACTCCCGGATACAAGCCACAGCACCAGCGCCACTCCTGAATGCAAGCCACAGCACCAGAACTACTCCCAGATACAAGCCACAGCACCAGCGCTACTCCCGAATGCAAGCCACAGCACCAGCGCTACTCCTGAATGCAAGCCACAGCACCAGAGCTACTCCCAAATGCAAGCCACAGCACCAGGACTACTCCCGGATACAAGCCACAGCACCAGGACTACTCCCGGATACAAGCCACAGCACCAGCGCCACTCCCGGATACAAGCCACAGCACCAGCGCCACTCCCGGATACAAGCCACAGCACCAGGACCACTCCCGGATACAAGCCACAGCATCAGCGCCACTCCCGAATGCAAGCCACAGCACCAGCGCTACTCCAGAATGCAAGCCACAGCACCAGGACTACTCCCGGATACAAGCCACAGCACCAGCGCTACTCCCGAATGCAAGCCACAGCACCAGCGCTACTCCTGAATGCAAGCCACAGCACCAGAGCTACTCCCAAATGCAAGCCACAGCACCAGGACTACTCCCGGATACAAGCCACAGCACCAGCGCCACTCCCGGATACAAGCCACAGCACCAGCGCCACTCCCGGATACAAGCCACAGCACCAGGACCACTCCCGGATACAAGCCACAGCACCAGCGCTACTCCCGAATGCAAGACACAGCACCAGCGCTACTCCTGAATGCAAGCAACAGCACCAGCGCTACTCCCGAATGCAAGCCACAGCACCAGCGCCACTCCCGGATACAAGCCACAGCACCAGTGACACTCCTGAATGCAAGCCACAGCACCAGGACTACTCCCAGATACAAGCCACAGCACCAGCGCCACTCCTGAATGCAAGCCACAGCACCAGGACTACTCCCAGATACAAGCCACAGCACCAGCGCTACTCCCGAATGCAAGCCACAGCACCAGCGCTACTCCTGAATGCAAGCCACAGCACCAGAGCTACTCCCAAATGCAAGCCACAGCACCAGGACTACTCCCGGATACAAGCCACAGCACCAGCGCCACTCCCGGATACAAGCCACAGCACCAGCGCCACTCCCGGATACAAGCCACAGCACCAGGACCACTCCCGGATACAAGCCACAGCACCAGCGCTACTCCCGAATGCAAGACACAGCACCAGAGCTACTCCTGAATGCAAGCCACAGCACCAGAGCTACTCCCAAATGCAAGCCACAGCACCAGGACTACTCCCGGATACAAGCCACAGCACCAGCGCTACTCCCGAATGCAAGCCACAGCACCAGCGCTACTCCTGAATGCAAGCCACAGCACCAGGACTACTCCCAGATACAAGCCACAGCACCAGCGCTACTCCCGAATGCAAGCCACAGCACCAGCGCTACTCCTGAATGCAAGCCACAGCACCAGCGCTACTCCCGAATGCAAGCCACAGCACCAGGACTACTCCCGGATACAAGCCACAGCACCAGCGCCACTCCTGAATGCAAGCCACAGCACCAGGACTACTCCCAGATACAAGCCACAGCACCAGCGCTACTCCCGAATGCAAGCCACAGCACCAGCGCTACTCCTGAATGCAAGCCACAGCACCAGGACTACTCCCAGATACAAGCCACAGCACCAGCGCTACTCCCGAATGCAAGCCACAGCACCAGCGCTACTCCTGAATGCAAGCCACAGCACCAGCGCTACTCCCGAATGCAAGCCACAGCACCAGGACTACTCCCGGATACAAGCCACAGCACCAGCGCCACTCCTGAATGCAAGCCACAGCACCAGGACTACTCCCAGATACAAGCCACAGCACCAGCGCTACTCCCGGATGCAAGCCACAGCACCAGCGCTACTCCTGAATGCAAGACACAGCACCAGGACTACTCCCAGATACAAGCCACAGCACCAGCGCTACTCTCTAATGCAAGCCACAGCACCAGCGCTACTCCTGAATGCAAGCCACAGCACCAGCGCTACTCCCGAATGCAAGCCACAGCACCAGGACTACTCCCGGATACAAGCCACAGCACCAGCGCCACTCCTGAATGCAAGCCACAGCACCAGGACTACTCCCAGATACAAGCCACAGCACCAGCGCTACTCCCGAATGCAAGCCACAGCACCAGCGCTACTCCTGAATGCAAGCCACAGCACCAGAGCTACTCCCAAATGCAAGCCACAGCACCAGGACTACTCCCGGATACAAGCCACAGCACCAGCGCCACTCCCGGATACAAGCCACAGCACCAGCGCCACTCCCGGATACAAGCCACAGCACCAGGACCACTCCCGGATACAAGCCACAGCACCAGCGCTACTCCCGAATGCAAGCCATAGCACCAGCGCTACTCCTGAATGCAAGCCACAGCACCAGAGCTACTCCCAAATGCAAGCCACAGCACCAGGACTACTCCCGGATACAAGCCACAGCACCAGCGCCACTCCCAGATACAAGCCACAGCACCAGCGCCACTCCCGGATACAAGCCACAGCACCAGGACTACTCCCGGATACAAGCCACAGCACCAGCGCTACTCCCGGATACAAGCCACAGCACCAGGACTACTCCCGGATACAAGCCACAGCACCAGCGCTACTCCCGAATGCAAGCCACAGCACCAGCGCTACTCCTGAATGCAAACCACAGCACCAGGACTACTCCCGGATACAAGCCACAGCACCAGCGCTACTCCCGAATGCAAGCCACAGCACCAGCGCTACTCCTGAATGCAAGCCACAGCACCAGGACTACTCCCGGATACAAGCCACAGCACCAGCGCCACTCCCGGATACAAGCCACAGCACCAGCGACACTCCCGGATACAAGCCACAGCACCAGGACCACTCCCGGATACAAGCCACAGCACCAGCGCTACTCCCGAATGCAAGCCACAGCACCAGGACTACTCCCGGATACAAGCCACAGCACCAGCGCCACTCCCGGATACAAGCCACAGCACCAGCTCCACTCCCGGATACAAGCCACAGCACCACTCCCGGATACAAGCCACAGCACCAGGACCACTCCCGGATACAAGCCACAGCACCAGTGTCACTCCCAAATGCAAGCAACAGCACCAGCGCCACTCCCGGATACAAGCCACAGCACCAGCGCCACTCCCGGATACAAGCCACAGCACCAGGACTACTCCCGGATACAAACCACAGCACCAGCGCTACTCCCGAATGCAAGCCACAGCACCAGCGCTACTCCTGAATGCAAGCCACAGCACCAGGACTACTCCCGGATACAAGCCACAGCACCAGCGCCACTCCCGGATACAAGCCACAGGACCAGCGCCACTCCCGGATACAAGCCACAGCACCAGGACCACTCCCGGATACAAGCCACAGCACCAGCGCTACTCCCGAATGCAAGCCACAGCGCCAGGACTACTCCCGGATACAAGCCACAGCACCAGCGCCACTCCCGGATACAAGCCACAGCACCAGCTCCACTCCCGGATACAAGCCACAGCACCACTCCCGGATACAAGCCACAGCACCAGGACCACTCCCGGATACAAGACACAGCACCAGTGTCACTCCCAAATGCAAGCAACAGCACCAGCGCCACTCCCGGATACAAGCCACAGCACTAGCACCACTCCCAGATACAAGCCACAGCACCAGCGCTACTCCCGAATGCAAGCCACAGCACCAGCGCTACTCCCGAATGCAAGCCACAGCACCAGGACTACTCCCGGATACAAGCCACAGCACCAGCGCCACTCCCGGATACAAGCCACAGCACCAGCGCCACTCCCGGATACAAGCCACAGCACCAGGACCACTCCCGGATACAAGCCACAGCACCAGCGCTACTCCCGAATGCAAGACACAGCACCAGCGCTACTCCTGAATGCAAGCCACAGCACCAGAGCTACTCCCAAATGCAAGCCACAGCACCAGGACTACTCCCGGATACAAGCCACAGCACCAGCGCTACTCCCGAATGCAAGCCACAGCACCAGCGCTACTCCCGAATGCAAGCCACAGCACCAGGACTACTCCCAGATACAAGCCACAGCACCAGCGCTACTCCCGAATGCAAGCCACAGCACCAGCGCTACTCCTGAATGCAAGCCACAGCACCAGCGCTACTCCCGAATGCAAGCCACAGCACCAGGACTACTCCCGGATACAAGCCACAGCACCAGCGCCACTCCTGAATGCAAGCCACAGCACCAGGACTACTCCCAGATACAAGCCACAGCACCAGCGCTACTCCCGAATGCAAGCCACAGCACCAGCGCTACTCCTGAATGCAAGCCACAGCACCAGGACTACTCCCAGATACAAGCCACAGCACCAGCGCTACTCCCGAATGCAAGCCACAGCACCAGCGCTACTCCTGAATGCAAGCCACAGCACCAGCGCTACTCCCGAATGCAAGCCACAGCACCAGGACTACTCCCGGATACAAGCCACAGCACCAGCGCCACTCCTGAATGCAAGCCACAGCACCAGGACTACTCCCAGATACAAGCCACAGCACCAGCGCTACTCCCGGATGCAAGCCACAGCACCAGCGCTACTCCTGAATGCAAGACACAGCACCAGGACTACTCCCAGATTCAAGCCACAGCACCAGCGCTACTCTCGAATGCAAGCCACAGCACCAGCGCTACTCCTGAATGCAAGCCACAGCACCAGCGCTACTCCCGAATGCAAGCCACAGCACCAGGACTACTCCCGGATACAAGCCACAGCACCAGCGCCACTCCTGAATGCAAGCCACAGCACCAGGACTACTCCCAGATACAAGCTACAGCACCAGCGCTACTCCCGAATGCAAGCCACAGCACCAGCGCTACTCCTGAATGCAAGCCACAGCACCAGAGCTACTCCCAAATGCAAGCCACAGCACCAGGACTACTCCCGGATACAAGCCACAGCACCAGCGCCACTCCCGGATACAAGCCACAGCACCAGCGCCACTCCCGGATACAAGCCACAGCACCAGGACCACTCCCGGATACAAGCCACAGCACCAGCGCTACTCCCGAATGCAAGCCACAGCACCAGCGCTACTCCTGAATGCAAGCCACAGCACCAGAGCTACTCCCGAATGCAAGCCACAGCACCAGGACTACTCCCGGATACAAGCCACAGCACCAGCGCCACTCCCAGATACAAGCCACAGCACCAGCGCCACTCCCGAATACAAGCCACAGCACCAGGACTACTCCCGGATACAAGCCACAGCACCAGGACTACTCCCGGATACAAGCCACAGCACCAGCGCTACTCCCGAATGCAAGCCACAGCACCAGCGCTACTCCTGAATGCAAACCACAGCACCAGGACTACTCCCGGATACAAGCCACAGCACCAGCGCTACTCCCGAATGCAAGCCACAGCACCAGCGCTACTCCTGAATGCAAGCCACAGCACCAGGACTACTCCCGGATACAAGCCACAGCACCAGCGCCACTCCCGGATACAAGCCACAGCACCAGGACCACTCCCGGATACAAGCCACAGCACCAGGACCACTCCCGGATACAAGCCACAGCACCAGCGCTACTCCCGAATGCAAGCCACAGCACCAGGACTACTCCCGGATACAAGCCACAGCACCAGCGCCACTCCCGGATACAAGCCACAGCACCAGCTCCACTCCCGGATACAAGTCACAGCACCACTCCCGGATACAAGCCACAGCGCCACTCCCGAATACAAGCCACAGCACCAGCGCTACTCCCGGATACAAGCCACAGCACCAGGACTACTCCCGGATACAAGCCACAGCACCAGCGCTACTCCCGAATGCAAGCCACAGCACCAGCGCTACTCCTGAATGCAAACCACAGCACCAGGACTACTCCCGGATACAAGCCACAGCACCAGCGCTACTCCCGAATGCAAGCCACAGCACCAGCGCTACTCCTGAATGCAAGCCACAGCACCAGGACTACTCCCGGATACAAGCCACAGCACCAGCGCCACTCCCGGATACAAGCCACAGCACCAGCGACACTCCCGGATACAAGCCACAGCACCAGGACCACTCCCGGATACAAGCCACAGCACCAGCGCTACTCCCGAATGCAAGCCACAGCACCAGGACTACTCCCGGATACAAGCCACAGCACCAGCGCCACTCCCGGATACAAGCCACAGCACCAGCTCCACTCCCGGATACAAGCCACAGCACCACTCCCGGATACAAGCCACAGCACCAGGACCACTCCCGGATACAAGCCACAGCACCAGTGTCACTCCCAAATGCAAGCAACAGCACCAGCGCCACTCCCGGATACAAGCCACAGCACCAGCGCCACTCCCGGATACAAGCCACAGCACCAGGACTACTCCCGGATACAAACCACAGCACCAGCGCTACTCCCGAATGCAAGCCACAGCACCAGCGCTACTCCTGAATGCAAGCCACAGCACCAGGACTACTCCCGGATACAAGCCACAGCACCAGCGCCACTCCCGGATACAAGCCACAGGACCAGCGCCACTCCCGGATACAAGCCACAGCACCAGGACCACTCCCGGATACAAGCCACAGCACCAGCGCTACTCCCGAATGCAAGCCACAGCGCCAGGACTACTCCCGGATACAAGCCACAGCACCAGCGCCACTCCCGGATACAAGCCACAGCACCAGCTCCACTCCCGGATACAAGCCACAGCACCACTCCCGGATACAAGCCACAGCACCAGGACCACTCCCGGATACAAGACACAGCACCAGTGTCACTCCCAAATGCAAGCAACAGCACCAGCGCCACTCCCGGATACAAGCCACAGCACTAGCACCACTCCCAGATACAAGCCACAGCACCAGCGCTACTCCCGAATGCAAGCCACAGCACCAGCGCTACTCCCGAATGCAAGCCACAGCACCAGGACTACTCCCGGATACAAGCCACAGCACCAGCGCCACTCCCGGATACAAGCCACAGCACCACTCCCGGATACAAGCCACAGCACCAGGACCACTCCCGGATACAAGCCACAGCACCAGTGTCACTCCCGAATGCAAGCAACAGCACCAGCGCCACTCCCGGATACAAGCCACAGCACCAGCGCCACTCCCAGATACAAGCCACAGCGCCAGGGCCACTCCCAGATACAAGCCACAGCACCAGGGTCCCTCTGGGATACAAGCCATGGCCCAGAGGCTGCAGAACTATATCTGCTGTGGTATGATTGGAAGGACGCATGCCTAATTGATTATGAGGAACCCACCAGTGACCCCTCCGGACCTACACCCACTGCCTGATAGGAGAACTTATGGAACAAGTGTGGTCTATTAGCATGAAGCGGAGTGGTCTCCTGCACTACATGGATACATGGACAACAGGGGTGCGCACACCATTCCTCTGTATATTCATCTTCGGAAGTCTCTTTAGTATTTCCACTTTCTGTACTTTCACAGTTTAAGTACAGTTTAATCATTTTTTCCCAGTGGGTACTTTTAAACTTTTATCTTTTCCACCTTGTCAACAGCATAAAATGTATTTTGTATAGTGTTTTTCTTTTAACATTGTCCCAGACTAGGAACTCATTTATATAAACCTCATCGCTTCAATAGGAGTGTCCTCCATACTAGAGGTCCACAGGTGAAATATTACATTCCCCTTCATTGTCCCCGCATCTTCCATCGTTGACCAACTCCACCCAGATGAAGCATTCCTTGCGAAACACGTGTCAGGTATGTGGTGCGCCAACCCTTTATGCCTTAGGACATGTTCACTTGGTCAGGATTTAACCTCAGTATTTGTTTGCCAAAACCAGAAGTGGAACAATAAGAGAAAAAGTATAATAGAAACCCGTCACCACTTCAGGATATATCACCCACTCCTGGTTTTGGCTTACAAATACTAGGGTAAAATACTGAACGTGTGAACGTGGCCTCATCGTGGCTTTTTTCCACGATGCTCCTATTTGTCTTCAGGATATTACTGATGGATTACTGTAAAAGAAGATACTTATGTGTTTTAATCTTACTTATTCACAAATACTAGCCAAATATTCTCATGTATACATCTGTATATGTGTTTCTGCATATTATATAGTTATTTGCTGCTCATATAGTTCACAAAGGAAATGAACTCTGTGTCTGGGCATTTTACAGTTCATGTTATTTAACCATGTATGCATGATGTGTGACAGCCGAGCTTCCCTCCCATACATTATGATTAGAGTATCACTGGAGGAACGGAGCTATCTACACAGCCAGCGAAGCGAACCTAAAGAGAACCTGTTGCTTGCCATAAATGTTTTTTTTTACCTGGCATCAATGTCACTGTCCATTAGAGGGCGCAGATGTGGCGCCCCTGAGGCTCAGTCGCCACAGAGGTACTGCACCTTCTCCTAAGGTGTAGTGCCCCACCATCCAGGTAAGGTGGGAACTCCTTTCCACGCTCCAACACCCGCACCCCACACACAGAGGGTAGTTCTGCACAGCCACAAGCGGCTCTGTACTTAGAGAGTAGCAGAGCACCTTTGGTGGTTCCCTGCTTGGAACACTGGATGTGCTGGGAGGTGGGTGGAGTTAGAATACATAAAAGACTGGGAAGGCTTAGAATTACAGGTCAGTCTGCGGAGTCAGTCTGCGGGGGCAGTCTGCGAGAGCAGTCCCCTAGGAAAGTAGGAGAAGGAAGCCACTCGGAGAGGAGTGGTGATCCCTGGAAGAAGGGATGGAGGAAGGAGTGCTGCAGCTGCCTCAGTGACCTGAGCCAGCTGGCACGGGAAAGGAGAGAAAGGAGAAAGACGTCGAACTGTAACCTAAGCATCCATAAGAAAGAGAGTCAGGTATGGAACGAAGGAGTAGAGAACAGAGAGGACGTGGGTTGGAAGAGGAACCCTGCCTATAGGTTCTCAGCGCAAGGCCGGGGCCCGGTCCCCGAGGTTGTATGGACACTTATGGTTCTGCAGCAGACACCGGTGGAGTAATTGGCTGTAAATGCACTACTCCCATCTAAGACTTGGGGCACAACAGCATCTGTATAGAGAGCCGAGACTCAGGAGAAGGGAGTCCCCGAAGCAGGCTACAGCTGTCTGCCATACGAGTAGAGAACACAGGAACATCTGTAAGGAGGAACTCCAGCGTAACTTAGTGCTAGGAGATCTTCACACTTTAAGGCGCAATAGAGGAGACGTTCAGAAAGGCACATGTTGGCGGAGTGTTGGAGAGGAGCCTTCCATCTTGCCAGGGGGTTGATTGGGTCCCTGACCCGGAGGACACAGCATGGAGGCAGGCACCTGTGTGCCCTACTGACTGTGAGTAAAGCGTTGGAACTACAGACCCTGGTGTCCTCCATTATCGCGCCTACACCCTCAGCACCACTACATCTGGGTACCAGCTCCTACACCGCCTGTGCCTCTCCTCATCCATTAATACTACACTGCCTTGGGGTTACAGCTTCACCTGTGGGGAGCTACACCATCTATGCTGCAACACACCACCAGCCCCAGAGGATCTGCATGCAGCGTCGGCCTAACATCCCACTTGCCGAATACCACGGGTGGCGTCACAAACTATTACACTACAAACCGCAACCGCCATTGATTTGGGCGCCCAGGGCCACGGACCGGGTCACTGCTGCTGTGACACATCCCGCTGATACCTGCCCGGTACCGAGTACCCCACAGCCCTGGGAGGGCGACCCACAGACAAATGGCTGTATAACACAGATGATGATCGCATCGCCATGCTTGGACTAGCCAGCGGCACTCCTGACCCAAGTGTGACAGCTTGTATTTCTATAGAGTGGTCCTGCCGCCAGCCAGTCTGTTCACTGTGATGTGATCATTGTCCATGTTACATGGCCATCTGACAGCACCCTGAATCTGATTTTGTTTTTCTTTCTTCCTGTGCCTCTCCATTCCTGAGATACGGCCCCTCTTACCTGTATATAACTAATGCTGGTCTTGATAATGGGGCGGGTGGAGTCGGAGGTTCCTGGTTCATTATAGGGGTTATCCAGGACCATTTTATTTATTTATTTTTTTTACTTTAGGCCTTAAAAGTAATAAGCAGCTAGTTGCTAACAGAGTCAACTATCTGCCTGTTTAACCTGGTACTGGTTCAGAGTGTTCACTGACCGTTGGTGATTCAGCTGCTCCACATCAACAGAGCAGCTCTTCTTCTTCTGGGCTGTTCTGTCGACTGTGACTGCTGACGTCAGCCGATAACAGCCGGCTCCCCAAGTTGGGCAGTTAAGCCCCGTCAACAGAGCGGATAAGAAGCTGCTGCTCTGTTGATGTGACATCAAAGGAAGCCACGCAAACACTGGCAGGAGTGGTCTGTGATCGTTCTGTGCTGGCAGAGATCAGCGCCGGGCACTACAGGCTGGTGGTTAGCAACTATCTGCCTGTTAGTTCTTCAGGCCCAGATGGAAAAGTAGAGATGAGCGACTTTGCCTTTTTGCCTTTCGCAAAAGTCGGGTCAAACAAAATCGGCTGATATAGGGAAAAGTCGGAGGCCGACTGAAACATGAAACCCAATGCAAGTCAATTGGGAAGCAAAGTCGGCAGGGAGTGGCGGACAGTAAACACACCTACAGTGCCCATTTCAATGCCAAAAACATCAATTCTTATTACTGAAGCTTGTCAACCTTAATTTACTTCCTATTAATAGTTACGCATTGAAAACTGGGGGTTATTTGGCTAAAGTTGTGGGGGGGGGGGGGGTAGGGCTGGCTCCAGGTTTTCGTGTGCCCTGGGCCAAAGAGTGTCAGTGCACCCCTTTAACACGTACCACAACTCATGATGCTCCGATACGCCACAGAAATATAGGTATAGTACAATGACACATACTTCACTGCTTACATGACATGACTGATCTATTTTAAATTGTACAATAGCTCAAAAACAGGAAAGTATATTACTCCATACAGTGTTATGGTCACAACATTGTGCGCCATACAGAATAATGAGCCCCATATATTTCTCCATACCAAATAATTAGTCACATATAATGTTCCATACAGTATCTGATGAGCTCCACATAATGCTCCATATATAATGGGCCCCATTTGTAATGCTTCAGTGTATAATGTGCCCCTTAGATGCTGCTCCAGTGTCTGATCTGCCCCATTTACATTGCTCCAGTAAATGATGGGCCTCATGGATGATGCTCCATTGTATGATGGGCTCCAATAATGCTCCATATATAATGGGCCCCATTTGTAAATCTCCAGTGTATAATGGGCTCCTTAGATTCTGCTCCAGTGTCTGATCGGCCACATTTACATTGCTCCAGTACATGATGGGCCTCATGGATGATGCTCCAGTGTATGATGGGCTCCAATAATGCTCCATTAATGGGCCCCATTTGTAATGCTCCAGTGTATAATGTGCCCCTTAGATGCTGCTCCAGTGTCTGATCTGCCCATTTACATTGCTCCAGTACATGATGGGCCCTATTTTTAATTAACCCAGGCATTGTATGTGAAAAGAGCTCCATGGAATAATCTGAGGTCTGTGCTTCCACATCATTCACTTTTGGTGTGCGTGAAGGACACATGGAAAGGGGTTGCTCCTGACCAGAAGCCTGCAGTTACGACTCAGTGCTTGCATTTTTTACAACTTCAGAAGAGGAGGCGATAGAGCTGGAGGCTGTTTCAGCAATGTAAGCCACAAACAGTTCCCGATACTCCGGCTTTAAAAGCAGTCTAGCTACTCCCAGAAAAGGGAACCTTACAGGCCTTCCAGAGCTACACCATGACGCTGGCTCAGCACCTCCTGCCTTAGCAGCTATTGTGTTTTTGGCAATACCAGCAGATGCACCACCACCACCATCAGTACCAGGTGGCCCTCCATGCCCACATCCACGTCATCTTCCACCATACTTCCTCATGTTTTGGAAAATGGACCCAAAATACCAGCAGATATATGGTACTGTATCAGAAGCGTACAGCTCTATACAGTCTATGGATAGCAGTAAATCTCCGTATATATTTCATGAGGCATACACAGATGCTCACAGGCTCAGTTTGGATTACCCAATAAAATAACAAGTAGAAAAAGGGTACAGTATCACCAGATACAAGGTATATATAGTATAGTGTAAACATTCTGATTCTCCGTATACATTTCAGGAGGCAGACACAAGCGCTCTCAGGCCCAGTATGGATTACACAAGAATATGAAAAGCTGTAAATGGGTTATGTAACACAAGCATACAGCTGTATAAGTTTTGGGGTAATCTTAAAGTTCCAAATATATTGCCGGAGTAACAGACAGACGTTTACAGGCTCATTATGGATTACACCAGAATCTAAATAGCTAAAAAGGTTACTGTATCAGAAGCGTTCTGCTGTATACAGTGTTGGCCAAATTGAAAATATCGGTATATATTTCCGTAGTCATCCTCAGACGCTCACTCAGTTTGGTTTTGACCATAATAAAAAATGTTGTAAAAAAGGTCCTGGATAACAAGATAGCAAGTATATATTTTTTAGGGTACAATTGAAATCTACATATAAATAGTCCCGTAGTCACTCTCAGACGCTTACACAGTATGGATTTGACCGTAATGCTAAATGTCAAGCAAAGGTACTATATAACAAGATACAAGCTGTATCGAGTATAGTGTAAAAATTTGTTTCTCCGATTCACTATATATATAGAAGGTGTAACCCACACACGCTCACTCACTATGGATGATGTAGGGAAGGTGGACTGACAGGCAAACCAGCCTGTTGTGAGAAGCAGAGGTGTAGAGCAGTGTAGGTGTGAAACCGCTAAGATAAAGAGAAAGGGTGCAGTGTTTTAGCTTGCCCATTGGAGGGCAGTGGAGAGTGTAGGAGTGGGACTGAATAACTGCCATTGGTCAGAGAAACTGTTAGGTGATGGTGGGCGGAGTTACCAGAACTGGAAGTATAAAAGGCTGAGGGAAGGTTCTGGAAGAGTCAGTCAGCGAAGGGAGCACAGTAAAGAGGAAGTTCTGCTGTGGAAGAGACAGTGGAAAGTGTTATGATTGAGTCACCGTAGGAGGCAGACACAAAAATAGAAGCTACGTCCAGAAAACCAGAGAAGTTGTCAACTATCAGATTGCTGACCCCTGAACCTATCAACACAACTAGCAGTAGCCGTGGGGGGTTCCTACGATGCCCTAGACCCCTCGATCACAGCCGGAGAGATAAATAGCCTAAAGACAGAAAAGGAAATCTAAACTGCCACAGAGCAGACCCCAAAGTAAAAGGCAGCCCCCAACATATAATGACGGTGAAGCAAGATGAAAAAACACTCACACAGATAGAAAGATAGGCTGAGCAAATGATGGGGCCCAAGCTAACTACACAGAACAGGAAAGGAAGGTTGCTGTCTGCAATCTGCCAAAACCCTATCAAAGACATAAGCCAACAAGCTGATATGAAAAAAGACCCTGAAGCAGCTAGGCTTCAAAAACTAAATCAGCACTCAGGTATTTTCAGAAGACAGAGCTAAAGGAATTCAGCACACCCCAGCAGGGAATGGCAGAAATCCAGAAAAACAAGGCAAAACAAAGTCAAAGCACGAATGCAAAAAGCCGAGCAGAAAACTTAGCTTTAGAAGAGCAGGAATTCAGACTGGTCTCCAAGGATCCCACAGAGAAATCACCCGCAGGGCAGAAGGGCGTCGGCAGCCTTATATCCAGTCAGTAACTCCACTCAGCCAGTCATCATCATCAGGCCCAGGTGTTTGATAATCAGGCTCACTACCTTTCTTTACCAGAAGAGGGAGTTCCTCGGGCCTCAGTAGTGAAGGGGAAAATGAACTCACAACAGTACCTTCCCCTTGAGGAGGGGTCACCGAACCCTCAACCACGCCACCAGGGCGATCAGGGTGAGCCCGATGAAAGGCACGCACCAATCTTTTGGCATGAATATCAGAGGCAGAGACCCAGGAATTATCCTCCTGACCATAACACTTCCACTTAACCAAATACTGGAGTCTCCGTCTAGCCAGACGGGAATCCAGTACTTTCTCTACCTCATATTCCATGTTACCTTCAACCAATACAGGGTCTGGAGGTGCCACTCCCGGAACAACAGGTTCAACAAACCTCTTCAACAAAGATTTATGGAACACATTATGGATTTTAAATGTGACAGGAAGAGCCAAATGAAAAGAGACCGGATTAATAATCTCCAAAATCTTGTAAGGTCCAATAAATCTAGGCTTAAACTTAGGAGAAGCCACCTTCATAGCAATATTTTTTGATGATAACCACACCCTATCACCAACCTTAACCTGGGGACCAATGGTCCTATGTCGGTTGGAAAACCGCTGGGCCTTTTCCTGAGAGAGAGATAACTTATCCACCACTTGGTCCCAGATCTGGTGCATTCTCTCCACCACAGTGTCAACACTTGGGCAGGCAGAGGGCTCCACCTGCCCTGAAGAAAATCGAGGATGAAACCCAAAGTTACAAAAAAAAAGGTGACATGAAAGTGGCAGAACTAGCTCTATTATTTAGAGCAAATTCGGCCAAGGGCAAAAATGAAACCCAATCATCCTGATCAGCAGAAATAAAACATCTCAAATATGACTCCAAGGTCTGGTTTGTTCTCTCTGTCTGCCCATTGGTCTGAGGGTGAAAAGCAGAGGAGAAGGACAACTGAATTCCCAGCTTGGAACAGAAAGTTCTCCAAAATCTAGACACAAACTGGACTCTTCTGTCAGATACAATTTTCTCAGGAATCCCGTGCAAGCGAACCACCTGTTGTAAAAACAGGGGCACCAACTCAGAGGAAGACGGCAACTTAGGGAGTGGTACAAGATGAACCATCTTAGAGAACCTATCACAAATCACCCAAATAACAGTCATCCTTTGAGAGACAGGCATATCAGAGATGAAATCCATTGAAATATGGGTCCATGGCCTCTTGGGGACAGGCAAAGGCATCAACAACCCACTAGAGCGAGAACACGGTTTAGAGCGGGAGCACGTCCCACAGGACTGCACAAAATTCCTGACATCACGAGACAAGGAGGGCCACCAAAAAGACCGACTCACCAGATCTCTAGTACCAAAAATACCTGGATGACCAGCCAAAGCAGAGCAATGAACTTCAGACATCACTCTCTTCTTCCACTGGTCAGGAACATACAACTTTCCACTGGGACAACGCTCAGGTTTGTCCTCCTGGAACTTTTCCAGAGCACGTCTCAAATCGGGCGAGATGGCAGAAAGAACTACCCCTTCGCCTAAGATGGCAGCAGGCTTGGTCACCACAGGAGAATCAGCAAAGAAGCTCCTAGAGAGGGCGTCAGCCTTGACATTCTTAGTTCCAGGAAGAAAAGAAACCACAAATCAAAACGTGCAAAAAACAAGGCCCACCTAGCCTGTCTAGGGTTCAAGCGCTTAGCCGACTCTAGGTAAATCAAATTCTTGTGGTCAGTGAGGACCACGACTTGATGCTTAGCTCCCTCCAACCAATGTCTCCACTCCTCAAATGCCCATTTCATGGCCAACAGTTCCCGATTCCCCACATCATAGTTACGTTCAGATGGAGAGAACTCTTGGGAAAAGAAAGCACAGGGATTCATTTTAGATGTTACAGGATCCTTTTGGGACAAAACAGCTCCTGCACCAATCTCAGAAGCATCCACCTCTACCTGGAACGGAAGTGAGACATCAGGTTGCCGCAAAACCGGGGCGGAGGTGAATCTTCGCTTCAGCTCCTGAAAGGAAGAAACAGCCTCCGGAGACCAATTTAACACATCAGCACCCTTCTTAGTCAAATCAGTCAATGGCTTGGCAATACTAGAAAATTTTGCTATAAATTTCCGATAAAAATTAGCAAAACCCAAAAACTTCTGGAGGGCCTTCAAAGAAGTGGGCTGAACCCAATCGTAAATGGCCTGTACCTTGGCCGGGTCCATTTCAATAGTTGACGGGGACAAAATAAATCCCAAAAAAGAAATCCTCTGTACTCCAAAAAGGCATTTAGATCCTTTGACATACAGGGAATTCTCCCTCAAGATCTGGAACACAGTCCGAATATGTTCCACATGGAAATCCCAATCCTTGGAGAAGATCAAAATATCATCCAGATAGATAATCAAAAATTTATCGACAAAATCTCGGAAAATATCATTCATGAAACACTGGAAGACAGAAGGGGCATTAGTGAGCCCAAAAGGCATCACCAGGTACTCAAAATGTCCCTCCGGAGTATTAAACGCCGTCTTCCATTCATCCCCATGCTTAATGCGAATAAGATTATACGCCCCCCTGAGGTCAAGCTTGGTAAACCAGCAAGCACCTTTAACTCTGGAGAATAGATCAGAAATCAGGGGTAACGGATACTGATATTTAACAGTAATTTTGTTGAGGGCACGATAATCAATACAAGGTCTTAATGATCCATCCTTTTTGGCTACAAAAAAAAACCCGGCACCTAAGGGTGACGAGGATGGTCTAATATGACCCTTCTCCAACGTCTCCTTAATATAGGATCGCATAGCCTCGTGCTCGGGTACAGATAAATTGAAGAGCCGACCCTTGGGAAATTTACACCCCGGGCTCAGTTCAATTGCACAGTCATAACTCCTATGAGGAGGCAGAGACGCAGACTCATTCTCACTAAATACATCATAAAAGTCCGCCAAATAATCAGGAACATCATGCGACTGAGGAGAGGTGGAAAACACCGGAGCCTCACTAAAGGCACACCGACAACCCCAACTCACCACAGACACAGATTTCCAATCCAAAACTGGATTATGAATTTGTAACCAGGGAAACCCCAGAACAATAGTATCATGCAGATTATGCAACACCAAAAATCTGCAATTTTCTTGATGGTCTGGGGCGAACCGAATTACCACCTGGGTCCAAAACTGAGGTTTATTTTTAGCCAAAGGAGTAGCATCAATCCCCCTCAAAGGGATAGGCGTCTGCAGAGGTGTCATCGGAAATCCACAACGTTTAGCAAAATCCAAGTCCATTAGGTTTAGGGCTGCTCCCGAATCCACAAAAGCCTTGGCGGAAAATGTGGACAGGGAGCAGATCAGAGTAATAGCCAGAAGAAACTTAGGTTGAACACCACCAACAGAAAACGTGTGTGCAAAGCGTTTCTCTCGTTTAGGACAGACAGAAATAATATGCGAGGCATCTCCACAGAAAAAACACAACTTATTATGCCTTCTGAACTCCTGACGCTGCTCTCTGGAGAAAACTCTATCACATTGCATAGGTTCAGACATTTGTTCAACAGGTGGCAACACCTCTCGTGCAGCTTTGCGTTCGCGCAAACGCCGATCAACCTGAATGGCTAATGACATAGAATCGTCAAGACCAGAGGGAACAGGAAATCCCACCATAGTATCTTTTACGGCTTCTGACAACCCCTTCCGAAAGAGAGCAGCCAAGGCACCATCATTCCAGGTAGTAAGTACCGCCCACTTTCGGAATTTTTGACAGTACAATTCTGCAGAATCTCGACCCTGGTTCAATGCCAGCAGGGTCTTTTCAGCCTGATCAATGGCATTAGGTTCATCATACAACAACCCCAAGGCCTGAAAAAATGCGTTCACATTAGTCAGAATAAGATCATCTGGTTTCAAAGAAAACGCCCAATCCTGGGGATCGCCACGCAGCAAAGAGATGACAATTTTAACCTGCTGCGCGGAGCTCCCTGACGAGTTAGGCTTCAAGGCAAAAAATAATTTACAATTATTTTTGAAATTCAAAAATTTAGACCGATCCCCAAAAAATACATCAGGTGTGGGAATCTTTGGTTCAGCAGCATGTGAATGAGCAAGGTAGGCGGAAATTCCCCGCACTTCCGCAGCGAGCTGCTCCACACGATCAGACAATTGCTTTATCTCCATTGAGAGAAAAAAAAAATTCCCCCCTACGGCCTCAGAGATATAGAGGAAAAAATATACACACCTTTTTTTTTTTTTCTTTTTTTAAACAATTCTTTCCTGCTATTGAGTACCCTAGGATCTGTGGTATGGCGGGTGATTCTGTTATGATTGAGTCACCGTAGGAGGCAGACACAAAAATAGAAGCTACGTCCAGAAAACCTGAGAAGTTGGCAACTATCAGATTGCAGACCCCTGAACCTATCAACACAACTAGCAGTAGCCGTGGGGGGTTCCTACGATGCCCTAGACCCCTCGATCACAGCCGGAGAGATAAATAGCCTAAAGACAGAAAAGGAAATCTAAACTGCCACAGAGCAGACCCCAAAGTAAAAGGCAGCCCCCAACATATAATGACGGTGAAGCAAGATGAAAAAACACTCACACAGATAGAAAGATAGGCTGAGCAAATGATGGGGTCCAAGCTAACTACACAGAACAGGAAAGGAAGGTTGCTGTCTGCAATCTGCCAAAACCCTATCAAAGACATAAGCCAACAAGCTGATATGAAAAAAGACCCTGAAGCAGCTAGGCTTCAAAAACTAAATCAGCACTCAGGTATTTTCAGAAGACAGAGCTAAAGGAATTCAGCACACCCCAGCAGGGAATGGCAGAAATCCAGAAAAACAAGGCAAAACAAAGTCAAAGCACGAATGCAAAAAGCCGAGCAGAAAACTTAGCTTTAGAAGAGCAGGAATTCAGACTGGTCTCCAAGGATCCCACAGAGAAATCACCCGCAGGGCAGAAGGGCGTCGGCAGCCTTATATCCAGTCAGTAACTCCTCTCAGCCAGTCATCATCATCAGGCCCAGGTGTTTGATAATCAGGCTCACTACCTTTCTTTACCAGAAGAGGGAGTTCCTCGGGCCTCAGTAGTGAAGGGAAAAATGAACTCACAACAGGAAAGGCTCCAGAGAGGACTGACAGTTGAAGCGGTCACGGGGGGGGTGGCCCAGAGGACGGTAGCCGCAGACGAAGACGTCCTGGGGCTATCATACGGACGGTGTGCTCAGACTGGTGCAGCGCTGTGGTGGTTGGGCCTAGGCCAGCCACAGTGGAAGAGCCACAGAGGACGCCACGATTATAGTTACAAAGGAAGTGAAGGTACCGGGGCCTGTGTACAGAGAAATGTGAAACGGCTGTAGTGAATTGCTGTTGTCGACAGAAGGATGGGCACTAAAAACGGACCTTTTTGATACAAACTCTGTCTCAGTCTCATGTTTGTCTGCGACAAGAAGAGGCTCCCCCCCCCACAGTTGGATATCCTACAGATGATACCTTAATACAAATTTTTGAAACAAGGTACTCTATCAGCACATACCAGGTGTGTCCAGTCTAGGGTTAAATTTCCATCTATACATCCGGAGTGAGACACAGACACTCACAGACTCACTATGTATTACACCATAATTAAAAAAGTTGAAAAAGGGAAAGGTATTCATAGCGTACACCAGTATACAGTGTTGTGGTACTTTTAAATCTTCGTATATATTTCAATCTCAGTAAGCCAGTCAAGAATCTCCGCTACTGGAAACTACATGGATACAAGTATAGACGCAAAGTCGAGTGTTAGCAGAAATTTTGGAATTACTCATCGCGGGAAAACCTCCCGGTAGATGTTGCAGAGGCGATGCAGACCCTCAATTACTGTATCTGTGGAGAAAGCGAAAAAGGTTCTTTGTGAAGAAAGGATTGCTTTATCGCAGTAGCGTGGATCACATCGCCGTTACTCGTCTCCATCAAATTGTGATCACAGGGAGAGATGTACCCATGGTCCTCACTGCCTATCATGATTTGTCTGGTCATTTTGGAGTGCAAAACACAGAAGCCACAGGCCGTAGGCGATTCTGTTGGATTGGCATGAGAGGATACATTGAAAAATGGTGGCAGGAATGTCATACGTCTGTGACGATCACAACTGTGAAAGGTAATAATAATAATAATACATTTTATTTCTATAGCGCTGACATTCCGCAGCACTTTACATTTCAGAGGGGACTTGTACAGACAATATACATTACAGCATAACAATAATCACATAGATCATAACAGATACCAAGAGGAATGAGGGCCCTGCTCGCAAGCTTACAATCTATGAGGAAAAAAGGGGAGACCCGAAAGGTGGGTGGTAACAGTTGCCCTGATTGTATGGACCAGCCATAATGTTAAGTGTGTAACAGTACGGATGCAGAGGGCTAATGGATGCATAAAGCATGTGGGAACATGATGCGGGGAACCTGGTTATGGTAAAAAACTTTTGGCTGTGCCACACAGGGATAGATTAGGTTAATATGTTGAGGTGATAGGCCAGTCTGAATTTTATGCGCTTTCAGGGCACGCTTAAAATTGTGGAGATTGGGGACTAATCGTATTGACCTGTGAAGTGCATTCCAAAGAATTGGCGCAGCACGTGTATAGTCTTGAAGACGGGAGTGGGAGGTTCTGATTATTGAGGATGCTAACCTCAGGTCATCAGCAGAACGGAGGGCGCAGGTAGGATGGTATACTGAAACAAGGGAGGAGATGTAGGGTGGTGCTGAGCCATGGAGGGCTTTGTGGGTGAGGGTAATAAGTTTGTACTGGATTCTGGAGTGGATGGGTAGCCAGTGTAATGACTGGCACAAGGTAGAGGCATCGGTGTAACGATTGGCGAGGAATATGATCCTGGCAGCTGCATTCAAGAAAGATTGGAGGGGGGAGAGTTTGGTAAGAGGGAGACCGATTAGAAGGGAGTTACAATAGTCGAGATGAGAATGAATAAGAGAAACAGTAAGAGTTTTTGCAGAGTCAAAAGTAAGAAAAGGTCGAATTCTAGAAATGTTTTTGAGGTGCAGATAATAAGAGTGAGCCAGTGATCGGATGTGGGGGACAAAGGAAAGCTCAGAGTCAAGTATGACCCCAAGACAGCGGGCATGTTGCTGGGGAGTAATAGTAGAACCACACACGGAAATGGCAATGTCGGGTATAGGTACATTAGTAGCGGGAGGAAACACAAGGAGTTCAGTCTTTGACAGGTTCAGTTTCAGATATAGTGAGGACATGATGTTAGACACAGCGTTTAGACAATTGCCGGTGTTTTCTAGAAAGGCTGACGTGATGTCAGGAGAAGAAGCGTATAATTGGGTGTCGTCAGCATAGAGATGGTACTGGAAACCAAATCTACTGATTGTTTGACCAATAGGGGCAGTATACAAAGAGAAGAGGAGGGGGCCTAGGACTGATCCTTGAGGAACCCCAACAGTAAGGGGAAGATGAGAGGAGGAGGAGCCAGCAAAAGATACAATAAAGGAGCGGTCAGAGAGATAGGAGGAGAACCAGGAGAGAATGGTGTCCTTGAGGCCAATGGAACGGAGCATAGTGAGGAGGAGCTGATGATCCACAGTGTCGTATGCTGCAGAGAGATCCAAGAGAATTAGCATGGAGTAATGACCATTTGATTTAGCTGTTAGTAGATCATTAGAGACTTTAGTGAGGGCAGTTTCAGTAGAATGTAAAGAGCGGAAACCGGATTGGAGAGGGTGTCACGTGGGGCTTAGTCCCACTAAGGCTGTAATACCCGGGGGCCCTGTGATGTCCCTATAACTAGGGGAAACCCTGTCTGACCCTCAACCCAGGGTTTTTGCTGATGGTGCAAATGCCTGAGCCTCCAACCTTTCCTTGTCTCCTGCTCAGCCCTGCACTTAACTCTCCACCCTCCACCCAGTGAGGAGACACACCACCAAAGCCCCCACACAAATAAAGACAGACAGGGAGAACTTAAACTGCACTGCGCCGCACACACACAGGAATATACAGTAATGTGAACAGGGCACAACTAAACACAAATATGGGAAGGAGAAAGGATAACAACGGATCATACGACACCAGATACGAATCTCTCTCTCTGCAACACCTCCACTCCAGACCGGAACCACTTGGTATGAAACACAAGCTATAATCGGCGACGCCCATAGGCCAGCATGACTATTTAAAGACCGTGGGCGTGACTAACCATCCAACCTGGTCTCCAGCAGGATTAACCCCCGAGAACCTGAAGATCAGGCTGGCGCCACTGAGGCTATAGTGGCTGGAGGTGGAACTACCTCTGCCTGCCGGACGCTGTGGTGTGAACAGCGTCCGACATGACATTACCCCGTCTTCTACGAGGGACCTCCGGACCCTCAAGACTCATAGGACCCGGCTTGTCCGGATGACGACGGTGAAAAGAACTGACCAGCCGATCCGCATGTATGTCTGAGGCTGGAACCCAAGACCTCTCCTCCGGACCATACCCCCGCCAGTGCACCAAATACTGAAGACTACGGCGTACTACTCGAGAGTCCACTACCTTGGCGACCTCAAATTCTAAATCGCCATCCACCATGACTGGAGGTGGCATCGGCGTCACGTCCACAGAGCCTACCACCTTTTTCAATAAAGCTCTGTGAAACACGTTGTGTATCTTGTACACCGCAGGAAGTTCCAACCGATACGCCACTGGGCTAATGATGGCAGAAATCCTAAAAGGCCCAATAAACCTTGGACCCAGTTTTAAAGATGGAATTTTGAGTCTTATGTTCTTCG
The DNA here is from genome assembly GCF_039654945.1 of Dendrobates tinctorius. Taxonomy (NCBI): domain Eukaryota; kingdom Metazoa; phylum Chordata; class Amphibia; order Anura; family Dendrobatidae; genus Dendrobates; species Dendrobates tinctorius. The sequence goes on from NW_027361700.1 coordinate 31,245,848, forward strand.
TAGCTAACCACACCCATTCACCCACACACAGGTCCGGACCTGGCACACGTCTACTGTCAGCCACCCGTTTGTACCTGGCACTCATGCTCAACAAACGCTGTTTCACCCGCCTCCAGACTGATGACAATTGGGCTCCTAGCTGATCCTCCTCCGGGACACCCCCCGAGTCACCCTGACGTAAGGTACAAAACTGAGGATGTTGACCGTACACACAAAAGAATGGAGACTCTCCCGATGACTCATGGCGGTGATTATTTAACGCGAATTCAGCCAGAGGAAGGAAAGTAGACCACTCCTCCTGGTTGTCGGACACAAAGCATCGTAAATATTGTTCTAGATTTTGGTTCATGCGCTCAGTTTGTCCATTAGACTGTGGATGAAACGCCGATGAATGTGACAACTTGATCCCCAAACGTGAGCAAAAAGCTTTCCAAAACCTCGCCACAAATTGCGTACCCCTATCAGATACTATGTCCGACGGTACTCCGTGGAGTCTGACCACCTCCTTCACAAATACCTGAGCCAACGTCTTAGCATTGGGCAAAGAAGACAACGCCACAAAATGCGCCATCTTTGAAAAACGGTCAACCACCACCAGGATGACCGTGTTCCCCGCCGAGGCTGGCAAGTCAGTGATGAAATCCATGGAGATTTCTGTCCATGGCCTATTGGGTACCCCCAGAGGCTGTAGCGTGCCAGCAGGACGGGTACGGGGTGACTTAGCCCTAGCGCACGTGATGCAAGCTGCCACGTATGAGACCACGTCCTGCCGGATTTTGGGCCACCAGAAACGACGCGATACCAGCTCTAAGGTGCCCCTCACCCCTGGATGACCAGCCAGTACCGAGTCGTGGTGTTCCTTCAACACCTTAAGCCGAAGATGCAAGGGTACAAATGATTTGTTGGCGGGAAGTCCTGGTGGTACCTCCTCTTGGGCCTCGGCAATCTCCGCCTCTACCTCCGTCGTGAGAGCCGAGACCACTAACCCTTTCTGGAGGATGGGTACCGGCTCTTCCCGAGGTTCTCCCCCCCGGAAAACACCTAGACAAAGCATCCGCCTTGGTGTTTTTAGCCCCGGGACGGTAAGTCACCAGAAAATTGAAACGAGTAAAAAACAATGCCCAGCGAGCCTGCCTAGGAGACAGACGCTTGGCCGACTCCAGATAGAGCAGATTCTTATGGTCGGTGATGACTGTGACCTGGTGAGCCGCCCCCTCCAAGAAGTGTCGCCATTCCTCAAAAGCCAGTTTGATGGCCAACAACTCCCTGTTGCCGATATCATAATTCCGTTCGGCCGGCGACAGCTTCTTGGAGAAGTAGGCGCATGGATGCATCTCGCTCAAGGACGAGCCTTGAGACAGTACTGCCCCCACTCCCACCTCCGACGCATCAACCTCCACCACAAAAGGTTTAGACACGTCTGGTTGCACCAGAATGGGGGCTGAAGCAAAACTATTCTTCAGACGCTCAAAGGCACGTATAGCCACCTCAGGCCAGTTCGCCAGATCGGCACCCTTTTTTGTCATGTCCGTGAGCGGTTTGGCGATAGTCGAAAAGTGTTTTATAAACTTCCTATAATAATTCGCAAACCAAAGGAACCGCTGGAGTGCTTTCAGACTCTCCGGCCTCTCCCACTGCAGCACCGCTTGCACCTTAGCGGTGTCCATTTTAAACCCGGCTGCGGACACAATATATCCCAAAAAGGGCAACTCCTGGACAAAAAATAAACATTTTTCCAGCTTAGCATAGAGCTGGTTCTCCCGGAGCAACTGTAACACCTGCCTGACATGCTCCAAATGAGTGTCCCGATCGCTAGAATAAATGAGGATATCATCCAGGTATACAATCACAAATCTCCCCAGGACATGAGCAAATACATCATTAATAAAATGTTGGAAAACGGCAGGCGCGGTGGTCAACCCAAACGGCATAACCAGACTCTCAAAATGACCCTCAGGAGTGTTAAACGCCGTCTTCCACTCATCCCCCTGACGGACCCTTATGAGGTTATACGCCCCCCTGAGGTCCAGCTTGGAAAACCATTTCGCCCCCCGCTACCTGGTTGAACAAATCCGGGATTAACGGCATAGGGTAAGGATCACGGATAGTAATCTGGTTTAACTCTCGGAAATCCAGACACGGGCGTAACCCCCCATCTTTCTTCTTAATGAAGAAAAACCCCGCGGCTACAGGCGAGGACGAAGGCCGGATGTGTCCTTTGCTCAGACTCTCCGCGATGTAGTCTTTCAGAGCTTGTCTCTCAGGACCAGAAATATTAAACATCCTGGCCTTAGGTAATTTGGCCCCGGGTTTTAACCTGATCGCACAGTCATAGGCTCTATGTGGAGGCAGTTCTGAGCCACCCTTCTCAGAGAAAACATCTGCGAAATCCTGCAAAGCCTCCGGCAGGCTGGGCGTCACGGCGGACACACATGTGGCCAAGCAATTGTCTTGGCAAAAACCACTCCATTGTACTATGTCCTGAGTTTTCCAATCAATTACCGGGTTGTGTCTGGACAACCATGGAAAACCCAGGACCATTTGTGCTGGGAGATTACGGAGGACCCTACATGTAACCGACTCAGAATGTAGGACCCCAATGTGGAGTTTCACCTCTGCCACAAACTCCGTAATCTCCCCTTGAGGGAGGGGAACAGCATTAATGGTCACCACCTGTATGGGGTGAGGAAGTTTTTCAATCTTAAACCCGGCGGTGTGTGCAAACTCCTCATCTATGAGATTGGTGGCGGAACCGCTATCCACAAACACTGATATTGGTAGCTCTCTGCCCGCGATAATAACCTTGGCAGGGAGCATATATTGAGATACCATCATGGAGGATATGCATACGCTCAGTTGGGTCTCCTCCATACCCTCTGAGCTTAACAGTTTTCCGCTGATTTGACCCTCTTAGGTAGTGCCGGGCAAACGTTAATATAATGACCTCTTTTACCACAGTAGAAACATGCTCCGGGCTTCCGGAATCCCGGAGCGCGACGCTTAACCTGTGCCACGCCAGCAATCTGCATAGGTTCAGGGGACTCATCTACTTCAACCACACTTGCACCTCTGCTTTCCCCCAGAGGTAGCGTCTCCTGTGCCCCCTGACGAAAACGGCGATCAATACGTATCACCAAACTCATGGCAGACTCCAACGATGCCGGAGACTCATACATCAGGAGGGCTTGTTTAACCCTCCCTGACACCCCATGCATAAACTGGCTCCTCAGCGCTGGGTCATTCCACTGTGTGTCTACGGCCCAGCGGCGAAATTCCGAACAATAGTCCTCTGCCAAGCGCTCCCCCTGGCGGAGGGCGCGGATTTTAGATTCCGCTAGAGCCAGTCGGTCAGGATCATCGTAAATGAGCCCGAGGGCAGAAAAAATATTATCAACAGAATGAAATGTAGCAGAGTCAGCTGGTAAGGAAAATGCCCATGCTTGGGGGTCACCACTCAGTAATGACAACACCAGCCCTACCCGCTGGGCCTCATTACCTGAGGAGATTGGCCGCATGCGGAAGTATAACTTGCAGGCCTCCCGAAATACGACAAATTTGCTGCGATCCCCTGACAAACGTTCTGGCAGCGGAAACTTCGGCTCTGCACCGATACCTGCAGATGCCGTTTGCACCTTCGCTACTACCAGGCCCTTCTGCTGAACTGCCCCTTTCAACTCGGAGACCTGTAAGGACAGCACCGCCAACTGGCGGGTTATGGAATCTAATGGATCCATGGACTCCTGAAAAAATGTGGCCGATTATAATGTCACGTGGGGCTTAGTCCCACTAAGGCTGTAATACCAGGGGGCCCTGTGATGTCCCTATAACTAGGGGAAACCCTGTCTGACCCTCAACCCAGGGTTTTTGCTGATGGTGCAAATGCCTGAGCCTCCAACCTTTCCTTGTCTCCTGCTCAGCCCTGCACTTAACCCTCCACCCTCCACCCAGTGAGGAGACACACCACCAAAGCCCCCACACAAATAAAGACAGACAGGGAGAACTTAAACTGCACTGCGCCGCACACACACAGGAATATACAGTAATGTGAACAGGGCACAACTAAACACAAATATGGGAAGGAGAAAGGATAACAACGGATCATACGACACCAGATACGAATCTCTCTCTCTGCAACACCTCCACTCCAGACCGGAACCACTTGGTATGAAACACAAGCTATAATCGGCGACGCCCATAGGCCAGCATGACTATTTAAAGACCGTGGGCGTGACTAACCATCCAACCTGGTCTCCAGCAGGATTAACCCCCGAGAACCTGAAGATCAGGCCGGCGCCACTGAGGCTATAGTGGCTGGAGGTGGAACTACCTCTGCCTGCCGGACGCTGTGGTGTGAACAGCGTCCGACATGACAGAGGGTCGAGAAGAGAGTTTTCTGAGAGATAGCGGATAAGACGGGAGTGGACCAGGCGTTCCAGGAGTTTAGAGATGAAGGGAAGATTAGAAACAGGTCTATAGTTAGCGGCACAGTTTTGGTCGAGGGATTTTTTTTAAGTAGTGGATGTATGATGGCATGCTTAAATGAGGAGGGAAAGATACCAGAAGAGATAGAGAGGTTAAATATTTTAGTTAGGTGAGGGGTGACAGCAGGGGAAAGGGTCTGGAGTAGATGTGACGGAAATGGGTCACTGGTGCAAGTGGTTGGGCGAGAAGATGCAAGGAGCCTGCTTACTTCTTCTTCTGTGACTGGTTCAAAGTCAGAGAGTGAGCTAGATGCAGTGGGGGAGGGAGGACGGTGCATGGTATGAGGTGATTGGGAGATAATTTCCCGTCAGATCTGGTCAATTTTTTCTTTGAAGTAATTGGCCAGATCGTCAGCTCGAAGCTCCGTGGTAGGGGCCTGCACTCTTGGGTTGAGTAGAGAATGAAAAGTGTCAAAGAGACGTTTAGGGTTATTGGACAGTGAGGTGATAAGGGTGTTGAAATAGGTTTGTTTTGAGAGGTGAAGGGCAGTGTTGTATGTTCGAAGCATAAACTTATAATGGATGAAATCTCCGGGTAGGTTGGATTTTCTCCACAGACGTTCGGCGCACCTGGAGCACCGCTGCAGGAAACGTGTTTGCAGGGTGTGCCAGGGTTGTCGCCGTCTGTGTTATGGTGTTCTATGTATAGGAGGAGCAAATTCATCCAGGGCACTTTGAAGTGTTTCATTGTAATGCTTCAATGCAGAATCAGGACATGAAAGGGAGGAGATAGGGACCAATGAAGTGTGCAAGTTCTTCATAAGTTTCTGGGTGTTAATGGCCTGTATGTTTCTATAAATATGGGCAGTGAGGGTAACCTGAGCAGCCTGGCAGTTCTTGATAGAGAATGAAAGAAGGTTGTGGTCAGAGAGCGGGAGAGGTAAGTTTGCAAAATAATCCACTGCACAAAGTCGAGAGAAGACTAAGTCGAGGGAGTTCCCGTCTTCATGCATTGGAGAATTAGTAAGCTGCAAAAGGCCAAACGAGGAGGTTAGAGATAAAAGGTGAGTAGCAGATGGGGAGAGTGGAAGAGCAATGGGGATGTTGAAATCGCCCATGATGAGGGTAGGGATGTCACAGGAGAGAAAATGTAGAAGCCAAGTGGCAAAATGATCCAGGAACTTATGGGAGGGGCCAGGAGGACGATATACCACCGCCACTCGCATGGAGAAGGGGGTGTAGAGTCTGATGGCATGGACCTCAAAAGAAGGAAAGACAAGTGAGGGTACTTGAGGGATAACCTATAAAGGTACATTTTGATGATAGGAGCAGACCAACGCCTCCACCTGCTCTATTGTCTGATCTTGGGGTATGAGAGAAGTGTAGTCCCCCGTATGAAAGAGCAGCAGCAGCGGTAGAGTCTGACTGCTGGATCCAGGTTTCAGTAAGAGCCAGGAGGTTAAGAGAATTAGAAAGGAAAAAGTCATGAATGAAGGAGAGTTTGTTACACACTGAGCGAGAATTCCAAAGTGCACAATTAAGAGAGACAGATGGCATGCAGGGAATATTAATAAGATTAGAGGGGTTTCTGAGTGTAGCAGTTGGGGGGTTTGACTTTCTATAACATGAGGGACCAGAGTTGGGAGCAATGTCTCCTGCGACTAGGAGAAGGAGGATAGAAAGAGTGAGCAGATGGTTAAGTGATTTGTGAGAGCGTCTCTGATGTTGAATGGTGGGACTGAATGGATCTGTGCACTTTAGCAAAGTGAAAAGAGCGTGAGTGCTATACATAGGAGAGGAAAGGAGTGAGGGGCCAATATGGACGGAGTGTAGAGAGTTAATACCAGGGCGGTGAATGTGTATAAATGCAGCGGCCAGGATATAAATTATACAAATGCATATGGTAAATAATTGGGGTTGCCCAAATGTACAGGGAAGAGATATATTTATGTGTCTTACCTGTCTCCTGCCCTGTCTAACTGCCATGTTATAACTGCCAGCGAACTTAGATACATGTACTTTGATTACATGTACATAAATGCCCCCTGCATAAAAGGTGATCATAAACCACCACTGCATCCGCTTGTAAGTTGACGTCCATTTCAAATGGTAGCCATTGATCATCTGAAGGTAGAGGCCAGCAGGACAGGCCATAGCTACATCTTAACCATCATTGATCAATACACCAAATTTCTAGTGGCCGTCCCTGTGAAGGATTTAACTGCCCAGACTGCACAGCGGTGGAGTAGGGAGAGGTAAGTATTGCAACTTGCAAGTGCTGTGGTCATGACCAAGCAGGGGGGGCACAATCGTGGTCGACGGTACTGGCACAGGGCCCCTCATAATACGCTGGTGTGTCTGACGGCGAGTGGGCCCTCCCACCGTCTGAGACACTGTATTGTACTATGAGGGGCCTTGTACCATTGCCGTCGGCCATCAGTGGGCCCATCCACCTGTTCAGAGCAACGGCACTTGCCCGGGTGCGCCAGGTCTAGACCCCAGCCGTTGGGGGAGGGGTGGGCTGCCCAGTTAGGGAGGTTTAAAAATTGGCATATGTAGATGTGTTGGCTGGACTTTCAGCTGCTGCAAATGGCGTAATTGGGCATGTCTGAGGAAGAAGAGGAAAAAAAACGAGGCACTTTTCTGGTAACCTATGTGTCATCAGGGGAAGGTGGGACAAAATTCTTTGAAACCCATGCATGGTTCATTTTAATGAAGGTTAGATCAACATTTTGGGTGGACAGACAGGTCCTTTTTTCTGTCAGGATTGATCCAGCAGCACTGAAGACTCTTTCAGATAACACACTAGCAGCAGGGCAAGCGAGCTCCTGTAAGGCATATTGTGCCAATTCAGGCCAGGCGTCCAGTTTAGAGGCCCAATAGTCAAAGGGGAATGACCTGTGAGGGAGAACATCGATATGGGAGGAAAAGTAGTTTGTAACCATAGTTGACAACTGCTGCCTCCTGTCACTTTTAATCGATGCAATATTAGCAGTTGTGTGAGCGGTACTTAAGAAATCATTATGTGGCCCCCCTGAGGCTCAGTCGCCAAAGAGGTACTGCACCTCCTCCTGAGGTGTGGTGCCCCACCATCTAGGTAAGTTGGAGGCTCCTGACCATGCTCCAACACTCTCAACCCACACAACAGGGTAGTTCAGCAAGCCACATTGCGGCTCCTTGCTTAGAGAGTAGCAGAGCACCTTTGGTGGTTCCCTGCTTGGAACACGAAACGTGCTGGGAGGTGGGTGGAGTTGAGAATTCATAAAAGAGCGGGAAGGTTTAGAATTACAGTCAGTCAGTCAGTAGGTCAGTCTGGGAGAGGAAGCCACTCAGAGAGGAGTGAGGAGAGAAGATCACTGAGAGAGGGATGGAGGAAGGAGGTGCTGCAGCAGACCTAAGTGACTGGGTCTGCTGGCACGGGAAAGGAAAGAAGGAGAAAGACATTGAACTGAAACCTGATCTTCCATAAGAGAGAGAGATTAGAACGGAACGAAGGAGTAAAAGGGAGCAGAGAGGACGTGGGTTAGAGGAAGAACCCTGCCTAGAAGTTTTAAGCGCAAGGCCGGGGCCCGGTCCCCGAGGTTGTATGGACACTAATGGTTTTGCAGCAGACACCAGTGGAGTAGTGGGCTGTAAATGCACTACTCCTATCTAAGACTTGGGGGCACAACAGCAATTTGGATAGTGAGCCGGGACTCAGGAGTAGAGAGTCCCCGAAACAGGCTACAGCTGTCCGCCATACAAGTAGAGTTCTTGGGAGCATCTGTCAGGAGGCACTCCAGTGTAACTCAGCACTTGGAGTACTTCACACTTAAAGGCGCTATAGAGGAGACGTTCAGAAAAGCACATGTTGGCGGAGCGTTGGAGAGGAGCATTTCATCTTGCCTGGAGGTTGACTGAGTCCCTGACCCGGAGGACACGGCCCGGAGGCAGGCACCTATGTGTACTACAGACTGTGAGTAAAGCTTTGGAACTGCAAGCCCTGGTGTCCTCCATTCATTCTTGCGCCAACGCATCCAGCCCCGCTACATCTGGGTACCAGCTTCTACACCACTTTTGCCTCTCCTCTTCCCCCACATCTACACTGCCCTAGGGCTACAGCTCCACCTGTGGGGAGCTCCACGATCTTGGCTGCAACACACCACCAGCCCAGAGGATCTGCATGCAGCGTCGGCCTAACATCTCGCTGCTGTGACACATCCTGCTGATACCGGCCCGGTACCGACGACCCCCCACAGCCCTGGGAGGGCGACCCAACTTGGAGTCACGAACAGGATGACGAGACACGATGCCATCGGGTTCTGTGTGCCTAAGATTTGTTGGACTTAAAACTTTTGAGAATGTGCAGAAGACCCAATTTAATAGACTGTAAAATGAACATTAAAAATGGCCGCTGGCGTGGAGAAGAAGGGCGTGACGATATGGGAGGTCCTAGAAAAAGACCGCGAACAGTCTTGGGCCTCCCCTGCCTGAATTACTATGTGACAGCAACATGGCCCACCCCCTGAGGGGTTCGTATACTGGCTTGGTATGGAGGCGCTGGAAGAAGACGCCGCCCCAAGAGGTAGGGGCAGAAGCCAGTGGCGGGAAAGGGGCCGAGACAGGAAGAAGAACGCCAGAATGCCATGATGGAAGAAGAGGGAAGGAGGCCTGCGGAGCGCGGGGAGGTGGATCTCCCCGGCGCCATGGCTGAAGGCTCGGACCCTACTTCTAAGATGAATCGACGGCAGCTGGAGGAGGAGATTGCCCGGCTGACCCAATGTTTGCGGCTGAGGCAGGAGGCCTTGTGGAGGCTGAACTGGCAGCGCGCCCAGGAGGGGCCTACACCTGCGGTAACTGCCGCTGCTGCACCAGAGCTTCCCCAGGCAGATTCCGTGGAGCCTGCCGCCGCCATCACACCACCGGCAGCATCCGGAGCCCCCTCGCTGCTGCCACAGGAAGAATTGTATGAGGCCCCGTGAGCCGGAGCGGAGGAAGAGGAGCTCCCGCCCGGACCTGACGTGGCTGCGCAGGTCCCTACAGAGACCCCCGCGGATCCGGAGCTGCCATTAGCTCCACCGCTGTCCCTGGTATCGCACCAACCGGCGTCCACGGCCACTACGCCGGCACCGGAGCAGAGACCACACTGCCAGGAGGCTCCAGGTACGTCTGATGTCCGTGCACCTGAGAAGGCCTTGGGGTGTACTGCGGTCGCAGCGGCTGGCCAGGTCATGCTAGATCTGGTCTGGGACTGGGATGCCTGTCCCCGAGGGGAAACACCAGAACCCCTGACGGTGCTGCCGCGGTACAAAACCAGCCTGGATCGGTCCCGGGAGGAACGGGAGGATGAGGAGATCTGGGCTAGTTGTCAAGCTACCATCCGGCAACTGGCAGCTGAACACCGGGAGAGGGAGCAGCGCCGGCTAGCGGTACTAGGCCCAGATTTGGACCGGAAGGAGCGGGTCCGTGCCGGTCATTATGGTCCCAGAGATGCAGCAGGTTGGGGTCACGTCCTGAATGTGAATCATGAGAGGGGGTTCGGCTTTATCCATGACCCTAGCCGAATCTCCGATCTGTTTTTCAACCGGAGAGACGTAGAACCTCATTTGAGAAAAGGGCACCCTGCAAGGAACCTAAGCCCGGGAGATCATGTGACCTTCACCAGACATGAAGGATTGAGAGGCTGGTACGCGATGAATATCAGGCAGGTCCCGGAGGATCTCATCAAGACCTGCAGGCAGAAACCACCTACTGCCCCCATGTGCCAAGGTGTGTCAACACAAGTCCCACAGCCAAAACTACAGAGAACCACAAGTTTGACCCCACTGGAGGAAGAATACCTGAGGACTGCCAATGCGTTTCTCTCATCTGGTAGCGGTTCCAGCCCAGAAACCCCAGGAGGGGATAACCATTAGTCAAGATGCTTCTTGAAATAACTCTCGTTACCCAGGAGGGTATTTGCACAGTTGTGCTTTGATTTCTATTATGTTTTAGTTTTGATTTTTTCAGTGTTGCCCTGTTTTGTTGGCAGCCCTTTCCATTTGAACTACAGAGATCATGAACGCTGAATGGTCCAGAATTGCTATTATAAATAGTTGCACCTCTTTAGGTGCCCTCTCTTGGTTTTACATGGACACTTTGCGAAGATAAGGTCTACCTCATCTGGAGTATGACTCCAATCAAAGGACACTGCAAGAGATCCCGGCTGGGAGCGGTATCCAGCATTTACAAGAATTGTTGAAAGTTTTAATGTGAAGTATTTGATAATGATGTGTCTTATAAGAGTATTGGTAACTAGGAAATGGCTTTTATATAGAATTAAGAATGTTTTGATAGAGAGATGAGAGATTTGAATAAAGAATTGAAAATGTAGGTGATGAACCAGGCACCACGGTTGTCACTCAGAGTTAAAAGGAAGTAGAAAATGTGCACTAAAGATGGAAAGAAATGTGTTGATGAAGTATACTGAAGTGATAGTGAGTAACAGATAATAGCACTTTGAATTACGTATTGTATTGAAAATTGCAATTTTGACTTAAGATTTTAGATAGTTAATTAAAAATTGTTTGCAACGTTCAAGAATGAGTTCCTCCCACATTGGGAAGTTTAGTATAAGACATGTTTATTCGGCATTACAAAAATTTGTATGTTAGCTCTGTTTAACTTGCAGCCCGCGGACGTGCTGTGTTTAACGGGGGGGTATGTGGCGCCCCTGAGGCTCAGTCGCCACAGAGGTACTGCACCTCCTCCTGAGGTGTGGTGCCCCACCATCCAGGTAAGTTGGAGGCTCCGGACCACACTCCAACACTCGCACCCCACACAACAGGGTAGTTCAGCAAAGCCACATTGCGGCTCCTTGCTTAGAGAGTAGCAGAGCACCTTTGGTGGTTCACTGCTTGGAACACGAAACGTGCTGGGAGGTGGGTGGAGTTGAGAATACATAAAAGAGTGGGAAGGTTTAGAATTACAGTCAGTCAGTCAGTAGGTCAGTCTGGGAGAGGAAGCCACTCAGAGAGGAGTGAGGAGAGAAGATCACTGAGATAGGGATGGAGGAAGGAGGTGCTGCAGCAGACCTAAGTGACCTGGGTCTGCTGGCACGGGAAAGGAAAGGAGAAAGACATTGAACTGAAACCTGATCTTCCATAAGAGAGAGAGATTAGAACGGAACGAAGGAGTAAAAGGGAGCAGAGAGGACGTGGGTTAGAGGAAGAACCCTGCCTAGAAGTTCTAAGCGCAAGGCCGGGGCCCGGTCCCCGAGGTTGTATGGACACTAATGGTTCTGCAGCAGACACCAGTGGAGTAGTGGGCTGTAAATGCACTACTCCCATCTAAGACTTGGGGGCACAACAGCAACTTGAATAGTGAGCCGGGACTCAGGAGTAGAGAGTCCCAGAAGCAGGCTACAGCTATCTGCCGTAGAAGTAGAGTTCTTGGGAACATCTGTCAGGAGGCACTCCAGTGTAACTCAGTACTGGGAGTACTTCACACTTAAAGGCGCTATAGAGGAGACGTTCAGAAAGGCACATGTTGGTGGGGCGTTGGAGGGGAGCATTCCATCTTGCCTGGAGGTTGACTGAGTCCCTGACCCGGAGGACACGGCACGGAGGCAGGCACCTGTGTGTACTACAGACTGTGAGTAATGCTTTGGAACTGCAAGCCCTGGTGTCCTCCATTCATTCTTGCGCCAACGCATCCAGCCCCGCTACATCTGGGTACCAGCTTCTACACCGCTTGTGCCTCTCCTCTTCCCCCACATCTACACTGCCCTGGGGCTACAGCTCCACCTGTGGGGAGCTCCACCATCTTGGCTGCAACACACCACCAGCCCCAGAGGATCTGCATGCAGCGTCGGCCTAACATCTCACTTGCCGAACACCACAGGTGGCGTCACAAACTATTCATTCAAATCATTACATCCCCCCATTACTTGGGCACCCAAGGCCATGGACCGGGTTCCCGCTGCTGGGACACATCCCGCTGATACCGGCCCGGTACCGAGTACCCCCCACAGCCCTGGGAGGGCGACCCAATTCCACAAAATGGTCATTAAACCCCTGTCTCCAACGCCACTTCTGCTGTGTGCACCACGAACACCTCTTCCATTGTGCCCACTACGGCTCGTGGGAGAACCAGCACCACTGCTGTGTGCTGGGAAAGCCTCAAACAAACGGTTTACCTGAGTTGCTTGTTTGTTTGCCAATATTATCTCTAGGTTCTCCTGTGGCATGATGTTGTGTAATTTGCCTTTGTAGCGTGGATCGAGGATGCTGGCCAGCCAGTAGTCATCATCCCTCATCATTTTGGCAATGCGGGGATCCCTTTTTAGGATCCGCAAGGCATAATCGCACATGTGGGCCAATGTTCCAGGTGTCAATGATGCACTGCCCGTGGTGGGTGGAGGAGCAGTTTCTGGCAAATCCACATCCCTACAGTCACGCACAAACACTGTACCTGACCTTGGAATGCCAACATTTTCTCTTGCCCCCTGAGAAACATCCTCCAGCCCAAAATAACCATCCCCCTCATCCTCCTCCTCTTCCTCTACCTTGTCCAGGACAGTTCCCTGACCAGACAATGGCTGACTGTCATCAAGGCTTCCCTCCTCCTCCTCCGCCACAGACGCCTGATCCTTAATGTGCGTCAAACTTTGCATGAGCAGATGCATAAGTGGGATGCTCATGCTTATGATTGCATCGTCTGCGATTACCAGCCATGTGCATTCCTCAAAACACTGAAGGACTTTACAGAGGTCTTTCAGCTTTGACCACTGCACACCCAACAATTCCATGTCTTCCCTCAAACTGCCTGCCCGTGTATCCTCCCACAAATGCATTACAGCCTGCCTCTGTTCGTACAGCCTCTCAACCATGTGCAGGGTGGAGTTCCACCTTGTTGCAACGTCTATGATTAGGCGGTGCTTGGGGAGGTGGAGCAATCGCTGCAGCTTCTGCATACAACTGGAGTGTACGGCCGAGCGACGGATGTGCGAGCACAGTCTTCGCACCTTATGGAGCAGGGATGTTAACTCCGGATAATTATTAAGGAAGCACTGCACCACTAGGTTCAAAGTGTGAGCCAGGCAAGGTATGTGTGTGAGTTTTGCATGGGCTATGGCTGCCACAAAATTACGGCCGTTATCACTGACTACCTTGCCTGTCTCAAGATGTAGACTGCCCAGCCATGACTCTGTTTATCGCTGCAAGTAGTCGGCAAGTACCTCCGCGGTGTGTCGTCCAAAGACATCATTTTTAACACAGCCTGCTGACGCTTACCAATAGCTGTTCGATAGTGGGACACCTCGTGTGCAACACTGCCAGCTGCGGATGTAGTGCTCGTGCGACTGCGCTCTGTGGACGAGCTTTCGCTGATAGACGATGAGAAGGAGGAGCGAAAGCCTACAGCCAACTGTTTTCTATACCGTGGGCTAGGCAGCACTGTTCCACCGCCGCTGTCCCCAGTGGAGCCTGCATCCACCACATTAACCCAGTGCACAGTGATGGACACATAACGGCCCTGGCCATGCCTACTGGTCCATGCATCCGTTGTGAGGTGCACCTTTCCACTCACTGACTGTTTTAGTGCATGGACAATGCGGTCTTTCACATGCCGATGGAGGGCAGAGATGGCTTTTCGAGAAAAGAAGTCCGACTGGGTAGGTCATAGCGTAGGACAGCGTAGGCCAGGAGGTCGCGGAAAGCTTCGCTTTCAACCAAACGGTAGGGCATCATCTCTAATGAGATTCGTTTGGCAATGTAGGCGTCCAAGCACAGTGTACGCAGATGAGAGGATGAGTACTTTCTTGTCCTACTCAGTGTCTGGTAGGGTGAGCTGGACCGGAGAGCTGCATAAGGGGGAAGTAGCGGTGGACCGGATGGAGTGAGAGGGGGTTGGTGATGGTATTGGTGGTGATGGGCTAGATTCAGTGTTGTGTTGCAAAACCGTTGTGATTCCCTGAGTGCTTTTGCCTTGCGACGACACCTCCACATTTAGTGCTGGTGGTGTGCTTAATGGTGGCGGTGGTCTTACAGTGGGGGTAGCGATGGAGCGTTGTTGGCTACTTTCAGTCGGAGCAGGTGCACATGTTCTACCTGAGGCTTTGTAGTCCGTCCACGCTTGCAAGTGCATGTTGATTAAATGTCTAAGCATGCAACTGGTATTCAAATTTCTGAGTTGTTTACCTTGGCTAAAGGTCCTTCCGCACTTCTTACAGGTAATCTTTGCCTCATCAGTAGGATTTCGGACAAAGAAGTGCCACACTGCACTCTTCCTACTATGGTAAACATTTTCTCTTTTAGTTTTTGTTCCACGTTTTAGGACAGCTACGGGCCTGCTAGATAACTGCTGCTGCGATGTCAATGCCTGCTGCGGATCCTTCTCCTTATCTGAACTATTGCCAGCGTCACCCCAATGGATGCCAATCCGGGTCCATAACTGAGTCATCCATCACCTCCTCTTCAAAGTCATCTGCACCTTCCTCTTTAGTTTCCTCTGTGTCACCGTGTAAGGTGGTATAGTATGCGGGAAGGGGCACCTGGGTTTCATCAGGGTCAGATTCTGGCTCAATAGACTGCGAGGGCAATGTAGTGCTGTGGGTCAATGTACCAGCAGAATCATCTAGCAGTGGCTGTGCATCAGTGCACTCCATGCAAGATTCATCTTGGACTGGGGAATTCAGGATTTGACTGGATAACCCAGGCATGGTATGTGAAAAGAGCTCCATAGAGTAATCTGAAGTGTGGGCTGCCGCATCCTTAACTTTTGGTGGGGGTGAAGGACACAAGGAAAGGGTTTTTTTATGACCAGAACCCTGCACTGACGACTCCGTGCTTGCAGGTTTCGACCGTTCAGAAGAGGAGGCAATAGAGCTGGTAGCTGTTTCGGCAATGTACGCCAAAACCTGTTCCTGATGCTCCGGCTTTAAAAGCGGTTTTCCTACTCCAAGAAAAGGCAACCTTACAGGCCTTCTTGGGCCAGAGGATGACGCAGGCTCAACACCTCCTGCCTTAGCTGCTATTTGCTTTTGCCAGAAGCAGCCGATGCACCACCACCATCAGTACCAGCTGCACCCCCCTGCCCACGTCCGCGGCCTCTTCCACCATACTTCCTCATGTTTGGGAAAATGTACCAAAAATACCAGCAGAGAGATGGTACTGTATGAGGAGCGTCCAGCTGTGTAAGGTGTATTAAACAAATTAAATCAACGTATATATTATGTTAGTCACAGACGCCCTCACAGTATGTATTGGACCGTAATCCAACAAGCAGATATACGGAACTGTATCAGAAGTGTACAGCTGTATACGATTTTTGTGCAACTAACAATCTTTGTATATGAATTTACAGAGTGTCACACACACGCTGACTAGGTATAAAAGTGACTGTAATGCGAACGGCAGATATACGATACTGTTGGAGAATTGGACAGCTCTATACAATGTGTGTAAGGAAAATTGTCAAGCTCCGTGTATTTGTATATGGACTGACACACGCTGTCTCTGTCTAGTTTTGACCGTGATCAAACAGCAGATATACGAAACTGTTTGAAAAATGGACACGACTCTAAGGTGTAGGTCTGGAAAAACTCCTCGCTTTTTTCCAGAGTCACACACAGGTAGCTTCTATTTGTCTGTGCTAGAAGATGGTACACGGTAGTGTGTGAGGAGCGTACACCGCTGTATGGTGTGTGTATGTAAAATTGTCAAGCTCTCGCAGTTTGTATTGGACCGTAATCCAACAAGCAGATATACGGAACTGTTTTAGAAGTGTACAGCTGTATACGATTTTTGTGCACCTAACAATCTTTGTATATGAATTTACGGAGTGTCACACACACGCTGACTAGGTATAAAAGTGACTGTAATGCGAACGGCAGATATACAATACTGTTGGAGAATCGGACTGGTCTATATGATGTGTGTAAGGAAAATTGTCAAGCTCCGTGTATTTGTATACGGACTGACACACGCTGTCTCTGTCTAGTTTTGACCGTGATCAAACAGCAGATATACGAAACTGTTTGAAAAATGGACAGGACTCTATGGTGTAGGTCTGGAAAAACGGAAAAACTCCTAGTTTTTTTTTTTCCAGAGTCACACACAGGTAGCTTCTATTTGTCCGTGCTAGAAGGCACACGGTAGTGTGTGAGGAGCGTACACCGCTGTACGGTGTGTGTATGTAAAAAATTGTCAAGCTCCGTGTATTTGTATACGGACTGACACACACTGTCTCTGTCTAGTTTTGACCGTGATCAAACAGCAGATATACGAAACTGTGGCGCCCCCAGGAGTATGGCCACCACAATGGCATTGCCTTCCTCCAGGGAGGGTGATGTCATGCCTGGAAGCAAGGAAGGGTCTCTCTCGCAGTTAACCTACACATGCAACACAGTACCACTCCAGGCCAGCAGGGGGGACTCTGAACCGGAATTAAGGGGAGGAGTGCTCTCTGAGGGCCAAGAGGAAGGAGTGGTCGGTTAGTCTGAGGAGGGTGAAGTGTGCAGACGTGGGGAAGAAACACAGAGATCGAGCAGAGATGAAAGGCTCATCTCCAGTGAGAGCGCATGAACTGGAGCCTGGTCTCCACGGTTGTATGGATACTAATGGTCCTACAGCAGATACCAGAGGAGTAGGAGGCTGTAAATGCACTACTTTCATCTAAGACTTGAGGGCACAACAGCAACATTGATAGTGAGCCGGGACTTAGGAGCAAGGAGTCCCCAAACAGGCTACAGCTGTCTGCCATACAAGGAGAGATCTTGGGAACATCTGCCAGGGGGAACTTCAATGTAACTCAGTACTGGAGATCCCTCAAATAAGCACTAGGAAGGATACTGCACAGCCCATCTGCTGAGAGAGAATCCCTGAGTTGCTTCCAGGCTAGCCTGCTCCGGTACCATCTGTAATCAGGACCCTGGACTGCATTTGTCAAGTAAAGGTACAGAAACTGCACCCCGCTGTGTCTTGTCTGCTTCATACCCTTCCGGCACCGCTACATCCCCGTGCCAATTACATCTACACTGCCCTGGGACTACAGCTTCACCTGTGGGGAGCTTTTACATCTTTGCTGCACCATCAGTCCCAGCGGATCTGCATGCAGCGTCGGCTTAACATCTCCCTTGCCGAACACCACAGGTGGCGTCACGAACTATCATTCAATTAACTACATTCCACCATTCAATCTCCCCTTTTTACATTGGGCGCTCAGGGCCACCGCTGCTGTGACACATCCCGCTGACACCGGCCCGGTACCGAGTACCCCACAGCCCTGGGAGGGCGACTCAAAACTGTTTGAAAAACGGACACGACTCTAAAGGTGTAGGTCTGGAAAAACTCCTCTTTTTTTCCAGAGTCACACATAGGTAGCTTCTATTTGTCCGTGCTAGAAGGTGGTACACGGTAGTGTGTGAGGAGCGTACACCGCTAGACGGTGTCTGTATGTAAAATTGTCAAGCTCCGTGTATTTGTATACGGACTGACACATGCTGTCTCTGTCTAGTTTTGACTGTAATCAAACAGCAGATATACGAAACTGTTTGAAAAACGGACACAACTCTAAGGTGTAGGCCTGGATAAACGGACAAACTCCTCAGCTTTTTCTTCCAGAGTCACACCCAGATAGCTTCTATTTGTCCGTGATACCAGTCGGTACACGGTAGTGTGTGAGGAGCGTACACCGCTAGACGTGTCTGTATGTAAAATTGTCAAGCTCCATGTATTTGTATACGGTGTAGGGATTCGCTCTGGTAGGCAATAGCCAGGCGGCAGTAACGAGGCAATACACAGGCATAAAGTCCAATTCCAGTGGTTTTAATATCACTCAGTAACCAGCAGCTTAACAGAACATAAGGAAAACCAAACACATACTCCAGCTTGGAGAACCACTGGTCCCAGACTCACCCCTTGCACGGGACGGGCGTAACTAAACGGCTGCCAGGTCCTGCGGCATCCGCCAGGTGCCATTCCCGGGGTTCTTCCGAGTCTTGCTGCTATAGTCCTGCAGCACGGGAATCCTGTATACAAGTTTCAGGCTGAGTCCACACAAGTTCCTGTAGCTTCCAGAAACACACTCACACTGTGGCAATTACCAACCTCCATTACATAGGGCCTAACCCCCTCCCATCAGTGAGGTAGACATCACATGGGCTGATCACGTGACCCTGACATCATCGCAGGTCCCGTCTTTAGGGAAAAACCCAGCCAAACATTAATCTGCTGGGAGAAACATATCTTCCATCCAGTAAAATACCCTTTACTGTACCACAACGGACTGACACACGCTGTCTCTGTCTAGTTTTGACTGTAATCAAACAGCAGATATACGTCACTGCTGACGTCACTGAGGCTGCGGGGAGTCCCCGGCTGATCTGTGAATGAACTAATGACCATGAGAAAAAAGTCAGAAACTTTCCCACGGTAATTGGATCATCTCCAGACAGCCATTGAGGCTGTGCAGAGCTGAATCAATTCATTTTGTAGTAGATTACAGTGAGGCTGGTCGCATTAGCACCAGTCCTCATTGTAAACTATTTAACCCCTTCTGATGGATTGCAGCGTGGGACATGACTGAACGGCGGAGAGGTAAGGATATTGGTGATTTTTTATGTTTTTTTTTTTTTTTGCAGATCATGGTTTTTTGGGATTACCAGAGTAATAAAAATTTGTCAAAAACTTTGTGTATTTATTTCATTAAAAGACTTTGTAATTAATGTCTGTGTGTGGCTTTTAACCCTTTCTTAGTATAGGGTTAATAATGGTTCGGTGTCTTATTAACACCTCTCCATTATTAATCGGCTTAATGTCACATTGCAATGGAATGGTAACATTAACCCTTTGTTATATTAACCCATTCGCCACCGCCACAGGGCAATGGGAATAGAGAGGATAAGTGCCAGAATTGGCACATCTTATAGCTGCGCCATTTCTGGGGTGTCTGGGGGCAGATTTTTATAGCCGGGGGGGGGGCAAAAACAATGGTCCCTCTCATGGCTATTAAAATCTGCCCTCACTCACCTGCTTTACCTCTCTGGTTTATAAATAAACGCGGGAGCCCACGCATTTTTTACAACGAATTAACCCCTTAAATTAACACCTACACCTCCCAAATTTTGCACACAACCCCTCACCAAATTACTAGTCAGGGACATATAAAAAAAAAACATGGAATGAAATGGTTTACTGTATGTAAACCATGTGTCATTTCATGTCAGGTTGGGGAATGATTTGACAGAAGCCGGCAATTGAATTAGCGGCTATTCTGCTATGAAGAACTCTATGAAATATAAATATATATATATGTGTCTCAATGACATGTATATATATATATATATATATATATATATATATATACTGTATATAGATGTATTCTATATGTATATATCTATTCTTTCATTTCTTTATTAAACCTGTCAGTGTGAGTTTACTGTATAGCGCACTGAATTGCCGGCTTTCCTAAAAGACACCGGGTGCGTATTTCTCGCAAGTCACACGTGTGGTCCGTGTGTAATGTGTATTTTTAGCGCACCCATAGACTTGCATTGGCGTACTACGGGCGTAGTACGCTGACAATTGCAGCATGCTGCGATTGGCACGGACCATAGAATATACGCAAGAAAAATACGGCTGATGGGAGCTGCCCCATAGAGAATCATTGGTCCGTGTGCAATGTGTTTTTTAAACGCCTCTCACTCGTCCGTATTCCTCTCTAGTGTGAAGCCGGCCTAATTTTACTAAAACTGTAGCGAGCAGCCCAGTAAGTGATACATTTCTGGAATCAGGGTCTCTGCCCCTACATCATGCTTCTCTCAAATGACATAGCAACAACCTGGTGGCAGATTCCCTTTAATGCCACCTTGTATCCAAGTTGTGATAAAGCATGCACAAGGGTTTGAAGCTTTTCCCTGGAATATTACGGCTTGTATCATGCTGGATGTTTAATATGTGTATGGAAATTGATTACATAAAGCCTGAAGATGGTACAGAGGTGCTGGATTATTTTTAAATTTTTCGACATGTGTAAATAGAGATCCAGGGGAAAATCTGTGCACCCCCAGATGAGTGAGTTACAGCTGTCATGTTCTGGGGAACGTGCACAGCACATCAATACTGTATCGACCCTAAAATGTGTTATCTTGGCTTCTGGTCTTGTGCAATATCACTACCTCCTCTGCAGAGTCTCTCCACCAGCATGTGGCACACATGTCCTGGGCCTTTGTGAGGAGCCTCTCCACCAGCATGTGGCACACATGTCCTGGGCCTTTGTGAGGAGCCTCTCCCCCAGCGTGTGGCACACATGTCTTGGGCCTTTGTGAGGTTTCCTCCACTTTTTGGTCTGTACTTTTCTGCTAAACGATATAGTCCTTCAAAAAGTGCTGATCACCGCTTTATTCTCCCTCTTTTATGTCTGTTGTCTAGTTTACATTTTTTCGGACAGGTGTCTTTTTTGGTGGGGCACTGATGTGTGTCCCGAAAAAGTCTTGCACCTGGGTGAGATTTGCCATGTATTTTCTTGCATATGAGCCCGTCAGCCAGGTCTTCTGTTTCGAATCAAATTTTTGATGTGCAAAGAGTTCGGAACTTTCCAGATGACTTTTCACCGACACGTTGGCCGCTCTCTCCTCCCACTGGAACAGGAAGAGTTTCTGTTCGCTTTTCACTCTCCCCCATGTTCGTGCCATGTCCAGTGCTGTCTGTCCCCTTCTGTTGGTGACCTGTGTTTGGGCTCCATTACTTAATAGCTCTTGCAGGCAGTCATTTTGGCCCATGGCTGCTGCCACGTGAAGAGGAGTATTACCAAGCTGGGTGTGGTACTGTACACTGTGTCCTAAACAAGAGAAATATACTATGTCATCACAGCGGTCAGCAATGACATCAGATCTAAGTTGTAAATCTGGGAACACCACAGGCTAAAAGACCCCCAAAACACAGATATTTTGGCCAACAGCTATTTCCCCGACTCCCCAAGACACAGTAACAGTCAGCTTGGCTGAGCGCTCCGCTACCAGCAGATCCCTCTGGCAGCAGCTTATCTCGCTGCCGAACAAAAAGATCGGCTGCTGAAATTTCAATAGACGGATCCTTAATGATAGTGTTGGTCCCCTTAAAAATAGTCTGGGTGAAATGGTGGATGAGGATGAGGAAAAAGCCAATATGCTAAATGACTTTTTTTCAACAGTATTTACACAAGAAAATCCCATGACGGATAACGTGATCAGGGATAAAAATTCTCCGTTAAATGTCACCTGCTTAACCCAGCAGGAAGTACGGCGGCGTCTAAAAATCACTAAAATTGACAAATCCCCGGGCCCGGATGGGATACACCCCCGAGTACTGCAGGAATTAAGCACAGTCATAGATAGACCATTATTTTTAATCTTTAAAGATTCCATAATAACAGGGTCTGTACCACAGGACTGGCGTATAGCAAATGTGGTGCCAATATTTAAAAAGGGGACAAAAACTGAACTTGGAAATTATAGGCCAGTAAGTTTAACCTCAACTGTGGGTAAAATCCTGGAGGGTTTTCTAAGAGATACTATACTGGAGTATCTGGAGAAGAATAACCTTATGACCCAATATCAACATGGGTTTACAATGGACCGTTCCTGTCAGACTAATCTGATAAGCTTTTATGAAGGGGTAAGTTCCGGACTGGACCAAGGGAATGCAGTGGACGTGGTGTACATGGACTTTTCAAAAGCTTTTGATACGGTGCCACACAAAAGGTTGATACATAAAATGAGAACAATGGGGATAGTGGAAAATATGTGTAGGTGGGTTAAGAGCTGGCTCAGGGATAGGAAACAAAGGGTGGTTATTAATGGAGCACACTCGGACTGGGTCACAGTTAGCAGTGGGGTACCACAGGGGTCAGTTTTGGGCCCGCTTCTTTTTAACATATTTATTAATGACCTTGTAGGCGGCATAGAGAGTAGAATTTCAATATTTGCAGATGACACTAAACTCTGCAGGGTAATCAATACAGAGGAGGACAATTTTATATTACAGGTGGATTTATGTAAACTAGAAGCTTGGGCTGATAAATGGCAAATGAGCTTTAATGGGGATAAATGTAAGGTCATGCACTTGGGTAGAACGAACAAGATGTATAATTATGTGCTTAATTGTAAAACACTGGGCAAAACTGTCACTGAAAAAGACCTGGGTGTATGGGTGGACGACAAACTCACATTTAGCGGCCAGTGTCAGGCAGCTGCTGCAAAGGCAAATAAAATAATGGGATGCATTAAAAGAGGCATAGATGCTCATGAGGAGAACATAATTTTACCTCTATATAAGTCACTAGTGCGACCACACTTAGAATATTGTGTACAGTTCTGGTCTCCGGTGTATAAGAAAGACATAGCTGAACTGGAGCGGGTGCAGAGAAGAGCGACCAAGGTTATTAGGGAACTAGGGGGTCTGCAATACCAAGACAGGTTATTACACTTGGGGTTATTTAGTTTGGAAAATCGAAGGCTTAGGGGTGATCTTATTACAATGTATAAATATATGCGGGGACAATACCAAGACCTTTCTAATGATCTTTTTACTCTTAGACCTGTGACGGGGACAAGGGGGCATCCTCTACGTCTGGAGTAAAGAAGGTTTAAGCATACTCACAGACGCGGATTCTTTACTGTAAGAGCAGTGAGACTATGGAACTCTCTGCCATATGATGTTGTAATGAGTGATTCCCTACTAAAATTTAAGAAGGGACTGGATGCCTTTCTTGGAAAGTATAATATTACAGGGTATCTACACTAGCTACCTTAATATTGCGTTGATCCAGGGAGCTAGTCTGATTGCCGTATGTGGAGTCGGGAAGGAATTTTTTTCCCCAATGTGAAGCTTACTTGTTGCCACATGGGTTTTTTTTGCCTTCCTCTGGATCAACATGTTAGGGCAAGTTAGGATAGGATATGGGTTGAACTAGATGGACTTAAAGTCTCCCTTCAACCTTAATAACTATCTATCTATCTTACTATCTTCTCTCTCCCCATGTCAGCAGAATACATAAGAGACTATCCACCAATCCCACCAGCCATCTTACCAATCCGTGAAAGGAATCGCACTATGTGCAGGTGGCCGCGGTGGGCCGCGATGTACAGGGCTATGCCTGCTCTGGTAGACAGCCACTCTTTCTTCTCCATTGTATCCAAGCGTAATGAATTCTCGGTGTTGTGTGTAGAATCTGGGGTGACACCCACACTTATCAGCTGATGAGAAAATGGAAAAATGTTACTATGTAGTTCCAGAAGCCGCCATCACAGAACAGAAAGTGGTACATCGAGGTCCAACAATTAGGATTTGTCATCACTGTCTGATCAGTAAGAGTCTGACTAGCTGCGTAACTAGAGTGTGATGGGCCCTCGGTGCATGATTTGGGCTGGGGTCCCCCATCATTTATATAAATAAGATATATAGTAGTAGTCCGGTGGCTCTGACAGGATGATATGGAATATTAGGGGGAGTAGTCCGGTGGCTCTGGCTGACGGGATGATGTGGGATATTAGGGATAGTAGTCCGGTAGCTGTGACGGGATGATGTGGGATATTAGTGGTAGTTGTCCGGTGGCTCTGGCTGTCGGGATGATGTGGGATGTTAGGGGTAGTAGTCCGGTGGTTCTGGCTGACGGGATGATGTGGGATATTAGGGGTAGTTGTTCGGTGGCTCTGGCTGTCGGGATGATGTGGGATATTAGTGGTAGTTGTATATATATATATATATATATATATACATATATATATATATACAGTAATATATCCTCCAGCCTGGTATATGTCCCCCCGCTCTGACGGGATGATGTGGGATATTAGTGGTAGTAGTCCGGTGGCTGTGACGGGATGATGGGGGATATTAGCGGTAGTAGTCCGGTGGCCCTGGCTGAAGGGATGATGTTAGATATTAGGGGTAGTAGTCCGATGGCTTTGGCTGACGGGATGATGTGGGATATTAGGGGTAGTAGTCCGGCGGCTGTGACGAGATGATGTGGGATATTAGTGGTAGTAGTCTGGTGGCTCTGGCTGAAAGGATGATGTTGGATATTAGGGGTAGTAGTCCGATGGCTTTGGCTGACGGGATGATGTGGAATATTAGGGGTAGTAGTCCGGTGGCTCTGATGGGATGATGTGGGATATTAGGGGTAGTAGTCCGGTGGCTCTGACGGGATGATATGGAATATTAGGGGTAGTAGTCCGGTGGCTCTGGCTGACGGGATGATGTGGGATATTAGGGGGAGTAGTCCGGCGGCTGTGACGGGATGATGTGGGATATTAGTGGTAGTTGTCCGGTGGCTCTGGCTTTCGGGATGATGTGGGATGTTAGGGGTAGTAGTCCGGTGGTTCTGGCTGACGGGATGATGTGGGATGTTAGGGGTAGTTGTCCGGTGGCTCTGGCTGTCGGGATGATGTGGGATGTTAGGGGTAGTAGTCCGGTGGTTCTGGCTGACGGGATGATGTGGGATATAAGCGGTAGTAGTCCGGTGGCTCTGGCTGATGGGATAATGTGGGATATTAGGGGTAGTAGTCCAGTGGCTCTGACAGGATCATGTGGGATATTAGGGGTAGTAGTCCAGTGGCTCTGACGGGATGATGTGGGATATTAGGGGTAGCAGTCCGGTGGCTCTGACGGGATGATGTGGGATATTAGGGGTAGTAGTCTGGTGGCTCTAGCTGACGGGATGATGTGGGATATTATAGTGAATGTGGCTATGCGGAGTGGGCGGGGCTCTGTACTCAGCTTTATATATATAGATATAATCATTATAATTTGTTATAACTAACCATAGTTAGTTACTATGCCCGGGCAGCTCCGGGCTCTTCAGCTAGTATAATATAATGCACAGCTCATAGTTCTCCATATAGTATAGTGCACGGTCCATTGTCATCCATGTAGTAGTATGGCCACCAGGTAGTCAATGATTTTAAAATGAACAAAACCTCTCATCCGTTCCCCTGCCATGCGGTGTCCTCTTCTGAAGCTGCCAGTGACTTCAGCGCGTAAGCGATGGGAGCCAAAGAGGCACATCCAGCTGAAGTATTTTCTGGCATCAGCAGGACTCGGTGGCGACCGCCATAGTTATGCCCGTGAAGACCCATATTACTATCACTACATGGGCTATACACTACCTTGGCTAAGTCTCCTTTAGCTGCAAATGTTATCAGATCAGTTAAGCCATCATAATGCCAGACGCTCATAGACAGCGTTCCTCCTGGAATTACTGCATTAAACTTCAATGTGGAACTATCAGGCATGTCCCCTACGAGAGAAGAAACATGGAATTATACGAATAATGTGACTAGTAGATAGATAGTGAGGTTAAACCTAGGTTTTCAACTGCAGACACTACAACTCCCAGCATGCCCTGACAACTACTCCAGTAAGAGAATTGCACATAACACCACAGAACCTGCATGTATGCATAAACTTGTTCACACTACAGGAATCCTTACATAACTCCTGGTTGAGTTGAGGGGCTTTCCAACCCCATTAACCCTTTCCCAACATCTCTATAATGCTGCATTTCAGTTTGTATGGTGTGTGCTCAGTATGTTTAATTCTTTTTATCTTTATACGCCAAAATGTCCAATCTGTTAAAATATAAAATTATGTCACCCTACTCATCCTGCAAAAAACAAAGCCTCAGCTATAAAAAAAAAAAAAAAGATATGGCTTTTGGAAGAAGGGAAGGAAAAAACTAAGTTGGAAAAATTGGCCACGGATAGAAGAGGTTTAATTAGTCCTAATAGGACAGGTATATTTCTGCTCCACATAAAGGGATGATACGGAGCAATCATTCTTATTTGCAGTGTGGAAACAGCGCCACTTTTACCTGCAGGCTGTGCTTGGTACTGCAGCTTAGCCCCATTTATTTGCACAGAGCCCCCTATAATAATAATAATAATAATCTTTATTTTTATATAGCGCTAACATATTCCGCAGTGCTTTACAGTTTGCACACATTTTCATCACTGTCCCCGATGAGGCTCACAATCTAAATTCCCTATCAGTATGTCTTTAGAGTGTGGGAGGAAACTGGAGTACCCGGAGGAAACCCACGCAAACACGGGGAGAACATACAAACTCCTTGCGGATGTTGTCCTTGGTGGGATTCGAACCCAGGACCCCAGCGCTGCAAGGCTGCAGCGCTAACCACTGAGCCACCGTGCTGCCCCTATAAAGAGTCTGCTCCCAATCAGCTATCAGATACAACCACCCACCGTCATCCAGGTAGGACAGAGCCTGCAGGTGTTTGGGGATCCCAGCCAGCAGCTCCAGCTTCTCCTTCACCTCCCCCACCGTCACCAGCTGGCTGCAGCGAGCTACACGGAACTTCTCCCCGGTCTCCCGCAGCCGGACCTTCACAGTGAAGAGTCTATTACAAGGGGTGGTGGTCCCGGGATGCGGGGGCTTCATCTTCCCCCGAAAAGCCATGCAGAAAACGCGTACAAAACCAGTATCCAAGTCTCCTAGGTAACGCGTAAACATTCCGCACCTCCTCAAATCAGCGCAGTCTGCAAAGTCTGAACGTTCCAATGTTGCTAGGCAACCATAACTATGCTAGAGGGACTGATCTGTCGGATCACTGGGCAGTGTAAGGTCATACTGTGTTATTACCTCCTTTTAACAGGATATTGGGGGAGGGAAGCTCCTTATACTTTATGTAGGAAATACCTCAGTATATTTTATTTTTTAACCCCTTCCCTACACGGCCAATTTCCATTTTATGTGTTTCATGCGTTTTCATTTTTTAGGCCGGGGTCACACTAACCAACGCAAAATATGGTCCGTATTTTACATGCGTAATACGGATGAATGACCCCTAAATAGTGCTCCGTATGTCATCCGTAAGCAAGGTGAGGTCGTGTATTTTGCTCATGTCAGCATCCGTATGTAATCCATATGGCATCCGTATGGCGAGATTTTCTCGCAGACTTGCAAAATGGACATTTAACGGTTTTGAGGCCTGCAAACTATTTAAATCATTAGCCTGCACCCTATTTATTTGCTCAGGATCAGGTGGCAGCCTCCATTCTGTCCATTTGTGACCTTGTCTTGACTAGGTGTGTTGGTGTTGTATGTGCAACATGGCAAACAGTCTGACTTTCAGCACAACTGAGCAGGTTCTCTTCAACTGGCTTTTGTCATGCCGCTTTGGTCAACCATACCCAGTGATAGTGGATCCGCGGAGGAGGAGACGCATGTGGGTACATCCACTTTTGAGGCAACGACTCACAAGAGGTCATTTTCACCGCCTCTATTCTTCTCTGCGGGATCAGCCTGAAAAATTCTACCAATACTGTCGCATGAGCCTTACAACATTTGATCGACTCTTGGAGACAGTGCGCCCTGGGATATCATTTCAGGACACAAGGATGCGCAAAGCTATATTTGCAGAGGAGCGACTTCTACTCACATTACGGATGTACTACACAACCACATTCTCTATGTTCATGATGTGTTGCCCAAAGTATGTATTTTTTTTCTTTTTGGACTAAGTTTAATGCCCTCATCTTATTCCATATATGTTTAAACTTACAGACCAGAATGTTATGTCTAATATGTACTGAATATCACTTTGCAACTAAATATCTGTGTGTTAGTATATCTGAATCACTAACAAGTTTTGTATGTATGTACCTGGTCTTTTGTTAATTTGTGCATTCTAAAATGTCCCATTTCTGCTGTTCTTCAGCTTCCTGTCCACTGGCCTGTCTTATGCCGCCCTCCACCATGAGTTTCTCATTGGAAGATCTACCATTTCTGGCATAGTCAGGTCGACATGTAGTCAAATATGGTCAAGACTACATCAACTCGTCATGCCCCAGCCCAGGATGTAAGACTGGTTGAGGATATCAAGGGACTTTGCCCCGGGCGCAGCCAGCAGGAAGGTGCAGTCGGGCCGCCTAATGCAGCAGTCCACAGTGTCCTCCCTGGCGGCTGCGTTCTGCCGTCCCCCCCGGCCTGGGAGTCGGCGATTCTCTGTGTCAGCTGTCAAGCTGACAGCCGGCGCAGAGAAGGAGCGCGTGCCGGCTCCCAGGGAGCAATTATACTGGCGTCTATACAGACGCCAGTGAAATTGCAGCTCTGACTGCCGGGTCAGAGCGACGTTAGCAGCGTGATCAGGTCATGTGGTCACGCTGCTGACGTCACTCCACGGCGCCCTGAGAGAACCCTGGTGGTAAGTGTGCTCCACTGTGGAGCTGAAGAACCACCGAAGATGGGAGTTGGGGGGATTTGTAGAGGAGATGGGGGTTAATGTGTGTGGGGATTTGTAGAGGGCATGGGGGTTAATGTGTGGGATGCGGGTTAATGTGTGGGGGCATTAATGAGTGGGGATGGGGGTTAATGAATGGGGATGGGGCTCAATGTGTGGGGATAAGGGTTAATATGTGGGGGCATTAATGAGTGGGGTCGGGATGGGGGTTAATATGTGGGGGGTTAATGAATGGGGATGGGGGTTAATGTGTGGGGGCATTAATGAGTGGGGATAAGGGTTAATATGTGGGGGGTTAATGAATTGGGATGGGGTTTATGTGTGGAGGCGTTAATGTGTGTGGGGGTTAATGAATGGGGATGGGGGTTAATGTGTGGGGGCGTTAATGAGTGGGGATAAGGGATAATGTGGGGATGGGGGTTAATGTGTGTGGGGGTTAATGAGTGGTGATGGGGGTTAATGAGTGGGAATGAGGTTAATGTGTGGGGGTATTTGGAGTGGGGATGGAGGTTATTTAATGTGTGTGGGGGTTAATGAGTGGGGATTGGGTTAATGTGTGTGGGGATGGGGGGTTATTTAATGTGCGTGTGGGGAAATTTGGAGTGGGGATGGGGGCTTATTTAATGTATGTGGGGGGGATTTAATGTGTGTGTGAGGGATTTGGAGTGTGGATGGGGGGTTATTTAATGAGTGGGGGGATTTGGAGTGGGGATGGGGGATTTAATGTGTGTGGGGAGATTTGGAGTGGGGATGGGGGGTACTTAATGTGTGTGGGGGATTGGGGATGGGGGGATTTGGAGTGGGGATGGGGGGATTCAATGTGTGTGGGGAGATTTGAGGACACAAAATGAAGAGTATGTATGAGGAAACAGTATGGGGGATTGGTGCAGACACAGTATGATGGGTGCAGACAGTATGGGGAGCGAACGGGTTAATGTAAGTGGACACCATATGGGGAGTGAGGGTGATGGGATGTGTGCAGACACAGTATGGGGAGTCGGGGGTATGTGTGAGCAGACAGTATAGAGAGTGAGGGGGTAAATATATGAGGAAACAGTATGGTGAACAGGATGGATGTTAGAGGAGACAGTATGAGGAGGGAGGGGAATAGTGTGAGGCGACAGTATATTGCAGATATTTGTATTTAGGGGCATTATAATGACACTTCTATCTTTAAGGGGATCGTGTGGAGATTTGCTGCAGAAGACCGGAGAAGATGGAAGTCTGCAGAAACGGCTGGTGATGAGAAAACTCATCATGGGGTCTGGACAAGAAGAAGAAAAGGAGAACGACTCCAGAGATGACATCTATAAGGTACCTGGATGTAAATGTTATTTGTGACACTGACTAATTCTCAAGTTTTTATTTATGATAGGAACATTAAAGGGGTTGTCCAGGTTTGTCATGAGTCTGGAGTCATTCCTTGTGACTGCAGACTTCTGAATTCTCACAGTGCTCACTGAACGCTGTTAGGATTCTCTTGTGCCGGTTATTTACATACATGCGGTCACATGCAGACTAGACATGTGTGGACTCACTCAATGAAAATGAACGGAGCGAGGCCGGGCACGTCTAGTCGGAGTGTGGCCAGAAGTATACAAATCACATACTTGTGCTGACATGATTGTGCATCGGCAAGGAGAATCCTAAAAGTGTGCAGTGCATTCGTTGTGAGAATTCAGAAGCTGCAATGTCAGGATTCAGCTCTGCAGGTCCCAGTACTCATCACATGGACACTTCACTCATATGCGATTTTCCTAGCTATGGTCCTGTAACAACGAGCTTCTCTTCCTGCTTCTCTCAGTTTTTTACTGAACATTGAGCGCATTAGGGAGAGCAGCTCGTGGGTACATGGCTAAGTGTGCAAGTCGCATGTGTACTTGGGGGGGGGCGGCGGGCGGACCGAATTCTTGCCCCGGGTGCCAGAAAGCCTAGATACGCCTCTGCATATCCGGGTGCGTAAGCCGCCAAACTCTGGCTCACAATTCTTCAATTATAAACAATACTTTTCTGTAGTTTTGTTGGCTCTGGCCGACCCTCAATACAAGTTTATAATTGTCGACATTGGGGCCTATGAAAGGACGGGAGACTCTACAGTCTTCAATACTTCCATTATGGGTCGGCGGCTATGCACCAACCAGTTGGATCTACCACCACCACGCCAGCTACCAGGCTCCACTCAAGAATCTGTCCCTTATGTCCTTGTGGCAGATGAGGCATTTCAGTTAACGCACAATGTCATGAGGCCATATCCCCGGCGCAACCTGGACCACCGGCGCAGAATTTTTAACTTGCGCCTATCACATGCTCGGTGACTGGTGGAGTGTTCCTTTGGCATTCTTTGTGCCAAATGGCGGGTACTCTGCCATTCAGCTGAGTGAACAAAATGTAAATGAAGTACCATATTGTTCGGACTATAAGACGCACCGGACCATAAGACGCACCCCAATTTTCAGAAGGAAAATAGGGAAAAAAATAATGAGTCAAATGGGGGTCCGTCTTACAGTCCGAATTCAGCTTACCTGGGAAGGGATCCGGCACAGGTGGAGGAGTAGTCACAGGGGTCATTCAGTGGTCCAGGCCCGTGCGGGGGCGGCTCTGTGCTGGGGCAGGTTGGTTGTGCTGGGGCAGCTGTGCTGGGGCTGGGGCAGCTGTGCTGGGGTAGCTGTGCTGGGGCTGGGGCAGATGGGCTGGGGCAGCTGTGCTGGGGCAGCTTTGCTGGGGCAAGTGGCCTGTGCTGAGCTGGGGCAGGTGGGCTCTGCGGGGTGAGGGTGGAGGCGGGCTGTGCTCTGGGGCAGGGGCGGCGGTTCCGCCGGCATTTCCTCGCAGCCCGGAGGCCCCCGCACATCCCTAGCTGGCCGCCGCCATGTTGCGGTGGCCTCCAGGAACATGGACGCCGGAAAGATGGCCGCCGGTCCGGGGACGGCGCATGCGCGGGTTCAGATCTCGTCCCCGCCCGCTGCCACCACCGCACCGCAGGTTAGTATATTGTGACCATAAGACGCACCCCCCACTTTACCCCAAAATTTAGGGGGAAAAAGTGCGTCTTATGGTCGGAAAAATACGGTAATTAAAGCATGTGGCGTTCTTCATAACTTCACCAGGATACATGATTGTTCCTCCTCTTCTGGTGTTGTGCGTGGGTCGGACAATGTGTGTAGGGCGAGACCACCTATCAAAACTCAGCGTAGACCGCTTTCTGGGCTCAAAGTGCGTAATATTTTCATAAATTACTTTGTCACCTGAGGGTGAAACTTCTTGGCAAGAACATGCTGTGTCTATGTTATAATTTTTTGGTTTATGTGTGTCTAAATATATATATTTAAACTCCTTATGATTCTATGACTGTTTAATTGCATTAGTAAGCGTATGTTTGTATGCTGACACCTTTTTTTTAGAATTGACACAGAGACGTAAAATGTAGTAGACAAATGTTTACTTTTTCCTTATTTGTTTTTTTTAGAAAAACATATTATTGCCATATGATGGGCCAAATTGGCCTTTGTGCAGATGTGAAAACTGGGAACAAATAACATTTTCTGACAAACAAAACAACCACAAAACCATTAGCCAATACCAAAATAAATTTTGGTAGGTCGGGGGAGGAGAAGGTGGAAGACCAGCCTGTGTTTGCTGCTGGCTACTTTGCCCAACTTGGCCATTGCCCTGTGTGGGGGCATACTGTTGCCCATGATGTGGGTAGTGTACTGCCTCCTGGGATTGTGGTTGGTACTGGCCAGAGTGATACGGAGAGGGGCCTCTTGTTGGGGCTGGTAGGCCCGTGTCTCATACCCACCAAAATAGCCATGTCATCCCCAACCAGGTTGGGACCAGCCTTCAACACTGGGTGGCAACAAGTGGCCATATTGGTGAGGTTGGCTAGAGCCAGACATATGTGGCTGCTGTAGGAAAGGTTGGGTAGGGGGAGGAAGGGGGTGAGGTGTAGGCCCACGTATTTGAAGATCCTCAGAGCTTGCTTGAGCAAGCATGTGTGTGGGGTGTCTAAGGCGCATCAGATTCCTGGGGGAAAGCTGCCACCTCTCCAGATATTCAAATAACTCATATGGGGTATTGGGGTGTGTGCTTGCATCAAGCAGGATCTGAAAACCTCCTTGAATACGTAGCCTCACCTCACGGGAAAGGGCACGAAGATAAAGGGCCAGGCTGCGTGAGTATGCCTCCTCGCCATCATCATTATTAACTCTAGCCAGATAGTTCAGTACCCCTGTGTCAACAATGGTGCAGGGATCTGGCGCCTTCTTCTTCCTCGCCGAGATGGTCCAGCAGGCTGTGGGGAGCCCCGGATCTGGGCAGTTGGGCTGCTGCTGATGTTGCCCTGCTCCTCCTGTATGGCTGATGGTGCAGCAGCAGACGATCCTGCTTGTGGATGTGGTCCTGGTGGTGGGGTATGTGGTGCAGTCACTGGGTTTTCCTGAGACGAATCTTCACCCATGCTTCTTGGAGGGGGAGAAGATGGGCCAGCCACCTCTTCCCCTACAGTCCCAGGATCTATGATGGGCTCGGTATCTGAGCCAGTTTCTCTCTCCGTAAGGTAGGACTGAGTTCTGTTATAAAATAGAACAGAGCCAAAAATAAATCCTTTTTTTTTTGGCCCTGTAAAGTATCTGTGTAATGTGGTGTGAGGTATTTACTTACGGTCTCAGATCCAGAATAGGAGCGAGGAAGGAGAGGCGGTCATAATAGATATATTTCCTCTTTATGTGGCCCGCATCACCACTCCTGGACCGCTGCTGACGTTCCCTCCTGTATTGGACGCGGATGCTGCGCCAGCGTCTCATCACATCTTCCACTGCAATGTGACAAGAAATATTCTCAATTTCACATATTTGCTAGGTCAAATTTGCTACCAGTAGCCTAGGCATGTGGCCTTCTAGGGTGCGCTTTCTCCCCAGGGTGGCATATATAATTGGGGCATCCAGGCCAGATACACAGGGTCACAATAGTTCAGGTATCACGTAACTACACTTAATAACTTGGTTAGCTAGGAGGATGAGGAGCTTGTGGCCTGGGCCAAATTATGGCAATGTAAAACCATGGGTCACATAAAAATCTACCCGCCTCATGAGGCAAAAAGCCCATGCACAGGAAGGGGGGGGTGGCCTTATTCTAAATGCCTTTTTTGATGTGAGGTAACTTCAACCCCTTCACTACCAAGGGTGGTTTGCACGTTAGCACCCAGGCCAATTTTTACAATTCTGACCACTGTCCCTTTATGAGGTAATAACTCTGAAACGCTTCCATGGATCTTGGTGATTCTGACACTGTTTTCTCATGACATATTGTACTTCATGTAAGTGATAAAATTTCATTCAAATAACTTGTGTTTATTTGTGAAAAAAAAAGAAATTTGGCAAAAATTTTGAAATTTCGCGATTTTCCAGCTTTGAATTTTTATGTCCTTAAATCACAGAGATATGGCACACAAAAAACTTAATAAGTAACATTTCCCACATATTTACTTTACATCAGCACAATTTTGGAACCAAAATTTTTTTTTGTTAGGAAGTTATAACGGTTAAAATTTGACCAGCGATTTCTCATTTTTGCAACACCATTTTATTTTTACGGACCACATCACATTTGAAGCCACTTTGAGGGGTCTATATGATAGAAAATACCCAAAGTGTCACCATTCTAAAAACTGCACCCCTTAAGGTGCTCAAAACCACATTCAAGAAGTTTATTAACCCTTCAGGTGCTTCACAGGAATTTTTTGAATATTTAAAAAAAATGAACATTTAACTTTTTTTCACAAAAAAAATACTTCAGGTTCAATTTTTTTTATTTTACCAAGGGTAACAGGAGAAATTAGACTGCAAAAGTTATTGTGCAATTTGTCCTGAGTACACTGATACTTGATATGTGGGGGGAACCACTGTTTCGGTGCATGGCAGAGCTCAGAAGGGAAGGAGCACCGTTTGACGTTTTCAATGCAAAATTGGCTGGAATTCAGATCGGACTCCATGTCACGTTTGGAGAGCCCCTGATGTACCTAAACAGTGGAAACCCCCCACAAGTGACTCCATTTTGGAAACTAGACCCCCCCAAGGAACTTATCTCAATATGTGGTGAGAACTTGGAACCCACAAGGGCTTCACAGAAGTTTATAACGTACAGCAGTACAATTACAAAATCATATTTTTTCCACAAAAATGAACTTTTCACCCCCAATTTTCATTTTCCCAAAGGTAACTGGACACTAAAAGTTATTGTGCAATTTGTCCTGAGTACGTTGATACCCCATATGTGGGTGTAAACGACTATTTGGGTGCATGGCAGAGCTCTGAAGGGAAGCAGTGCCATTTGACTTTTTTGGCTGGAATTGAGATCAGACACCATGTCGCGTTTGGAAAGCCCCTGATGTACCAAAACAGCGAAAACCCCCCCCAAAAATGACACCATTTTGGAAACTAGACCCCCCCAAGGAACTTATCTAGATGTGTGGTGAGCACTTTGAACCCCCCCCAGTGCTTCACAGAAGTTTAAAATGCCCAGGCATGAAAATAAAAAAATCGTATTTTTTCCACAAACATGATCATTTAGTCCCCAATTTTTTTATTTTCCCAAGGGTACCAGGAGAAATTGGACCCCAAAAGTTGTTGTGCAATTTGTCCTGAGTATGCTGATACCTCATATGTGGGAGAAAACTACTGTATGGGCACACGTCGGGGCTCGGAAGGGATGTAGTGACGTTTTGGAATGCAGACTTTGATGGAATAGTCTGCGGGTGTCATGTTGCCTTTGGAGAGCCCCTGATGTACCTAAACAGTGGAAACCCCCACAAATGACCCCATTTTGGATACTAGACCCCCCACAGAACTTATCTAGATGTGTGGTGAGCACTTTGAACCCCCAAGTGCTTCACAGAAGTTTATAACGCCCGGGCGTGAAAATAAAAAAATCATTTTTTTTCCACAAAAATGATATTTTTGCCCCCAATTTTTTATTTTCCTAACGGTAACAGGAGAAATAGGACCCCAAAAGTTGTTTTGCAATTTGTCCTGAGTAGGCTAATACCCCATATGTGGGGGTAAAACACTGTTTAGGTGCATGGCAGAGCTTGGAAGGGAAGGAGCACTGTTATAAATGAGTCACCGTAGGAGGCAAAAACAGAAATACTAGCTAAGTCCAGAAAACTAGAGAAGTTGGCAGCTATCAGATTGCAGACCCCTGAACCTATCAACAACAACTAGCAGTAGCTGTGGGGGGTTCCTACGGTGCCCTAGACCCCTCGATCACAGCCGGAGAACTAAATAGCCTAAAGACAGAAAGGGAAATCTAAACTGCCCCAGAGCAGACCCCAAAGCAATAGGCAGCCCCCAACATATAATGATGGTGAAGCAAGATGAAAAAACACTCACACAAATAGAAAGATAGCTTGGGCCCCATCATTTGCTCAGCCTAACTAAATAGGACAGGATAGAAAAGCTGCTGTCTGCAATCTGCCAAAAACCCTATCAAAACAAGAGCCAACAGACTGATAGGGAAAAAAGCCCTGAAGATGCTAGGCTTCAAAAAGACTATATCAGTACTCAGGTATTTTCTGAAGACAGAGCAAAAAGGAATTCAGCTCACCCCAGCAGGGAATGGCAGAAATCCAGAAAAACAAGGCAAAACAAAACCAAAACACAAATGCAAAAAGCAGAGCAGAAAACTTAGCTTTTGAGGAGCAGGAATCAGACTGGTCTCCTAGAATCCCTCAGAGAAATCACCCGCAAGGCAGAAGGGCGTCGGCTGCCTTATATCCAGTCAGCAATTCCAGTCACCCAGTCATCATCATTCTGCTCAGGTGCTTTGTAATCAGCCTCACTACCTTCCTTCACCAGAAGAGGGAGTTCATCAGACCTCAATGGTGAAGGGGAAAATGAACTCACAACAGAGCACCATTTGACATTTTCAACGCAGAATTGGCTGGAATTGAGATCAGATGCCATGTTGCGTTTGGAGAGCACCTGATGTGCCCAAACAGTGGAAACCCCCCCAATTCTAACTCCAACCCTAACCCTAATCTCAGCCCTAATCCTAGCCCTAGCCCTAACCCTAACCCTCTCCCTAGCCCTAACCCTAATGGGAAAATGGAAATAAATACATTTTTTTCATTTTATTATTTTTCCCTAACTAAGGGGGTGATAAAGGGGGGTTTGATTTACTATTTATGGCGGTTTTTATATTTGGCAGCTGTCACACGCTAAAAGACGCTTTTCATTGTAAAAATAGTTTTTGCATCACCAAATATTGAGTGCTATAATTTTTCCATATTTTGACCCACTGAGTCATGTGAGGTCTTATTTTTTGCGGAATGAGTTGTCGTTTTTATTGGTATCATTTTCGGGCACGTGACCTCTTTTTGATCTCTTTTTATTCCGATTTTTGGAACGCAGAATGAACAAAAACCAGCGTTTCATGAATTTCTTTTGGGGGGTGCGTTTACACCGTTCCGCATGTGGTAAAATTGATTAAGCGGTTTTATTCTTCGGGTCAGTACGGTTACAGCGATACCTCATTTATGTCTTTTTTTTTATGTTTTAGCGCTTTTATGCAATGAAAACCATTTTATATAAAAAATAATTATTTTTGCATAGCTTTATTCTGCGAGCTATAACTTTTTTATTTTTTCGCTGATGATGCTGTGTCATGGCTCGTTTTTTGCAGGACAAGATGATGTTTTCAGCGGTACCATGGATATTTATATGCGTCTTTTTGATCTTGCGTTGTTGCACTTTTTTTTTAGCGATATGATAATAAATCATTATTTTTTGTTTTGTTTTTTATTCTTTAAGGGGTTAACTAATGGGACAGTTTTATAGGGCGGTTCATTACGGATGCGGCGATACCAAATATGTGTACTTTTATTTTTATTTCCAAAAAATGAATTTATTAGGGATTATTTTTTTTTTTTATTTTTTTTTTTTCAAAAAATTATCTTTACACTTTTTTTTAACTTTGTTAGGTTGTCCCAGGGGGGACATCACTGTCCTATGACAGATCGCTGATCTGTCACAGGCATTGAAGAGACTTCCTCTTGCCTGCGCTTTGCAGTCATTGAGGAAGACAGCTCCCTGCAGGCCCCCGAAGGTCCCCGTCGCCATCTTGGATCCAGGAACCTGCAGGAAAGCAGACCCCCGCGGCAGCGCTGCACATTGCGCTGTTGTGGGGGGCTCAGGGAAGCACGGAGGGAGCCCTCTCCCTGCCGATGCTTCCCTTTAACCCCCGGTACACCGCGATCGTGTTTGATCGCGGTGTGCAAGGGGTTAACGTGTCGGGGCGGTCCGTGATAATCAGCTGACACCCGGCCGCGATCAGCGGCGCTCACCATGTGGGTGCTGCTGATCGCTATGACGTAATATTCCGTCCATGGGAATTAGGTCCTAGGTCACATGGACGGAATATTACGTCCATTGTAGGAAAGGGGTTAAACAGTTTTTGGGTTGTACTTTCTCACTTGCTGCTGCTCCTCATGTGGCCAATCAGCAAAATCGTGGAACATCTGGTGACATATGCGCCTCCATGACGCCTCCTTTCTTGCCCGGTTGGCATAATGGGCATCACGATGGTCCCAGATTTCCAGGCGCTCCTGCACTAGTACAATCAGCATCTCCACATTGAGTAAATATGGCTCCATGATGCTGCAGGACTCCGTGGAGGCTGACTTCCTGGATGTCTGTAGTGCTTTTTGAGCTGATTAGCATGTCTAAGCTTCCTGATGATGGATTGGCCCATTTCCTGTCACCTGCCAAAAGACCTGCGTATTTCTCGCAAGTCACACGTGTGGTCCGTTTGTAATCCGTTTTTTTTCCCCACCCATAGACTTGCATTGGCGTACTACGCGCGTAGTACGCTGACATTCGTAGCATGCTGCGATTGGCACGGACCGTAGAATACAGATGAGAATTATACGGCTGTTGGGAGCTGCCCCATAGAGAATCATTTGTCCGTGTGTAATGCAGGCTTTTAACGCCTCTCACTCGTCCGTATTCCTCTCTAGTGTGACCCTGGCCTTACTCCCCTTCTGAGCCATAACTTTTTTTTTCTGTGTACGTAGACATATTAGAGCTTTATTTTTTTTGCAGGACGAGTTGTACTTTTGAATGACACCAATCATTTTTCCACAACAAAAATTCCAAGGGGGGAAAATTGTGGAAAAAAACCTGCAATTCTGACATTATTTTTTGGGAATTGTTTTTACGGTAAAACTGACCTGGCAATATGTTTCTGCTCATCAGTACGGTTTCGGCGATACCAAACATGTCCAGTATTTTTAAATTATTTTAGTGGTGAAAAAAAAATCAAAAGTTTACAAAAAAAAAACCAAAAAAATTTCTGGTTGTGTCGCCATTTTCTGAGACCTGCGGCGTTTTTATTATTCCGTCAATGGAGCTGAGTGAAGGCTTATTTTTTTCGGGGCTAGACAACGCTTTAACTAATACCACTTTGGGATAGATGTGATGTTTTGATTGCTTGTTACAGCATTTTTTGTGCAATTGCAGCCACCAAAAAGCGTCATTTTTGGCATTCTCGAATTTTTTTTCGTTTATGGTGTTTTCCGATTGGCTTAATTATTTTTATATTGTGATAGATCTGATTTTTCAGATCACGGAGATACCACATATTTGTATTTTATAAATATCTTTATTTTTAATGTAGGAAAAAGGGGGTGACTTTAACATTTTTTTTTTTAAATTTTTTTTTTCATATTCTTGTAAAACTTTTTTTTACTTTTCGCTGTTTTTCACTGTTCCCTTAGGGGACTTGAAGCTGCAATCGTCTGATGCCACAGCATCGCTGTACATAGCAGAAATCACGGTCTCCTTTTGAAGTTCGGCCACAGGCAGGAATTCAGAGGAGCTCCATAATTTCAAGTATGGAGGTCTTCTACAGACCTCCGTCAGTCATAGCACGCTATCGACGACCTACGATCACGTGATGGGCACGCCGATGGGTGTGTGAAATGATGCACTCCCATATCGGAGAGTGTTAAATGCCGCTGTCAGAGATTGACCTGCAGTGTATGGGCCAGGCTCACCCCGTTAGCCAGCTCCATAATCCTGCTTACGACTTGCGCCGTACATATACGGCGCATGTCGTGAAAGGGTTTAGCTTACCATTATGTTTCTCTATGCATTGACTCAAATGTAGAATCTCTTGTGAAACCAGAAAGAGTATGGGCTTGTACACATGTTGCATTTTTTTTACGCTTTTTCTATGCGACTTTTCCCTCGAAAACCACAACGTTACACAGTACTGGTAAAGTTAATGAGATTCCTAAAGTCTCAGGTGCCTGCTGCTTATTTTAACATTGCAGATTTGAAGCAGTTTCTGATCTGCAGCATGTCAATTCTTTTGTTTCTGTGTTGCCCCATTCTATGATCTGTACCATTTTTATTTTTCCATCAACATAAGCTGTGTGAGAGCTGGTATTTTTTTAGGACAAGCTGTGGTGTGGGCCCCTGAGGGTTCAGTCACCACAGAGGTAATGCACCTCCTCCTGAGGTGTAGTATCCCACTCCCCAGGTAAGATGGTAACACCTGACCAGACTCCAGCATCTACATCCAGCACAGACACCTTAGAACAGCAGAGCACCATTTATGGCAGCTGCTTTTCTTCATGAAGGGTGGTGGGTGGAGTTTAGAAACACTAGAGGGGAAATCTGACAGGAAGTTAGGTCAGTTCCCCTACGGGGGAAGGAAGGAAAGGACGTAGATGCAGCAGCCTCCTGTGAGCTGGAGCTGCTTGAAAGGAAAGAGAAAGAAGGAAGGATCAGTTGTTCAGAAAGAAGATAGATAAGACTGGAACGTAAGGAGGAGAGAGACTAGGGATTGGGGCTAGTGCAGAGCCCTTTCCTAAGTTTAATGCGCCAAGGCCGGGCGCCGGTATCCAAGGCTGTGTGTGATACTAATGATCCTACAGCAGAAACCGGAGGAATAGAAGTTGTGAACACTTTATTCCCACCTAAGGCTCGGAGACGCAGCAGTAACGTGTGTGAGCCAGGACATGATTGTATGGAGTCCCCAAAGCAGGCTGCAGCTGCCCGTAATACGAGTAGAGGTATAAGTAACATCAAGGAGAAACTTGAGTGTAATTCAGAACTACAAGTACTTCAGATTAGCGCTAGCAAAGAGACGTTCAGAACAGGCACATGAAAGGGAGTGCTGGAATGGTTAATTCCATCTGCCTGGGAGTTGGTTGAACCCCTGATCTGGAGACCGCGGCACTGAAGCTGGCACCTGTCTGTGCCAGAAATGTGAGAAAAAGAATTGGAACTGCACTCAGCTGTGTCATTGCCTTCTTCCCACGCCAACCCACTCAGCACTGCTACATCTCTGTGCCTAACACTACACCATCTACCTCAACACCTACTACTACTGCACTGGGACTACAGTTCAACCTATGGAGAGCTATTCCATCTTTGCTGCCTTACACCATCTGTCCCAGAGGATCTGCACCGCAGGCTCGGCTTAACACCTTCATTGCCAAGTACCACAGCTGACGTCACGAATTATCTACCAATAAACTCTATTCAGCTTCAATCCATCTATTTTACATGGACACCCAGGGCCACGGTCCAGGTGACTGCCACCGTGACACATCCCTTTAAGACACTGGCCCGTTGCCGAGTAACCCCACACCTGCCCTGGGGGTGATCCAGTGGCTTTTATTGGTACCATTTATTCAATTGTTGCTAGAGACTGTTGCTGTTCACTGCTATTTACCAATATCAGAATTGGCATAGGGACATCAAAGTTCCATTTTCAATTCGACCTGGAAACTACACCCCCGAAAGCCGATCATTTGTATAGCACAGCAAAATTTCTGTTGTGCATTCAGGGGTGTACATAGAAATCATGGGGCCCCATAGCAAAAGTCTGAATGGGGCCCCTCTCCACACAGCCTCAGCTCCTCACGCTTTGCATCCAACAGCCGGTAGCCGCCCTCACATGTGCAACTACTTCCGGCCGAGCCCAGCATACACTGCTCTCTCTGGCTGGAAAGCTGTCAGCCAGGAGGCGTGGTGTCCTTATGCAAATCCGGCCAGAGTGTTCAGCCATTAGCAGTGCAGGACTAGAAAGGAGTTAGGAGAAGCCAGGTACAGAGTGTCGGTGGCATGTGCACATTTAATTAAAGGCACATGGCACAGCACACAGCCGTTGCGGTCCGACTCTGGCAGGCCCCCTCACGCCTCGGGGCCCCATAGTAAAGAACATTCTTCCAAAACATTTTAGGCTTTTTCAGGTAAGTTTTGGCAAACTCCAGCCTGGCTTTATTTCTCGGGGTAAGAAGTGGGGTCTTCCTGGGTCTCCTACCATACAGTCCCTTTTCATTCAGATGCCGACGGATAGTATGGGTTGACACTGTTGTACCCTTGGACTGCAGGGCAGCTTGAACTTGTTTGGATGTTAGTCGAGGTTCTTTAGCCAACATCCGAACAATCTTGCGTTGAAATCTCTTGTCAATTTTTCTTTTCCGTCCACATCTAGGGAGGTTAGCCACAGTGCCATGGTGTTGTGCGTTCCTTTTCCCCTTCACCATTGAGGTCTGATGAACTCCCTCTTCTGGTGAAGGAGGGTAGTGAGGCTGACTACAAAGCACCTGAGCAGAATGATGATGACTGGGTGACTGGGATTGCTGACTGGATGTAGGGCAGCCGACACCCTTCTGCCTTGCGGGTTATTACTCTGAGGGATTCTTGGAGACCAGTCTGATTCCTGCTCCTCAAAAGCTAAGTTTTCTGCTCTGGTTTTTGCATTTGTGTTTTGGTTTTGTTTTGCCTTGTTTTTCTGGATTTCTGCCTTTCCCTGCTGGGTGAGCTGAATTCCTTTTTGCTCTGTCTTCAGATAATGCCTGAGTACTGATATAGTCTTTTTGAAGCCTAGCATCTTCAGGGCTTTTTTCCCTATCAGTCTGTTGGCTCTTGTTTTTGAGAGGGTTTTGGTGGATTGCAGACAGCAGCTTTTCTATTCTGTCCTATTTAGGTAGCTTGGGCCCCATCATTTGCTCAGCCTATCTTTCTATCTGTGTGAGTGTTTTTTCATCTTGCTTCACCGTCATTATATGTTGGGGGCTGCATATTGCTTTGGGGTCTGCTCTGGGGCAGTTTAGATTTCCCTTTCTGTCTTTAGGCTATGTAGTTCTCCGGCTGTGATCGAGGGGTCTAGGGCACCGTAGGAACCCCCCACGGCTACTGCTAGTTGTTGTTGTTAGGTTCAGGGGTCTGCAATCCGATAGCTGCCAACTTCTCTGGTTTTCTGGACTTAGCTAGTATTTCTGTTTTTGCCTCCTACGGTGACTCAATCATAACACATGGGCTTTAAACTTCTTGATGACACTGCGCACAGTAGACACAGGAACATTCAGGTCTTTGGAGATGGACTTGTAGCCTTGAGATTGCTCATGCTTCCTCATAATTTGGTTTCTCAAGTCCTCAGACAGTTCTTTGGTCTTCTTTCTTTTCTCCATGCTCAATGTGGTACACACAAGGACACAGAACAGAGGTTGAGTCAACTTTAATCCATGTCAACTGGCTGCAAGTGTGATTTAGTTATTACCAACACCTGTTAGGTGCCACAGGTAAGTTACAGGTGCTGTTAATTACACAAATTAGAGAAGCATCACATGATTTTTCGAATAGTGCCAATACTTTTGGCCACCCTCTTTTTTATGTTTGGTGTGGAATTGTATCCATTTTGGCTTTAGGACAATTCTTTTTGTGTTCTTTCATTTAAAACAAATTAAATGAAAATAATAATACCAAAGAATTTGTGTTTGCAATCATTTTCAGGAAGAAACTGAGTTATCTGACAAAATTGCAGGGGTGTCAATACTTTTGGCCACAACTGTAGACCTGGACCAACCTTTGGACTGGACTGAAGGGGGAGTGACAAACATAAAAGGGGCTGTGCACAGGAACAGGGGAGCCTCGGCAGGAAGACAGAGTACGCAGCAGGAGACAGTTAACTCTTGC
The DNA here is from genome assembly GCF_039654945.1 of Dendrobates tinctorius. Classification (NCBI taxonomy): domain Eukaryota; kingdom Metazoa; phylum Chordata; class Amphibia; order Anura; family Dendrobatidae; genus Dendrobates; species Dendrobates tinctorius. Next base: position 31,289,442 of record NW_027361700.1, read on the forward strand.
TCCGTGAGACCACTCCTCAACACCGTTCCTCACTGCCGTATGCTGCCACGCACCTCTGATGACCATGAGAGAATTGACTGCGTGCCTTCACCTACCTCTGAGACTGAATTGACCGCGCGTGCCGGTCCACAGACTAACACGGACGCGCAGCCCACTCCTGAACACTACTATCAGCCGGAGGCGGCTGGCTTGCATCTCGCCTCCGCCACTGAACTCTACGGCACTTCGGCAGAACCAGACACTGCTTCACGACCCGCACATTGCTCTGTCCTCGCAGGAAGTCGCTCAAGGGAACCTGGACACACCGCTTTTGTCAGGAGACAGTGCCTGGATTATCTTCAGGACCAAGCTAGAGACTTCATGCGTTTCCTTCGGTGCCACTGTGGAAGAACAAGCCTGCACTGCCCTAAGAACTTCTGACTGATAAGTCTGCCAGTTACTTAGATAACTGTTTTGTTTCCCCGCTTTATGCATTTTGCTTTCATTCCCTTCATCACCAGTACTCTCCCTGCATGGAGTATCCTATGTAATAAACCCACTTTAACTCTTGATCTGCCTCCTTCTCATCATGCATCCCGCGTCCCTCTGCTTTACTACATGGACCCACCCCACTCTTGATGGTGTGAACCCACCCTTCTCTTGATGGTGTGGACACAGTTCCTGAGAATGTGAATGTCATCCATGTTCTTGCTGCTCATGTTAAGGACTTCCCACCAACACGTATATACAGTATATGGCATGGGAAGGAACGGGTTAAGAGATTTGACAAAAGAGCTAGCCACTTCCCCCTTTATACTTCAGATGAAAAGACGAAGACCATACATCTTAGGAATATCCTTTAAATTGGCATAAGTTCAGACATCACATGTAAACAATACACACATTATATATATATTTTTTTTACAATCACATGAGCCATAATTTGTCATGACTTGTTGGTTTTATACCTTTTAAAACAACCGAAATAAGAGTTACATTTGCATAATGAGTTTACGAAACATTTAATTTACAAAGATGTATGACCTTCATGAAATACACATCCTTGGACAGAGGACTCAACACATTGTCTCTATATATTGTGATAAAATACTCCGGGATCGCCTTTGCTGTTGTCAAAGGTCACGTGCATTCAGCATGAAACTCAGGCGCAGAGCGGGGATCCGTGTATAACTGACCGTGGGTCAGGTTTATTAACGGTGAAAGCAATGCAAAAGGAAATAAAACATAAAACAAATCCTTGCCTGTCCGGCACTAACTAAACAATGGACAACCTAACTACCAACTGGCGGGCTTCTCCCGTCCAGCCAAACCACAGCTGCAGTGGGCACTGCTTCCACTCACGTGTGTGTCTCTCACACAGACAGGCTCTCTGTGTTCCCAGGCTGAGACACACAACCACCTGGCATCCTTATATATCCACCTCCCATTATCCATTAGTAAGCAGGTGCGATACTGACCAGACTAGGCCACATAGGAGAGGAATCTGGGCGAGATATACCTGCCCTCATCCACTATTCCCACATGATTCTCACATATCCCCCCCTTCTGCTCAGACCACTCTGGTGGAGGAATGACACCTGCCAAACAGTGCACTCGGGACAGGGCATCTGCATTCCCCATCTGTACCCCTGGGCGGTGCTCCACCGTAAAAGTGTAGGCCTGCAGGGCAAGGAACCACCAGGTCACCCGGCTATTCCGTTCCTTGTTCAAGTGCATCCACTTGAGAGGGGCATGGTCAGTGATCAGCCTGAACTTTCGGCCCACCAGGTAATATTTGAGGGCCTCTAGAGCCCACTTAATGGCTAGGCACTCTTTTTCCACGACTGCATACCTTTGCTCGTGTTTATTCAGCTTCCTGCTGAGATAGAGGACTGGGTGTTCCACTCCGTCCCTCACTTGTGAGAGTACGGCCCCGATACCGGTATCAGAGGCATCCGTTTGTACCACAAACTCGCTGCGGAAGTCTGGAGTCACCAGTACGGGCTGAGAGCAAAGTGCCCGTTTTAGGCTATGGAAGGCTTCTTCAGCCGCTAAACTCCATTTAATCATGACGGAGTCTTTCCCTTTTGTAAGATCCGTCAGGGGGGTAGCGATGGCTGCAAAATTGGGTATGAACCGGCGATAATAACCGGCGATCCCCAGGAAGGCTTGCACCTGCTTCTTGTTGACAGGTTGTGGCCAGTCCTGAACCGCCTGAATCTTATCAACCTGGGGTTTAACAACACCCCTCCCAATTACATACCCCAAATACCGGGCTTCTTCTAGCCCGATGTGACATTTCTTGGGGTTCGCGGTTAGACTTGCCTCCCACAGGTCGTCAATCACAGCTTGTACTTTCTGGAGATGAGTCTCCCAGTCCAAGCTGTAAATGACAATGTCGTCCAAATAGGCCGAAGCGTACCACCTATGTGGCCTCAGGACTCGATCCATCAGTCTCTGGAAGGTCGCTGGTGCTCCGTGCAGTCCAAACGGCATATACACATACTGAAATAGACCTTCTGGGGTAGCAAATGCCGTCTTTTCTCTGGCAGCCTCCGCCAGAGGGATCTGCCAATACCCCTTTGTTAGGTCTAGGGTCGTAATATACCAGGCTTTTCCTAACCGATCTATTAACTCATCGACCCGGGGCATAGGGTAGGCATCAAATTTTGAGACCGCATTCAGTTTCCTGAAGTCATTGCAGAACCGGATGGTGCCGTCCGGTTTAGGAATTAGCACAATCGGGCTGGACCACGCACTGTGCGATTCGTCAATGACTCCTAACTCTAACATTGCCTTCACTTCTCGGGAAACGGCTTCACGGCGCGCTTCCGGGATTCGGTAGGGCTTTACGTGAACTGTGACACCAGGTTCCGTTACGATGTCATGTTTCATTAGCATAGTCTGCCCGGGTTTTTCTGAGAAAAACTTTTGGTTGTGAAGTAGAAACTGCCTGACTTCCGTCTTTTGCCGCTCCGAGAGAGTCTCTGCAACCCGTACCTCTGGTACGGTATGCGAGCAGATAGGACGGGCCAGCTCCGCTGACAAGGCAGACCGATCCTTCCAGGGCTTTATCAGATTTACATGATAAATCTGCTCAGGTTTCCGTTTACCTGCCTGGTATACTTTGTAGTTTACTTCACCAACTCTTTCCTTGATCTCAAAGGGGCCCTGCCACTTTGCCAGGAACTTACTGTCCACCGTGGGGACCAGGATCAACACCCTATCTCCGGGTGCAAACGTGCGGATCTTGGCGCCCCTATCATAGATTCTTTTTTGGGCTCCTTGAGCCTGTATCATGTGTTCTTTGACGATCGGCATAACAGCCGCAATACGGTCCTGCATTTGTGTGACGTGATCTATCACTGTTTTAAATGGAGTGACCTGACCCTCCCAGGTTTCTTTTGCAACGTCTAACAGTCCGCGAGGATGTCGGGCGTACAATAACTCGAAAGGCGAGAATCCCGTGGAAGACTGGGGTACTTCCCTGATGGCAAAAAGCAAATACGGAAGTAAATAGTCCCAGTTCTTCCCATCCTTGTCTATTACCTTTCTCAGCATCTGCTTCAGAGTTTTATTGAACCGTTCAACCAACCCGTCTGTTTGAGGGTGATACACGGATGTGCGTAACGGTTCGATTTGTAACAATCGGCAGAGCTCCTTCATTATCCTGGACATAAAGGGGGTCCCCTGGTCGGTGAGTATCTGTTTTGGTATACCGACCCGACTAAACACATGCACCAGCTCCTTGGCAATCGTCTTGGTGGCCGTGTTACGCAAAGGGATGGCCTCCGGGTAACGAGTGGCATAATCCAAGATGACCAGGATATGTTGGTGTCCATGTGCAGACCGTGGAAGGGGCCCAACTAAATCCATCCCAATCCTCTCAAACGGGACTTCAATAATAGGTAGGGGTACCAAAGGGCTACAGAACCGGGGCTTAGGTGCAGAGGCTTGGCAGTCAGGACAAGACTCGCAATATACACGAATATCGTGATGCATGCCTGGCCAAACAAAACAGTGTAATATCCTTTCGGTGGTTTTCTGGACTCCCAGGTGACCTCCCATCACATGTCCGTGGGCCAGGTCCAGGACCTGCCGCCGGTAGGGTTTTGGCACGACTAATAGTTGCACCGTATCTTCCCCCTTTTTCTCTATCTGATAGAGTAATTCATTCTCCAGAACCATGTAAGGATATGCCAGCCTAGAGCCAGGTTCTACGGGCACCCCATTTATCACTTTCACATTTGTCCTAGCCTGAGAAAGGGTAGGATCCTTTATTTGCTTGCTTTGGAAGTCATCTTTCTGAACTTCTAAATCCGGCAAACTTGGAGGTGGACGGCTGTCAGCCTCCTCCTCTTCCCCGGTCTCCTCATTATCACCCGCCATGACTGAAAACGGGAACTGCAGGTCATTTCCCGCAGACTCTTCCCCCGAGTCTTCCAGGGAGACCTCTTCCAGGGGTTCGGGACCCACACGCTCCCTGGGAGAAGAATCCTGTACACTATTACCCGAGGGCATCAACTGATTCTCCCACAATTGCCAGAAGTGGGGAAAATCCCGGCCCAGGATAACATCATGCAATAACGCCGGGACGAGTCCCACTTTATGTTGCACAGACCCATAGGAAGTTGTAATGCATATGACTGTGGTGAGGTACGAACAGGTGTCTCCATGCACACACGTTACAGAGAATTTGTCTGATGGCCCAGTCGGGGCTGGCACCAGACTGGCCTTCACCAGAGTCACCACACTTCCCGAGTCTAACAATGCCACCACATTTTTGCCATCAACAGTTAAATCACACAAGTGTTTTTCCACATCCTTTTGACCGGCATTCACACTCACTACCCGTGCAACCATAGACATGCGGTTTTTAGAGTCTGTGACGTCGCACTGCATGGGTTCAGTAGTGACCGGACAGTTCGCAGCAATATGTCCCATCTCTTGGCAGCGGAAACACCTAACGGGCCCCTTGCTTAGACCATAGTTCGTTACTCTCGGCCTCGCAGTGCGGGCAGTCCCGTTTTCCTCCCCCACTGTCTTAGGGATTTTTCCATCTCCCCTACTCCCTGGAACAGTCTTACCGGTTCCACGTGGAGACGATGAAGAACGAGGTGGGGTAGCGTCGTCTCGGAGTCCTTCCGCCACGGAGTAACGTTCAACCAGATCCACCAGTTGATCTGCCGTCGTAGGATTTCCATGGCTTACCCACTTCCTCAGGGCTGGCGGTAGAGCTCTCAGGTACTTGTCCAGGACGACTCTCTGGATTATCTCTGGCGCTGTCAACACCTCGGGTTGTAGCCACTTCTTCGTCACGTGGATCAGGTCGAACATCTGGGACCGCGGTGGTTTATCCGGCTGATAAGTCCATTGATGCACTCTCTGTGCCCGGACAGCGGTCGTCACTCCCAGCCGGGCCAAGATCTCGGCTTTCAATTTGTCAAAGTCCTGCGCAGCTTCAGGTTCCAGGTCATAATACGCCTTTTGGGCCTCACCAGAAAGAAACGGGGCAATCAGGCCGGCCCATCGTGCCTTCGGCCATTTTTCTCGCACCGCCGTCCGTTCAAACGTGGTCAGGTATGCCTCGACGTCATCATCAGGCGTCATTTTCTGCCAGTACCGACTCACGTGAATCACTCTCGACTCGGCTTCCAGGTTAAGCTCAGGTAAGCTTGCCAAGCGCTGCGCCACCTGCTGGAGAAGCGAACGATCGGTAGCTGTCATGTCCACCAACTCCTTCAGCTGGGCCATCATCACCCGATTTGCTTCTTGCTGGACGGCGGTGGACTGTACCAGCGCTTTCACCACGTCCTCCATGCTCATGCTTGCAACGTGATGCCCGAGTTCTCCACCACAATGTGATAAAACACTCCGGGATCGCCTTTGCTGGGGTCAAAGGACACGTGCATTCAGCATGAAACTCAGGCGCAGAGCGGGGATTCGTGTATAACTGACCCTGGGTCAGGTTTATTAACGGTGAAAGCAATGCAAAAGGAAATAAAACATAAAACAAATCCTTGCCTGTCCGGCACTAACTAAACAATGGACAACCTAACTACCAACTGGCGGGCTTCTCCCGTCCAGCCAAACCACAGCTGCAGTGGGCACTGCTTCCACTCACGTGTGTGTCTCTCACACAGACAGGCTCTCTGTGTTCCCAGGCTGAGACACTCACACAACCACCTGGCATCCTTATATATCCACCTCCCATTATCCATTAGTAAGCAGGTGCGATACTGACCAGACTAGGCCACATAGGAGAGGAATCTGGGCGAGATATACCTGCCCTCATCCACTATTCCCACATGATTCTCACAATATATATATATATATATATATTTAGAAGAGTATAGAGATAATGATATGGCTAAAATGAAGCAGTTGCTCGGCTGAATTACATTCCCCAAAGGTTTCCTCATCTCCGAGAAACAGATGGAAATGTTGACATATTGTGTCACATTATGCAAATCAGTAGGTAACAATAATGTTTCTAAATAGAGTTGAGCAAAACGGGTCGAAAAAAAATTCAAAAGTCGCCCACTTTCGCCAAAGTCGGGTTTCATGAAACGAAACCCGACCTTAGCGTGAGGTCGGCCACGAGGTCGGCGACTTTAGCGCCAAAGTCGCGTTTCAAAAGATGCTTTGGTGCCCTTTTTCAGCCAATCAGGAAGAACGGACACTGTGGGGAACGTGATGACATAGGCAGCGGTCACCACCATCTTGGAGAAGGGCATGCAAGTGATTGGCTTGCTTTGTGTGGCGTCACAGGGGGTATAAAAGGGCGGGGATGCCGACCGCCATGTTACTCATGCTGATCTCAGAATAGGGAGAGCTGCTGCAGCTGCTGATTCTGTAGGGAGAGCGTTAGGAAGGCAAAAAGAAAAAAAAACTGCTTCTGCTGCTAACGCTTTTCACTGTAGTTACTGTGCAGTGAAAGGTGAAGATTTTTGCTTTTGTGCAGCAGCGCTGGTGGTGATTAGCCTGCCTTTTAAGGCTAGCTGCATTGCTGTGTGCCCACTGGTGTTCAAACAGCTTTTTTAAAAGCAATCCAAATTGTATTGTTTTGTCCTGGTGAGGTAGTGAGCGTTCATTTTTTCACACACCGTACAGCGGTGTATGCTCCTCACACAGTACCGTGTAATGGCTGTTATCACGGGCAAATTGAAGCTATCTACGTGTGTGAGACTGTAAGGAAAGGTCGAGGAGTTTGTCCGTTCTTACAGACCTACACCTTATAGTTTTGTCCGTTTTTCAAACGGTTTAGTATATTTGCTGTTTGATTACATTCAAAACTAGAGAGAGACAGCGTGTGTGTTGTGAGCTCATCTGTTCATTCATCTTTTGTGTCCGAGGATCTCCCTCTTCTGGTGAAGGAAGGTAGTGAGGCTGATTACCAAACACCTGATCAGGTGGATGGTGACTGGGTAATGGGAACTTCTGACTGGATATAAGGCAGCCGATGCCCTTCTGAGTCGCTGGTGATTTCTCTGCTGGATTCTTGGAGTCCAGTCTGATTCCTGCTTCCCAAAGATAAGTTTTTGCTCTGCTATTGAACTTATTAGTTTTGGTTTTGTTTACCTTGTTTTTTGGAGTTCAGCCATCCCCGGCCGGGGGTGTGCTGGATTCTTTCCTTGATCAGTGTTCTCTTTTGCTCTGCTTCCAGAATATTGAGTGCTGATATAGGGTTTGAAGTCTAGTGACTTCAGGGTCCTTTTTGCTTATCAGTTGTGTTGGTAATATTTTTTAGCAGGGTTTTCTCGGATTGCAGACAGCAGCTTTTCTATCCTGTCCTTTTTAGTTAGCTTGGGCCCCATCGTTTGCTCAACCTATCTTTCTATCTTTGTTAGTGTTTTCATCTTGCTTCACCGTCATTATATGTTGGGGGCTGCCTATTGCTTTGGGGTCTGCTCTGGGGCAGTTTAGATTTCCCTTTCTGTCTTTAGGCTATTTAGTTCTCCGGCTGTGATCGAGGGGTCTAGGGCACCGTAGGAACCCCCCACGGCTACTGCTAGTTGTGTGATAGGATTAGGGGTCTGCAATCCGCTAGTTTCCAACCTCTCTGTTTTTCTGGGCTGAGCTTGTGTTTTGTTTTTTCCTCCTCGGTGACTCAATCATAACAGTGTGTCAGTCCGTATACAAAAACACGGAGCTTGACAATTTTACATACACAGTACAGCGGTGCACGTGCACGCTTCTCTCTCAGTACTGTGCAACGGCTGTTATCATGGCCAAATTGAAGCTATCTAAGTGTGTGACTCTGTAAGGAAAAGCCAAGGAGTTTGTCCGTTCTTACAGACCTACACTCTAGGGAGATTACAATTCTGCCCAATTCTATATACACCTTGTAGTTTGTCATACACTAGGCAATTTCTGCCGGTCACATTGCGGTGTTATAGACACAGGGCCTGACAGAATCCAACTGTGTCCTAAAGTCTACAGAGATTCCAATTCTCCCCACTACTATATGCACATTGTACCTTGCTTTACAGTACCATATAGCTGGTGGTTTTTTGGGTACATTTTCCCCAAAAATGAGTTACTGTGGTGGAAGAGTTCATGGAAGTGGGCGGGGGTTGGCAGCTGGTAATGATGGTGTTGGTGTTGGTGGTGGATCTGCTGGTAGTGGCAAAAGCAAAATAGCACCTAATACAGGAGGTGTTGACCCTGCGTCATTGTATGGCTCCACAAGGCCTCGAAGGCTCCCTTTTCTGGGAGTAGGTAAACCGCTTTTAAAGCCGGAGCTTCAAGAACAAGTTTTGGCTTACATTGCTGACTCAGCCTCCAGCTCTATCGTCTCCTCTTCTGAAGTTTTAAAAAATAAAAGCACTGAGTCATCATTGGAGGCTCATGTTCATGAACCACACCTTTCCTTGTGTCCTTCACCCCAACCAAAATTGAAGGATGCTGCAGGCCACACTACAGATAACTCCATGGAGCTGTTTTCACATACCATGCCTGGGTTATCCAGTCAAATCGTGAATTACCCAGGCAAAGATGAATCTGACATGGAGTGTACTGATGCACAGCCACTGATAGATGATTCTGCTGGTACATTCACTCAGAGCACTACATTGTCCTTGCAGTGTACTGAGCCAGAATCTGACCCAGATGAAACTCAGGTGCCCTTTCCCGCATATTATACCACCATACACGGTGACACAGAGGAAGGTGCACATGACATTGAAGAGGATGTGATGGATGACCCAGTTGTTGACCCAGATTGGCATCCATTGGGGTAGAGGGTGCCGCTGCCAATAGCTCAGAAGATGAGGAGGAGCATCCGCAGCGGCCTTCGACATCGCAACAGCTGTTATTTGGCAGGCCCAGAGCAGTCCAAAAACGGGTTACAAAAACCAAAAGAGTTGCAGGACAGCTCAGCCAGACGGTCAAAATAGCACAGCGTGCAAGGCCTCAAAATGTCTTCCATAGTAGGAAGAGTGCAGTGTGGCACTTTTTTGAACAAAATCCTAATGATCAGGCAAAGGTTATCTGTAAGAAGTGCGCAAAGACCTTTAGCCGAGGGAAAAATCTGAGAAATTTGAATACCAGTTGCATGCTAAGACATTTAACCACAATGCACTTGCAAGCGTGGACGGACTACCAAAACTCACATACTACATGTGCTACTGCTCCCAAAGAATGTAGTCAGCAACGCTACATTGTTTCCCCCACTGTAAGTCCACCAGTTAGCACACCACCAGCAGCAAATGTTGAGTTGTCGTCGCAAGGGCAAATCAGTCAGGGAATCACAATGTTATATCAACGAAAGACTGAATCTAGGCCATCAGAAAGAACACCAACTCCATCACCATCATCAACCCTCTCTCAGTCCGCCATGTCCACCGCTAGTTCCACCATATGCAGCTCTCAAGTCCAGCTCACCCTACCAGAGACAATGAGTAGGACAAGAAAGTACTCATCCTCTCATCCGCGTACACTGGGTTTGAACGCCCACATTGCCAAACTAATCTCGCAAGAGATGATGCCCTATCGGTTGGTTGAAAGCGCAGCTTTCCGTGAACTCATGCCCTACGCAGTACCACGCTATGACCTACCCAGTCGCCACTTCTTTTCTCACAAAGCCATCCCAGCCCTCCACCTTCATGTGAAAGACCGCATTGTCCATGCACTCAAGCAATCAGTGAGTGGAAAGGTGCACCTCACAACTGATGCATGGTCCAGTAGGCATGGCCAGGGCCGTTACGTGTCCATCACTGCGCACTGGGTTAATGTGGTGGATGCAGGGTCCACAGGGGACAGCTGTGATGGCACAGTGCTGCCTAGCCCACGGTATAGGAAACAGTTGGCTGTAGGAGTTCGACCCTCCTCCTCCTCCTCCAGAAGCGAAAGCTCGTCCAAAGAGCGCAGTCGCACGAGCACTCCATCCGCAGCTGACAGTGGTGCACACGATGTGTCCCACTATCGATCAGCTAGTGCAAAGCGTCAGCAGACTGTGTTGCAGATGATGTGTTTGGGCGACAGACACAAGGCGGAGGCACTGGCCGACTACTTTCAGCGACAAACTGAGTCATGGCTGGGCAGTGTACATCTTGAGGCAGGCAAGGTAGTTAGTGATAACGGCCGGAATTTTGTGGCAGCCATAGCCCTTTCAAAACTCAGCCACATACCTTGCTTGGCTCACACTTTGAACCTGGTGGTGCAGTGCTTCCTCACTAATTATCCGGAGTTAACAGGCTTGCTCCATAAGGTTCGAAGACTGTGCTCGCACATCCGCCGGTCGCCTGTACACTCCAGTTGTATGCAGAAGCTGCAGCGATTGCTCCACCTTCCCAAGCACCTCCTAATTATTGACGTTGCAACAAGGTGGAACTCCACCCTGAGAAAAGGAAGAAAGGTCCAGCTCCAGAAATTTAAAATCCAGGATTTTTATTGTATCATGTTTAAAATACATTCATGGCTGCTTGTGATCAAGTAACGGCAACAAAGTTCACCGCATGGGGATATTCTCCAGGTCTCTGTACACGTTTCGAGCACAAATGCTCTTAGGCTCAGAGTAGCTGTGGAATATCAGCTGAACCACATATAAAACTCTGTCACAGGTGATCTAATCAGAAGTGAACAATTTATACAAAAATAATAAAATCAGAAAAATAAGAGGAAAAAAAAGAAAAAACACAAAAACACATTAATACATAACATAATAGAAATATATATAAAAATTCAATAGTACCATGTAAAACTTGCTGTTTTTCTTCTAAAACCTTATCTTTTTCTAATGCCACAAATAGTAAGGTATATAAGATTAAAGAGTTTTTAAATTGTATCTCAAATTACGTGGTTTATATAGCTGAATGCACTAAATGCGGTTTAAAATATGTAGGATCCACTATCCGCAAACTAAAAGAGAGAATACGTGAACATCTATATGATGTCGGGCAAACTACTACTAGGAATGTTTCTAATCTGTCAAAGCACTTTACCTCTGTTCATAACAGGGATTTATCTGGCTTGAAGATTTATGCAGTAGAGAGGATTAGAAGAGAAGTACGAGGTGGTGACAGAGAAAAACTTTTAAGGAACCGAGAGGCATATTGGATATATATGCTTGACACACGTGTTCCTTTGGGATTAAATTTAAAAAAGGAATTTATGCTGTACTATTGAGGAAAAAAAAGAAAGGAAATTTTTTTTTTTTTTTCCCCTACATTATTATTTTTGTATAGATTGTCCATTTCTGATTAGATCACCTGTTACTAAGTTGTATATGTGGTTTAGCTGATATTCCATAGCTACTCTGAGTCTAAGAGCATATCTTTATTTTGACTGTGCTCTAACAGTTAACGAAGTGTCATCTGGGCATGCTTGAGGGTTATACCCCAATGCATTATCCATAATAGACTTATAGAAGGTTTGCATGGGTATCTTTATCTTGATTGTGCTCTAACAACTAACTAAGTGTCATCTGAGCATGCTTGAGGGTCATACCCCAACGTATTATTCACAATAGACCTGCAGAAGGTTTGCATGTTTCTGTATTTCGATTGTGCTTTAATAGTCAATTAAGTGTCATCTGAGCATGCTTGAGGGCTACACCCCAATGCATTATCTACAATAGACCTGCAGAAGGTTTGCATGTGTACCTTTATTTTGGTTGTGTTTTAACAGCTAATTAGGTGTTATCTGGGCATGCTTGAGGGCCACACCCCAATGTATTATTTACAAGAGAGCTGCAGAGGTTTTGCATGTGTATCTTCATCTGATTGTGCTCTAACAGCTAACTGAGTGTCATCTGAGCATGCTTGAGGGTTATACCCCAATGCATTTTCCACAATAGACTTGTAGTAGGTTTGCATGTGTATCTTATATATTTTTCTCTAATGCCACTAATAGTAAGATATATAAGATCAGAGTTTTTAAATTGTAACTCAAACTATGTGGTTTATATAGCTGAATGTACTAAATGCGGTTTAAAGTATGCAGGATCCACTATCTGTAAAGTAAAGGAGAGAACATGTGAACACCTATATGATGTCGGGTAAACTACTACTAGGAATGTTTTTATCTGTCAAAGCATTTTACTTCTGTTTATAACAGGGATTTATTTGGTTTGAAGATTCATGCAGCGGAGAGGATTAGAAGAGATTTATGAGGTGGAGACATAGAAAAATCTTTAAGGAACCGAGAGGCACATTGGATATATATGCTTGATACACGTGTTCCTCTGAGATTAAATTAAAAAAAAAGGAATTTATGCTGTACTATTGAATTTTTATATATATTTCTATTATGTTATGTATTAATGTGTTTTTGTGTTTTTTCTTTTTTTTTTTCTTATTTTTCTGATTTTGTTATTTTTGTACAAATTGTTCACTTTTGATTAGATCACCTGTGACAGAGTTTTATATGTGGTTCAGCTAATATTCCACAGCTACTCTGAGTTTAAGAGCACTTGTGCTCGAAATGCGTACAGAGACCTGGAGAATATCCCCATGCGGTGAACTTTGCTGCCGTTACTTGATCACAAGCAGCCATGAATGTATTTTAAATATGATACAATAAAAATCCTGGATTTTAAATTTCTGGAGCTGGACCTTTCTTCCTTTACTTTGAGAGCAGACATGGAGTTGACAGGTGTGCAGTGGTCAAAGCTGAAAGACCTCTGTAAAGTCCTTCAGTGTTTTGAGGAATGCACACGGCTGGTAAGCGCAGACGACGCCATCCTAAGCATGAGCATCCCACTTATGCGTCTGCTCATGCAAACTTTGACGCACCTTATGGAGCAGGCGTCTGCAGCCAATGTTGACGAGGAGGAAGAGGAGGAGGGAATCCTTGATGACATTCAGCCATTGTCTGCTCAGGGACCTCTCCTGGAAGAGGTGGAGGAAGAAGAGGAGGAGGAGGATGATGATGGGGATGATTACTTAGGGGAGGAGGATGCATCTCGTGGGGCAAGTGAAAATGTTGGCGTGGCAAGGTCTGGTACAGGGTTTGTGCGTGACTGGAGGGATGTGGATTTGCCAGAAAGTGCTCCTCCACCCAGCACTCGCAGTGCATCATTGACACCGGGAACATTGGCCCACATGTCAGATTATGCCTTGCAGATCCTAAAAAGGGACCCCCGCATTGCCAAAATGATGAACGATGACGACTACTGGTTGGCCAGCATCCTGGATCCACGCTATAAAGGCAAATTACAAAACATCATGCCACAGGAGAACCTTGACCTAATATTGGCTAATAAACAAGCAACTCTGGTAAATCGGTTGCTTGAGGCATTCCCAGCACACAGCAGCGGTGATGGTTCTCACACGAGCCGTACGGGCCGGGGTCAGCTTGGCAGAGGTGTTCGTGGTGCACACAGCAGAAGTGGCGTTGGAGACAGGGGTTTCATGACAATGTTGTGGACTGATTTTTCAAGTACCGCTCACACAACTGGTAATACTGCATCGATGGAAAGTGACTATGGTTACAAACTACTTTTCCTCCCATATCGATGTTCTCCCACACAGGTCATTCCTATTTGACTATTGGGCCGCTAAACTGGACACCTGGCCTGAATTGGCACAATATGCCTTACAGGAGCTCGCTTGCTCAGCTGCAAGTGTGCTATCGGAAAGAGTCTTCAGTGCAGCTGGATCAATCCTGACAGAAAAAAGGACTTGTCTGTCAACCCAAAATGTGGATGATCTAACCTTCATTAAAATGAACCACGCATGGGTTTCCAAGGATTTTGTCCCACCTTCACCTGATGACACATAGGTTGCCAGAAAAATGGCTTGCTTTGGTCCTCCTCTTCCTGGGACTTGAATAATTTCACCTTTTGCATCAGCTGAATGTCCAACATCAACATATGCTACTTTCTTAAACTCCCTAACTGTGCTGCCTCTCTCCCCATGGCCGGGGTTACCACCTAGCGCACGAAACCGTGCGAGTGCCGTTGCCCTGGACAGGTGGGTAGGCTGACTCTTGGGCGCGGGCACTGGCACAGAGTCCCTCATAGTGCAATCAAGTGTCTCTGACGGTGGTGGTGCACACCTGCCGTCAGACACACCGCCGTACTATGAGGGGCCCAGTGCCAGTACAGACACCCACGAGTGGGCCCCCCTTGCTTGGGCAGGGCCCCAGCATTTGCAATCTTTACCTCTCCCTGCTCCTCCGCTGTGTAGTCTGGGCCGTCAAATCCATACTGGGCCTGACACCGTCTGAGCCTGCCTCCTGATCTATAGACATATATTTTGAATGTGTACACTATGCTATCCATACATGTTATCCGGGGATAAAATACCCTTTCTCACCTTTGTGCAATCACGTGTAATCCATACTGGGCCTGACACCGTTTGAGCCTGCCTCCTGATCTATAGACATATATTTTGAATGTGTACACTATGCTATCCATACATGTTATCCGGGGATACGGTACCCTTTCTCACCTTTGTGCAATCACGTGTAATCCATACTGGGCCTGACACCGTTTGAGCCTGCCTCCTGATCTATAGACATATATTTTGAATGTGTACACTATGCTATCCATACATGTATCCATACATGTTATCCGGTGATACGGTACCCTTTCTCACCTTTGTGCAATCACGTGTAATCCATACTGGGCCTGACACCGTCTGAGCCTGCCTCCTGATCTATAGACATATATTTTGAATGTGTACACTATGCTATCCATACATGTTATCCGGGGATACGGTACCCTTTCTCACCTTTGTGCAATCACGTGTAATCCATACTGGGCCTGACACCGTTTGAGCCTGCCTCCTGATCTATAGACATATATTTTGAATGTGTACACTATGCTATCCATACATGCTATCCGGGGATACGGTACCCTTTCTCACCTTTGTGCAATCACGTGTAAGACATACTGGGCCTGAGAACGGCTGGCGAGCTGTTAAGCAAGCTACAGCACCTGTGGCTTGCACACGTAAGTTTTTCATTTTTTCAGGAATGATGGTTAGGCCTAATTCCGGAACTGCGGTTGACCTGCACCTACTGGGAAATCATCGTTCGCGGGTAATAATTGTAATCCCAGATCCCCATCACTAACGTTGTTCAGCGGGTTATCTGCACCTGTAAGCAACAAACGCTGGCCTTTTCAGTGTAGCGCACATGCAGCCACGGACATGTAAGGGCATGACACACCAGTTATTGGCCAATCTCACGTGCCAGAGCCTCGCGTGTCCCTCTAGTAAGCCGGACTCGGACCGCGGGGCATGACGGAGTCTCGTTTGTTAACGGAATTAAGCTTGCAATGTGTGCATCTTTTTTGTTGCTGGATGGTTGAGGTTGCCCGTGTTGAGTCAAATTACGCCGTAGGCTCCACTCCTGGTGGTGCCCTTCTGGACATTCCTTTAAGGTTCAGCTTTGCAACCATACTGCCCATGTAAAACAAACACTTTGCCTTCATGAACGCTGTTTGGAGGGTCGTGACTCGTGGGAATAACGCCACCCAATCAGTTAACCTGCTAGAGAGATCCTTCGTTGCTCCCAAGCATGACATCACACTCCCTAGGAGGAAGGTAATGGCACTGTGGCGACCGTACTCCTGGGGGCGACACAAGTGCACTGATGCCCAGCCACTGCTCGATGAATCTGCTGGTACATTGACCCAGACCACTACATTCCCCTCGCACGCTACACGGCCTGAATCTGACCCTGATGAAACTCAGGTTACCCTTCCCATATGCAGTTTCATCTTACACGGTGACAAAGAGGAAGCTGCAGATGAAAGTGCAGGTTCGGCCCACCCGCCGTCAGACACACCACTGTACTATCGGGGCCTTGTGCCAGTGCCATCACCAACGAGTGGGCCCCCCTGCTTGCTCAGGATCACAGCACTTGCAAGGTTGAAATACTGTGCAGTGAGATGGAAGATGGGGACGACGAGGAGTCCAGACTAGTACAGGGATTCCCTAGCGAGGAGACTTATTTCATTGTTTTCAATGTTGGGACAGCAATTTTTGGGGAGCACTATACTCTGGAGAATGATAGATGGGGCCCACCATACACTGGAACATTCCAAAGGTGGACATCAGACACTGGAGCAGCATTTACAGGGCCCATTATACACTAGAGCATTAGAAATGGGGCCCATTATGTTTGGAGCATTATTTGGGCCCATAAGACAGTGGAGCTTCATCCATGGGGACCAACATATACTGTAGCATTATGTGGAGCTCATCATATACTGTTTCAAACATTATATGGGACCAATGATTCTGTATGGAGAAATAGATGGGCCTCGTCATGAGATGTAAAAAGTGAAGTATTTTTCATTGTACTATACCGCTATTTATCTGCCGTATCGGAGCATCATGAGTTGTGGTATGTGTTAAAGGGGCGCTCTTTCGCCCAGGGCACATGAAAACCTGGAGCCAGCCCTACCCCCCCACAACTTTAGCCAAATAACCCCCATTTTTCAGTGCGTAACTAGTATTATGAATTTAATTAAGGTTGACAAGCTTAAGTAAGAAGAATTGATGCTTTTGGCATTCAAATGGGCACTGTAGGTGTGTTTCCTGTCCTCCTCTCACTGCCGACTTTAATTCCCCATTGACTTACATTGGGTTTCGTGTTTCGGTCGGACCCCCGAATTTTCCCTATAGTCGGCCGATTTTGCTCGACCCAACTTTTGGAAAAGTCGGGTTTCATAAAACGAACTCGACCCTAAAAAAGCAAAAGTCGCTCAACTCTAATTATGACATCATCGTCACCATGGCAACCTATTATGACATCATCACCATGGCAACCTATTAAGACATCTTCGTCACCATGGCAACCTATTATTACATCATCTTCGCCATGGCAACCTATTATTACATCATCATCGCCATGGCAACCTTTTATGACATCATCACCATGTCAACCTATTATGACATAATCTTTGCCATGGCAACCTATTATGACACCTTCTTCACCATGGCAACCTATAATGACATAATCGTCACCATGGCAACCTATTATGACATAATCTTCGCCATGGCTACCTATTATGACATCATCATCGCCATGGCATCCTTTTATGACATCATCACCATGTCAACCTATTATGACATAATCTTTGCCATGGCAACCTATTATGACACCTTCTTCACCATGGCAACCTATATTGACATCATTGTCATCATGGCAACCTATTATGACATCATGGTCACCATGGCAACCTATTATGACATCAGCACCATGGCAACATATTAAAACATCTTCGTCGCCATGGCAACCATTATGACATCATCGTAATCATGCCAACCTATTATGACATCATCTTCGCCATGGAAACCTATTATGTCATCATCATCGCCATGGCAACCTATTATGACACCATCGCCATGGCAATCTATTATGAAATAATCATCGCCATGGCAACCTGTTATGTCATCATCATCTCCATGACAACCTATTATGACATAGTAGTTGCCATGGCTACCTATTATGACGAAATCTTCGCCATGGCAACCTATCATGACATCATCATCGCCATGGCAACCTATTATGACATCATAGAATCATAGAATCGTAGAGTTGGAAGGGACCTCCTGGGCCATCTGGTCCAACCCCCTTCTCAAAGCAGGATTCGCTAAATCATCCCAGTCAGATGTCTGTCCAGCCTCTGTTTGAAGACTTCCATTGAAGGAGAACTCACCACTTCTCGTGGCAGCTTGTTCCACTCATTGATCACTCTAACTGTCAAAAAGTTTTTTCTAATATCTAATCTGTATCTCCTCCCATTCAGTTTCATCCCATTGTTTCTAGTCTTTCCTTGTGCAAATGAGAATAAAGTTGATCCTTCTACAATGTGACAGCCCTTTAGATATTTGTAGACAGCTATTAAGTCTCCTCTCAGTCTTCTCTTTTGCAAACTAAACATTCCCAAATCCTGCAACCTTTCCTCATAAGACAGGGTTTGCAGACCGGTCACCATTCTGGTCGCTCTTTTCTGAAATTGCTCCAGTTTGTTGATGTCTTTTTTAAAATGTGGTGCCCAAAACTGGACACAATATTCCATATGAGGTCTGACCAAAGAGGAGTAGAGGGAAATAATGACTTCATGTGATCTAGACTGTATGCTTCTGTTAATACATCCTAGAATTGCATTTGCCTTTTTTGCTGCTGCATTACACTGTTGACTCATATTCAGTCTGTGATCTATTAGTATACCCAAGTCTTTTTCACATGTGCTGTTGCTTAGCCCTATTCCTCCCATTCTGTATATGCTTTTTTCATTTTTATTGCCCAGATGTAGTACTTTGCATTTTTCCCTGTTAAAAACCATTCTGTTAGTTGCTGCCCACTTCTCCAGTTTATTTATATCTTTTTGAATCCTCTCTCTCTCTTCTCTAGTATTAGCTATCCCTCCTAGCTTTGTGTCATCAGCAAATTTAATCAGTTTACCCTCAATTCCTTCATCTAAATCGTTGATAAAGATGTTGAACAATACAGGGCCCAGGACAGAGCTCTGTGGTACCCCACTTGAGACATTCTTCCAACTGGATGTGCAGCCATTTACGACCACTCTTTGGGTCCGATCACTAAGCCAGTTATGAATCCACCTAACAGTTGCCTTGTCCATTCCATACTTAGTCATTTTTTCAGTAATGATTGTATGAGATACTTTGTCAAATGTTTTGCTGAAGTCAAGATATACTATATCTACAGCATTTCCTTGATCCACCCAATCAGTGATTCCGTCATAGAAGGAAATTAAGTTAGTCTGACATGACTTATTAGTTACAAACCCATGCTGACTCTGTTTAATCACTTCATTCTTATCCAGGTACTGACATACATGTTGTTTAATAATTTGCTCAAAGATCTTTCCTGGTATAGAAGTCAGACTCACCGGCCTATAGTTGCCTGGGTCCACCTTCTTCCCCTTTTTGAAGATAGGAACAACATTTGCTCTTCTCCAGTCTTCTGGGACTTCTCCTGTTCTCCAAGAATTTTCAAAGATTATTTAGAGGGGTTCAAAAATTTCTTCTGCTATCTCCTTCAGTACTCTGGGGTGTAATTCATCTGGCCCTGGAGACTTGAATTCATTTAGGTTAGCTAAGTGTTTCCTCACTATCTTTCTGTTTATAGATATCCTGGATTCTTCTATTCCCTTAATAGGGCAGTGAAGAACAGTTGATGTTACATTTCCTTTCTGAGAGAAAACAGATGCAAAATAGGAATTTAAAAGTTCGGCCTTCTCAACATCCTGTCTTACCATTTCATCATTTTCATCCTGTAAAAATCCTATAGCATCTTTGACTTTTCTTTTACCTTTGACATATCCCCAAAATCCTTTATTATTGCTTTTGACATCTCTTGCAAGCCTCAATTCATTGTCAGCTTTAGTAAATCTGATTTGTGCTCTGCAGGTTCTGCAGACAGCATTATATTCTTCTTTAGATATGCCTCCCTCTTTCCATTTTATAAACATTTTTTTCTTCCTTTTTAGCATGTGCTTAAGTTCTGTGTTCATCCATCCTGGTTTCCTTAAATGCTTCCTATTCTTCCCTCTTTTCGGAATTGTTAACAATTGTGCTTTGAGAATTTGATTTTTCAAGATTTCCCATCCTTCCTGGACATTTTTGTCTTTAAGGATATCCAGCCATTGGATCCCTCCAATTCTCTTTCTGAATCCCTTAAAATCTGCCTTTCTGAAATCTAACCTTGACGTCTGAGTCTTCACAGGTCTTCCTCCTCTAGTTATCCAAAATTCTAAAATAGCATGATTGCTACCTCCTAGGGTCCCAGCCACTTTTACCTCCTCAACCATTTCCTCCCTGTTTATAAGGATTAGATACAAGGTAGCAGTTCCCCTTGTTTTCTCCCCTACCTTTTGGAAGATAAAGTTGTCAGCAAGAGAGAATAAGAATTTCCTTGACCTGTTAGTTTTGCCTGAGAGAGATTCCCAACAAATGTCTGGATAGTTGAAATCTCCCATGACAACTATGTCATATTTTTTGGAGAACTTGGCCATTCGATGCATATCTTCAGCTTGCACAGGCGGCCTGTAGTAAATGCCTACAATGGTGTCCTTTCCATTGTTCTGTCCTTGTATTCTTACCCAAACAGTTTCCACAGAACTCCCAGTCTCTGAAGCTTCAATCTCTGTGCAGATATGCGCATTTCTAACATACAATGCGACCCCTCCTCCTCGTTTATCAAGTCTGTTTCTTGCAAATAAGTTGTATCCTTCTAGTCTTGTATTCCAATCATGTGTATTGTCCCACCAAGTTTCAGTGATTCCAATGACATCATATCTCTTTTCCTGTGTTAGTAGTTCCAATTCTCCTTGTTTGTTGCCCATGCTTTGTGCATTAGTATAGAAACATTTTAGTTTGTGATTGGTTTCTCTTTCTCCAATATTTTTATTAATTAGATTATTTTGTCTTTGTTCTTCCTTTCCACTTCTAATAGCAGAGTTCTCAACAGCATTTGTCAGGTGTATGGCTTTTTCTGGTCTTTTGTTTCCCTTCCCATGTTGTTCTAGTTAAAAGCTCTCCTTACAAGTGTAGCAAGGCGACTTCCAAATACATGTTTTCCAGTCTTCGTAAGGTGCACCCCATCTCTAGCATGTCATCACCAAGGCAAGCTGTTATGACATGATCTTTGCCATGGCAACCTATTATGACATCATAGTCACCATGGCAACCATTGTGACATCATCATCGCCATGGCCAACCTATTATGACATCATCACTGATATGGCAACCTATTGACATTATAGTCACCATGGCAACCTATTATGACATCATCATCACCATGGCAACCTATTAAGACATCTTCTTTGCCATGGCAACCTATTATGACATAATTTTCACCATGTCAACCTATTATGACATAATCTTTGCCATGGCAACCTATTATGACATGATCTTTGCCATGGCAACCTATTATGACATCCTAGTCACCATAGCAACCATTGTGACATCATCATCGCCATGGCCAACCTATTATGACATCATCACTGATATGGCAACCTATTGACATTATAGTCACCATGGCAACTATTATGACATAATCATCGCCATGGCAACCTATTATGACATCATCATCACCATGGCAACCTATTAAGACATCTTCTTTGACATGGCAACCTATTATGACATAATTTTCGCCATGGCAACCTATTATGACATCATCATCACCATGGCAACCTATTATGACATCACCATGGCAACCTATTATGACATAATCTTTGCCATGGCAACCTATTATGACATCATCTTCGCCATGGCCACCTATTATGACATCATCATCACCATGGCAACCTATTATGACATCATCTTCACCATGGCAACCTATTACAACATCATTGTTGCTATGGCAACCTATTATGACATCACCTTCGCCATGGCAACCTATTATGACATCAACGCCAAGGGATCCTATTATGTCATCATCGTCACCATGGCAACCTATTATGACATCACCATCGCCATGGCAGCCTATTATGACATCACCGCCATGGCAACCTATTATGGCATCATCGTCACAATGGCAAACCTATTATGACATCACCATGGTAACTTATTAAGACATATTCATCGCTATGGCAACCATTATGACATCTTCATCACCATGGCAAACATTATGACATCATCTTCACCATGACAACAACCTATTATGACATCATCTTCACCATGGCAACCTATTACGACATCATTGTCGCCATAGCAACCAATTATGACATTATCTTCGCCATGGCAACTTTTTATGACATCGCCTTTGCAACCCATAAAGGCATCATCATCACTATGGCAACCTATTATGACATCATCGTCATGGCAACCTATTAAGACATCATCATTGCCATGGCAACCTATTATGACATCATCTTCACCATGGCAACCTATTATGACATAATCATCGCCATGGCAACCTATTATGACATCATCGCCATGGCAACCTAATATGACATCATTGCCATGGAAACCTATTATGACATAATCTTTGCCAAGGCAACCTATTATGACATTATAGTCACCATGTCAACCATTACGACATAATCATCGCCATGGCAACCTATTATGATATCATCGTCGCCATGGCAACCTATTATGACATAATCTTCGCCATGGCAACCTATTATTACATCATTGCCATGGCAACCTATTATGACATAATCTTTGCCATGGCAACCTATTATGACATTATCTTTGCCATGGCAACCTATTATGATATCATCTTCGCCATGGCAACATATTATGACATCATTGTCACCATGGCTACCTATTATGACATTATCACCATGGCAACCTATTAAGACATCTTGGTCACCATGGCAACCTATTACGACATCATAGTCACAATGGAAACCATTATGACATCATCAATGCCATGGCAACCTATTATGACATCATCATCGCCATGGCAACCTATTATGACATCGCCATTGCCATGGCAACCTATTATGACATAATCTTCGCCAATGCAACCTATTATGACATAATCTTCCCCATGGCAACTTATTATGACATCATCGTCACCATGGCATCCTATTATGACATCATTGTCACCATGGCAACATATAATGACATCATCACCAAGGCAACCTATTAAGACATCATCGTCGCCATGGCAACCGATTATGACATCATCATCACCATGGCAACCTATTATGATATCATCGCCATGGCAACCTATTATGACATTATCGTCACCATGGCAACCTATTATGACATCATCTTCGCCATGGCAACCTATTATGACATCTTCGCTATGGCAACCTATTATGACATCATCGTCGCCATGGCAAACTATTCTGTCATCATAGTCACCATGGCAACCTATTATGACATGATCTTCGCCATGGCAACCTATTATGAAATCAACATCGCCAATGCAACCTATTATGACATAATTGTTGCCATGACAACTTATTATGACATCATCTTCGCCATGGCAACTTATTATGACATCATTGTCACCATTGCACCCTATTATGACATCATCATCACCATGGTAACCTATAATGTCATCATCACCATGGCAACCTATTAAGACATCATCGTCGCCTTGGCAACCATTATGACATCATCGTCACCCATGCAACCATTATGATATCATCTTCACCATGACAACCTATTATGACAATATCTTCACCATGGCAGCCTATTACAACATCATCGTTGCCATGGCAATCCATTATGACATCATCTTCACCATGGCAACCTATTATGACATCATAGTCACCATGGCAACCATTATGACATCATCTTCGCTATGGCAACCTGTTATGACATAATCTTCGCCATGGCAAGCTATTGTGACATCACCTTTGCCATGGCAGCTTATTAAGACAATTTTGATGACATGGCAATGATTATGACATCATCGTCACCATGGCAACAATTATGACATCATCTTCACCATGACAACCTATTATGACATCATCTTCACCATGGTAACCTATTATGACATCATCACCATGGCAACCTATTATGGCATCATCATCACCATGGCAACCTATTATGACATCATCATCGCCAAGGCAACCAATTATGACACCATCACCATGACAACGTATTATGGCATCATCGTGACCATGGCAACCTATTATGACATCATCTTCACCATAGCAACCTATTATGACATCATACTCGCCATGGCAACCTATTATGACATGTCATCATCATCGCCATGGCAAACTATTATAACATCTTCATCACTATGGCAACCTATTATGCCATCATCTTCGCCATGGCAACCTATTATGTCATTATCATTGTCATGGAAACCTATTATGACATCATCGCCATGGCAACCTATTATGACATAATATTTTCTCTGGCAACCTATTATGACATCATAGTCACCATGGAAACCATTATGACATCATCATCGCCACGGCAACATATTATGACATCACCATCGCCATGGCAGCCTATTAAGACATCATAGTCACAATGGCAACCATTATGACATTATCATCGCCTTTGCAAGCTATTATGACATCATCATCGCCATGGCAACCTATTATGACATTATGGCTGCCATGGCAAGCTTTTATGACATAATCTTCACCATGGCAACCTATTATGACATAATCGTCACCATGGCAACCTATTATGACATCATCACCATGGCAACCTATTGTGACATCATCACCATGGCAACCTATTAAGACATCTTCGTTGCCATGGCAACCTATTAAGACATAATCTTCGTGATGGCAACCTATTATGACATCATCATCGCCATGGCAATCTATTATGACATCATCACCAAGGCAACCAATTATGACATAATCTTTGTCATGGCAACCTATTATGACATCATCTTTGCTATGGCAACCTGTTATGATTGAGTCACCGTAGGAGGCAGACACAAAAATAGAAGCTAAGTCCAGAAAACCAGAGAAGTTGGCAACTATCAGATTGCAGACCCCTGAACCTATCAACACAACTAGCAGTAGCCGTGGGGGGTTCCTACGGTGCCCTAGACCCCTCGATCACAGCCGGAGAGCTAAATAGCTTAAAGACAGAAACGGAAATCTAAACTGCCCCAGAGCAGACCCCAAAGTAAAAAGGCAGCCCCCAGCATATAATGACGGTGAAGCAAGATGAAAAAACACTCACACAGATAGAAAGATAGGCTGAGCAAACGATGGGGCCCAAGCTAACTAAACAGAACAGAAATGGAAGGTTGCTGTCTGCAATCTGCCAAAACCCTATCAAAGACATAAGCCAACAAGCTGATATGGAAAAAGACCCTGAAGCAGCTAGGCTTCAAAAACTAAATCAGCACTCAGGTATTTTCAGAAGACAGAGCTAAAGGAATTCAGCTCACCCCAGCAGGGAATGGCAGAAATCCAGAAAAACAAAGAAAACAAAGTCAAAGTCAAAGCACAAATGCAAAAAGCCGAGCAGAAAACTTAGCTTTAGAAGAGCAGGAATTCAGACTGGTCTCCAAGGATCCCACAGAGAAATCACCCGCAGGGCAGAAGGGCGTCGGCAGCCTTATATCCAGTCAGTAACTCCACTCAGCCAGTCATCATCATCAGGCTCAGGTGTTTGATAATCAGGCTCACTACCTTTCTTCACCAGAAGAGGGAGTTCCTCGGGCCTCAATAGTGAAGGGGAAAATGAACTCACAACAGCAACCTATTATGACATCATCGTCACCATGACAACCTATTATGACATCATCGTCACCATGGCAACCTATTATGACATCATCACCATGGCAACCTATAATGACATCATCGTCACCATGGCAACCTATTATGACATCATGACCATGGCAACATATTAAGACATCTTCGTCGCCATTATGACATCATCGTAATCACGGCAACCTATTATGACATCATCTTTGCCATGGCAACCTATTATGTCATCATCATCGCCATGGCAACCTATTAGTACACCATCGCCATGGCAATCTATTATGAAATAATTTTCACCATGGCAACCTGTTATGTCATCATCATCTCCATGGCAGCCTATTATGACATCGTCGCTGCCATAGCAACCTATTATGACGAAATCTTCGCCATGGCAACCTATCATGACATCATCATTGCCATGGACACCTATTATGACATCATCACCAAGGCAAGCTATTATGACATAATCTTTGCCATGGAAACTTATTATGACATTATAGTCAAAATGGCAACCACTGTGACATCATTATCGCCATGGCCAACCTATTATGATATCATCTTCACCATGGCAACCTATTACGACATCATCGTCACTATGGCAACCTATTATGACATCATCTTCGCCATGGCAACCTATTATGACATTAACGTCATGTGAACCTATTATGTCATCATCGTCACCATGGCAACCTATTATGACATCATCACCATAGCAACATATTATGACACCATCGCCATGGCAACCTATTATGACATCATTGTCGCCATGGCAACCTATTCTGAGATCATCTTCGCCATAGCAACCTATTATGACATCATCCTCGCCATGGCATCATATTATGACATCATCGCCATGGCAACCTGTTATGGCATCGTCGTCACAATGGCAACCTTTTATGACCTCATCATTGCCATGGCAACCTATTATGACATCATCATCACCATGGCAACCTATTATAACATCATCGCAATGGTAATCTATTATGACATAATCTTTGCCATGGTAACCTATTATGACATCATAGTCACCATGGCAACCATTATGACATCATCATAGCCATGGCAACATATTATGACATCATCATCGCCATGGCAACCAATTATCGCCATGGCAACATATGTCACCATGGCAACCTATTATGACATCAACATCGCCATGGCAACTTATTATGACATCATCATTGCTATGGCAACCTATTATGACATCATCTTCACCATGGCAGCCTATTATGACATCATCGCAATGGCAACCTATTATGACATCATCGTCGCCATGGCAAACTATTATGTCATCATCACTACTATGGCAACCTATTATGACATCATCGTCACCATGGCAACCTATTATGCCATCATCTTCGCCATGACCACCTATTATGTCATCATCATCGCCATGGCAACCTATTATGACATAATATTTTCCCTGGCAACCTATTATGACATCATAGTCACCATGGCAACCACTATGACATCATCATTGCCATGGCAACATAATATGACATCATCATCGCCATGGCAGCCTATTAAGATATCATAGTCACAATGGCAACCATTATGACATCATCATCGCCATTGCAAGCTATTATGACATCATCATCACCATGGCAACCTATTATGACATTATCGTTGCCATGGCAAGCTATTATGATATAATCTTCGCCATGGCAACCTATTATGACATCATCACCAAGGCAACCTAATATGACATAATCTTTGTCATGGCAACCTATTATGACATCATCATCACCATGGCAATCTATTATGACATCATCATCGCCATTGCAAGCTATTATGACATCATCATCACCATGGCAACCTATTATGACATTATCGTTGCCATGGCAAGCTATTATGATATAATCTTCGCCATGGCAACCTATTATGACATCATCACCAAGGCAACCTAATATGACATAATCTTTGTCATAGCAACCTATTATGACATCATCATCACCATGGCAATCTATTATGACATCATCGTCACCATGGCAACCTATTATGACATCATCATCACCATGGCAACCTATTGTGACATCATCACCATGGCAACCTATTAAGACATCTTCGTCGCCATGGCAACCTATTATGACATAATGTTTTCCATGGCAACCTATTTTGACATCTTCTTCACCATGGCAACCTATAATGACATCATCGTCACCATGGCAACCTATTATGACATCATCTTCGCCATGGCAACCTATTATGACATCAACGCCATGGCAATCTATTATGACATCATCGTCGCCATGGCAACCAATTATGACATCATCTTCGCCATAGCAACCTATTATGACATCATGCTCGCCATGGCAACCTATTATCACATAATCGCCATGGCAACATATTATGTCACCATGGCAACCTATTATGACATCATAATCGCAATGGCAACTTATTATGACATCATCATTGCCATGGCAACCTATTATGACATCATCGCCATGGCAACCTATTACGACATAATATTATCCCAGGCAACCAATTATGACACCATAGTCACCATGGCAACCATTATGACTTCATCATTGCCATGGCAACATATTATGACATCATCATCGCCATGGCAGCCTATTAAGACATCATAGTTGCAATGGCAACCTATTATGACATCATCGCCATTGCAAGCTATTATGACATCATCATCAACATGGCAACCTATTATGACATTATCGTTGCCATGGCAAGCTATTATGACATAATCTTCGCCATGGCAACCTATTATGACATCATCACCAAGGCAACCTATTATGACATAATCTTTGTCATGGCAACCTATTATGACATCATATTTGCCATGGCAACTTATTATGACATCATCGTCACCATGGCAACCTATTATGACATCATCGTCACCATGGCAATCTATTATGACATCATCACCATGGCAACCTATTATGACATCATCATCATGGCAACCTGTTATGACATAATCTTTGCCATGGCAACCTATTATGACATCATCTTCGCCATGGCAAACTATTATGACATCATCGTCACCATGGCAACCTATTACGACATCATCATCACCATGGCAACCTATTGTGACATAATCACCATGGCAACCTATTAAGACATCTTCGTCGCCATGGCAACCTATTATGACATAATCTTCGCCATGGCAACCTATTATGACATCATCATTGCCATGGCAACCTATTTTGACACCATCGCCATGGCAATCTATTTTGACATCATCGTCGCCATGGCAACCAATTATGACATCATCTTCGCCATAGCAAGCTATTATGACATCATGCTCGCCATGGCAACCTATTATCACATAATCGCCATGGCAACATATTATGTCACCATGGCAACCTATTATGACATCATAATCGCAATGGCAACTTATTATGACATCATCATTGCCATGGCAACCTATTATGACATCATTTTCACAATGGCAACCTATTATGACATCATCGCCATGGCAACCTATTATGACATCATCATCGCCATGGCAAACTATTATGTCATCATCTTCACCATGGCAACCTATTATGACATCATCGTTACCATGACAACCTATTATGCCATCATCTTCGCCATGGCAACCTATTATGTAATCATCATTGCCATGGCAACCTATTATGACATCATCGCCATGGCAACCTATTACGACATAATATTATCCCAGGCAACCAATTATGACACCATAGTCACCATGGCAACCATTATGACTTCATCATTGCCATGGCAACATATTATGACATCATCATCGCCATGGCAGCCTATTAAGACATCATAGTTGCAATGGCAACCTATTATGACATCATCGCCATTGCAAGCTATTATGACATCATCATCAACATGGCAACCTATTATGACATTATCGTTGCCATGGCAAGCTATTATGACATAATCTTCGCCATGGCAACCTATTATGACATCATCACCAAGGCAACCTATTATGACATAATCTTTGTCATGGCAACCTATTATGACATCATCTTTGCCATGGCAACTTATTATGACATCATCGTCACCATGGCAACCTATTATGACATCATCGTCACCATGGCAATCTATTATGACATCATCACCATGGCAACCTATTATTACATCATCATCATGGCAACCTGTTATGACATAATCTTTGCCATGGCAACCTATTATGACATCATCTTCGCCATGGCAAACTATTATGACATCATCGTCACCATGGCAACCTATTACGACATCATCATCACCATGGCAACCTATTGTGACATAATCACCATGGCAACCTATTAAGACATCTTCGTCGCCATGGCAACCTATTATGACATAATCTTCGCCATGGCAACCTAATATTACATCATCATCGCCATGGCAACCTTTTATGACATAATCTTTGCCATTGCAACCTATTTTGACATCTTCTTCACCATGGCAGCCTATTATGACATCATCTTCGCCATGGCAACCTATTATGACATCAACGCCATGGGAAACTTTTATGTCATCATCGTTACCATGACAACATGTTATGACATCATCATTGCCATAGCAACCTATTATGACACCATCGCCATGGCAACCTATTATAACATCATTGTCGCCATGGCAACCTATTATGACATCATCTTCGCCATAGCAACCTATTATAACATCATGCTCGCCATGGTAACCTATTATCACATAATCGTCATGGCAACATATTATGTCACCATGGCAACCTATTATGACATCATAATCGCAATAGCAACTTATTTTGACATCATCATCGCCATGGCAACCTATTATGACATCATCTTCACCATGGCAACCTATTATGACATCATCGCCATGGCAACCTATTATGACATCATCATCGCCGTGGGAAACTATTATGTCATCATCACCATGGCAACCTATTATGACATCATCGATACCATGGCAACCTATTACGACATATTTTCCCAGGCAACCAATTATGACACCATAGTCACCATGGCAACCATTATGACATCATCATCACCATGGAAACATATTATGACATCATCATCGCCATGGCAGCCTATTAAGACATCATAGTCACAATGGCAACCATTATGACATCATCATCGCCATTGCAAGCTATTATGACATCACCATTGCCATGGCAACCTATTATGACATCATCTTTGCCATGGCAACCTATTATGACATCATCGCCATGGCAACCTATTATGACATCATCGTCGCCATGGCAAACTATTCTGACATCATCGTCACCATGGCAACCTATTATGACATCATCATCGCCATAGCAACCTATTATGACACCATCGCCATGGCAACTATTATGACATCATCGTCGCCATGGCAACCTATTATGACATCATCTTTGCCATGGCAACCTATTATGACATCATCGCCATGGCAACCTATTATGACATCATCGTCGCCATGGCAACCTATTATGACATCATCTTTGCCATGGCAACCTATTATGACATCATCTTTGCCATGGCAACCTATTATGACATCATCGCCATGGCAACCTATTATGACATCATCGTCGCCATGGCAAACTATTCTGACATCATCGTCACCATGGCAACCTATTATGACATCATCATCGCCATAGCAACCTATTATGACACCATCGCCATGGCAACTATTATGACAACATCCTCGCCATGGCAACCTGTTATGGCATCATCATCACAATGGCAACCTTTTCTGACCTCATCATTGAAATGGCAAACTATTATGACATCATCATCACCATGGCAACCTATTATAACATCATCGCCATGGCAATCTATTATGACATAATCTTTGCCATGGCAACCTATTATGACATCATAGTCGCCATGGCAACCTATTATGACATCATCATCACCATGGCAACCAATTATGACATCATCGCCATGGCAACATATTATGGCATCATCGTCACCTTGGCAACCTGTTATGACATCATCATCGCCATGGCATCCTATTATGACATCATCATCGCCATGGCAACCTATTATGACATCATAGTCACCATGGCAACCATTGTGACATCATCATCGCTATGGCCAACCTATTATGACATAATCACTGATATGGCAACCTATTGACATCCTAGTCACCATGGCAACTATTATGACATAATCATCACCATGGCAACCTATTATGACATCATCGTCACCATGGCAACCTATTATGACATTTTCTTTGCCATGGCAACCTATTTTGACATAATTTTCGCCATGGCAACCTATTATGACATCATCATCGCCTTGGCAACATATTATGACATAATCACCATGGCAACCTATTATGACATAATATTTGCCATGGCAACCTATTTTGACATCATCTTCGCCATGGCAACCTATTATGACATCATCGTCACCATGGCAACCCATTACATAATCGTCGCTATAGCAACCTATTATGACATCATCTTTGCCATGGCAACCTATTATGACATCAACGCCATGGGACCCTATTATGTCATCATCGTGACCATGGCAACCTATTATGACATCATCATAGCCATAGCAACCTACTATGACACCATCGCCATGGCAACCTATTATGACATCATCATCAAAATGGCAACCTTTCATGACCTCATCATCGCCATGGCAACCTATTATGACATCATCATCGCCATGGCAACCTATTATGACATCATCTTCACCATGGCAACATCATCACCATGACAACCTATTATGACATCATTGTCGCCATGGCAAACTAATATGTCATCATCATCGCCATGGCAACCTATTATGACATCATCGTCACCATGGCAACCTATTATGCCATCGTCTTCACCATGGCAACCTATTATGTCATCATCATCGCCATGGCAACCTATTATGACATCATCACCATGGCAACCTATTATGACATAATATTTTCCCTGGCAACCTATTATGACATCATAGTCACCATGGCAACCATTATGACATCATCATCGCCGTGGCAACATATTATGACATCATCATCGCCATGGCAGCCTATTGAGACATTATAGTCACAATGGAAACCATTATGACATCATCATCGCCATTGCAAGCTATTATGACATCATCATCGCCATGGCAACCTATTATGACATCATCACCAAGACAACCTAATATGACATAATCTTTGTCATGGCAACCTGTTATGACATCATCTTTGCCATGGCAACCTATTATGACATCATCGTCACCATGGCAACCTATTATGACATCATCGTCACCATGGCAACCAATTATGACATCTTTGCCATGGCAACCTCTTATGACATAATTTTCGCCATGGCAACCTATTATGACATCATCATCGCCATGGCAACCTATTATGACATCATCGTCACCATGGCAACCAATTATGACATCATCGTCACCATGGCAACCTATTATGACATTACCATCGCCATGGCAACCTTTTATGACATCATAGTCACCATAGCAACCTATTATGACATAATCGTCACCATGGCAAACATTATGACATCATCTTCACCATGACAACCTATTATGACATCATCTTCGCCATGGCAACCAATTATGATATCATCACCATGGCAACCTATTATAACATAATCTTTGCCATGACAACCTATTATGACATCATCTTCGCCATGGCAACCTATTATGACATCATGGTCACAAGGGCAGCCAAATCTGACATCATCGTCACCATGGCAACCTATTATGACATCATCTTCGCTATGGCAACCTATTATGACATCATTGTCACCATGGCAACCTATTATGTCATCATCATCACCATGGCAACCATTATGACAACATCATTGCCATGGCAACCTATTATGACATAATCTTCGCCATTGCAACCTATTATGACATCATCTTCGCCACTGCAACCTATCATGACATCACCACCAAGGCAACCTATTATGACATAATCTTTGCCATGACAACTTATTATGACATCATCTTCGCCATGGCAACTTATTATGACATCATCGTCACCATGGCAACCTATTATGACATCATAGTCACCATTGCAACCCATAGTGACATCACCATGGCAACCTATTAAGACATCTATGTTGCTATGGGAACCGATTATGACATCATCATCACCATGGCAACCTATTATGATATCATCGCCATGGCAACCTATTATGACATAATCGTCGCCATGGCAACCTATTATGACATCATCTTCGCCATGACAACCTATGATGACATCATCGCCATGGCAACCGATTATGACATCATCATCGCCATGGCAAACTATTCTGACATCATCGTCACCATGGCAACCTATTATGACATCATCATCGCCATAGCAACCTATTATGACACCATCGCCATGGCAACGATTATGACATCATCGTCGCCATGGCAACCTATTATGACATCATCTTTGCCATGGCAACCTATTATGACATCATCGCCATGGCAACCTATTATGACATAATCGTCGCCATGGCAAACTATTCTGACATCATCGTCACCATGGCAACCTATTATGACATCATCATCGCCATAGCAACCTATTATGACACCATCGCCATGGCAACTATTATGACAACATCCTCGCCATGGTAACCTATTATGACATCATCGCAATGGCAATCTGTTATGGGATCATCGTCACAATGGCAACCCTTTATGACCTCATTATTGCCATGGCAACTTATTATGACATCATCATCGCCATGGCAACCTATTATAACATCATCGCCATGGCAATCTATTATGACAATCTTTGCCATGGCAACCTATTATGACATCATCACCATGGCAACCTATTATGACATAATCTTTGCCATGACAACCTATTAAGACATCATCATCACCATGGCAACCAATTATGACATCGTCACCATGGCAACCTATTATGACATCATCTTCGCCATGGCAACCTATTATGACATCAACGCCATGGGAACCTATTATGTCATCATCGTCACCATGGCAACCTATTATGACATCATCATCGCCATAGCAACCTATTATGACACCATCGCCATGGCAACCTAATATGACATCATCGTCGCCATGGCAACCTATTATGACATAATCTTCACCATGGCAACCTATTATGACATCATCGCCATGGCAACCTGTTATGGCATCATCATCACAATGGCAACCTTTTCTGACCTCATCATTGAAATGGCAAACTATTATGACATCATCATCACCATGGCAACCTATTATAACATCATCGCCATGGCAATCTATTATGACATAATCTTTGCCATGGCAACCTATTATGACATCATAGTCGCCATGGCAACCTATTATGACATCATCATCACCATGGCAACCAATTATGACATCATCGCCATGGCAACATATTATGGCATCATCGTCACCTTGGCAACCTGTTATGACATCATCATCGCCATGGCATCCTATTATGACATCATCATCGCCATGGCAACCTATTATGACATCATAGTCACCATGGCAACCATTGTGACATCATCATCGCTATGGCCAACCTATTATGACATAATCACTGATATGGCAACCTATTGACATCCTAGTCACCATGGCAACTATTATGACATAATCATCACCATGGCAACCTATTATGACATCATCGTCACCATGGCAACCTATTATGACATTTTCTTTGCCATGGCAACCTATTTTGACATAATTTTCGCCATGGCAACCTATTATGACATCATCATCGCCTTGGCAACATATTATGACATAATCACCATGGCAACCTATTATGACATAATATTTGCCATGGCAACCTATTTTGACATCATCTTCGCCATGGCAACCTATTATGACATCATCGTCACCATGGCAACCCATTACATAATCGTCGCTATAGCAACCTATTATGACATCATCTTTGCCATGGCAACCTATTATGACATCAACGCCATGGGACCCTATTATGTCATCATCGTGACCATGGCAACCTATTATGACATCATCATAGCCATAGCAACCTACTATGACACCATCGCCATGGCAACCTATTATGACATCATCATCAAAATGGCAACCTTTCATGACCTCATCATCGCCATGGCAACCTATTATGACATCATCATCGCCATGGCAACCTATTATGACATCATCTTCACCATGGCAACATCATCACCATGACAACCTATTATGACATCATTGTCGCCATGGCAAACTAATATGTCATCATCATCGCCATGGCAACCTATTATGACATCATCGTCACCATGGCAACCTATTATGCCATCGTCTTCACCATGGCAACCTATTATGTCATCATCATCGCCATGGCAACCTATTATGACATCATCACCATGGCAACCTATTATGACATAATATTTTCCCTGGCAACCTATTATGACATCATAGTCACCATGGCAACCATTATGACATCATCATCGCCGTGGCAACATATTATGACATCATCATCGCCATGGCAGCCTATTGAGACATTATAGTCACAATGGAAACCATTATGACATCATCATCGCCATTGCAAGCTATTATGACATCATCATCGCCATGGCAACCTATTATGACATCATCACCAAGACAACCTAATATGACATAATCTTTGTCATGGCAACCTGTTATGACATCATCTTTGCCATGGCAACCTATTATGACATCATCGTCACCATGGCAACCTATTATGACATCATCGTCACCATGGCAACCAATTATGACATCTTTGCCATGGCAACCTCTTATGACATAATTTTCGCCATGGCAACCTATTATGACATCATCATCGCCATGGCAACCTATTATGACATCATCGTCACCATGGCAACCAATTATGACATCATCGTCACCATGGCAACCTATTATGACATTACCATCGCCATGGCAACCTTTTATGACATCATAGTCACCATAGCAACCTATTATGACATAATCGTCACCATGGCAAACATTATGACATCATCTTCACCATGACAACCTATTATGACATCATCTTCGCCATGGCAACCAATTATGATATCATCACCATGGCAACCTATTATAACATAATCTTTGCCATGACAACCTATTATGACATCATCTTCGCCATGGCAACCTATTATGACATCATGGTCACAAGGGCAGCCAAATCTGACATCATCGTCACCATGGCAACCTATTATGACATCATCTTCGCTATGGCAACCTATTATGACATCATTGTCACCATGGCAACCTATTATGTCATCATCATCACCATGGCAACCATTATGA
The DNA here is from genome assembly GCF_039654945.1 of Dendrobates tinctorius. Lineage (NCBI taxonomy): Eukaryota > Metazoa > Chordata > Amphibia > Anura > Dendrobatidae > Dendrobates > Dendrobates tinctorius. The sequence continues at coordinate 31,326,054 of NW_027361700.1, forward strand.
CATCATCATTGCCATGGCAACCTATTATGACATAATCTTCGCCATTGCAACCTATTATGACATCATCTTCGCCACTGCAACCTATTATGACATCACCACCAAGGCAACCTATTATGACATAATCTTTGCCATGACAACTTATTATGACATCATCTTCGCCATGGCAACTTATTATGACATCATCGTCACCATGGCAACCTATTATGACATCATAGTCACCATTGCAACCCATAGTGACATCACCATGGCAACCTATTAAGACATCTATGTTGCTATGGGAACCGATTATGACATCAGCATCACCATGGCAACCTATTATGATATCATCGCCATGGCAACCTATTATGACATAATCGTCGCCATGGCAACCTATTATGACATCATCTTCGCCATGACAACCTATGATGACATCATCGCCATGGCAACCGAATATGACATCATCATCGCCATGGCAAACTATTCTGACATCATCGTCACCATGGCAACCTATTATGACATCATCATCGCCATAGCAACCTATTATGACACCATCGCCATGGCAACTATTATGACATCATCGTCGCCATGGCAACCTATTATGACATCATCTTTGCCATGGCAACCTATTATGACATCATCGCCATGGCAACCTATTATGACATCATCGTCGCCATGGCAAACTATTCTGACATCATCGTCACCATGGCAACCTATTATGACATCATCATCGCCATAGCAACCTATTATGACACCATCGCCATGGCAACTATTATGACAACATCCTCGCCATGGTAACCTATTATGACATCATCGCAATGGCAATCTGTTATGGGATCATCGTCACAATGGCAACCCTTTATGACCTCATTATTGCCATGGCAACTTATTATGACATCATCATCGCCATGGCAACCTATTATAACATCATCGCCATGGCAATCTATTATGACAATCTTTGCCATGGCAACCTATTATGACATCATCACCATGGCAACCTATTATGACATAATCTTTGCCATGACAACCTATTAAGACATCATCATCACCATGGCAACCAATTATGACATCGTCACCATGGCAACCTATTATGACATCATCTTCGCCATGGCAACCTATTATGACATCAATGCCATGGGAACCTATTATGTCATCATCGTCACCATGGCAACCTATTATGACATCATCATCGCCATAGCAACCTATTATGACACCATCGCCATGGCAACCTAATATGACATCATCGTCGCCATGGCAACCTATTATGACATAATCTTCACCATGGCAACCTATTATGACATCATCGCCATGGCAACCTGTTATGGCATCATCATCACAATGGCAACCTTTTCTGACCTCATCATTGAAATGGCAAACTATTATGACATCATCATCACCATGGCAACCTATTATAACATCATCGCCATGGCAATCTATTATGACATAATCTTTGCCATGGCAACCTATTATGACATCATAGTCGCCATGGCAACCTATTATGACATCATCATCACCATGGCAACCAATTATGACATCATCGCCATGGCAACATATTATGGCATCATCGTCACCTTGGCAACCTGTTATGACATCATCATCGCCATGGCATCCTATTATGACATCATCATCGCCATGGCAACCTATTATGACATCATAGTCACCATGGCAACCATTGTGACATCATCATCGCTATGGCCAACCTATTATGACATAATCACTGATATGGCAACCTATTGACATCCTAGTCACCATGGCAACTATTATGACATAATCATCACCATGGCAACCTATTATGACATCATCGTCACCATGGCAACCTATTATGACATTTTCTTTGCCATGGCAACCTATTTTGATATAATTTTCGCCATGGCAACCTATTATGACATCATCATCGCCTTGGCAACATATTATGACATAATCACCATGGCAACCTATTATGACATAATATTTGCCATGGCAACCTATTTTGACATCATCTTCGCCATGGCAACCTATTATGACATCATCGTCACCATGGCAACCCATTACATAATCGTCGCTATAGCAACCTATTATGACATCATCTTTGCCATGGCAACCTATTATGACATCAACGCCATGGGACCCTATTATGTCATCATCGTGACCATGGCAACCTATTATGACATCATCATAGCCATAGCAACCTACTATGACACCATCGCCATGGCAACCTATTATGACATCATCATCAAAATGGCAACCTTTCATGACCTCATCATCGCCATGGCAACCTATTATGACATCATCATCGCCATGGCAACCTATTATGACATCATCTTCACCATGGCAACATCATCACCATGACAACCTATTATGACATCATTGTCGCCATGGCAAACTAATATGTCATCATCGCCATGGCAACCTATTATGACATCATCGTCACCATGGCAACCTATTATGCCATCGTCTTCACCATGGCAACCTATTATGTCATCATCATCGCCATGGCAACCTATTATGACATCATCACCATGGCAACCTATTATGACATAATAGGTTGCCAGGGAAAATATTATGACATCATAGTCACCATGGCAACCATTATGACATCATCATCGCCGTGGCAACATATTATGACATCATCATCGCCATGGCAGCCTATTGAGACATTATAGTCACAATGGAAACCATTATGACATCATCATCGCCATTGCAAGCTATTATGACATCATCATCGCCATGGCAACCTATTATGACATCATCACCAAGACAACCTAATATGACATAATCTTTGTCATGGCAACCTGTTATGACATCATCTTTGCCATGGCAACCTATTATGACATCATCGTCACCATGGCAACCTATTATGACATCATCGTCACCATGGCAACCAATTATGACATCTTTGCCATGGCAACCTCTTATGACATAATTTTCGCCATGGCAACCTATTATGACATCATCATCGCCATGGCAACCTATTATGACATCATCGTCACCATGGCAACCAATTATGACATCATCGTCACCATGGCAACCTATTATGACATTACCATCGCCATGGCAACCTTTTATGACATCATAGTCACCATAGCAACCTATTATGACATAATCGTCACCATGGCAAACATTATGACATCATCTTCACCATGACAACCTATTATGACATCATCTTCGCCATGGCAACCAATTATGATATCATCACCATGGCAACCTATTATAACATAATCTTTGCCATGACAACCTATTATGACATCATCTTCGCCATGGCAACCTATTATGACATCATGGTCACAAGGGCAGCCAAATCTGACATCATCGTCACCATGGCAACCTATTATGACATCATCTTCGCTATGGCAACCTATTATGACATCATTGTCACCATGGCAACCTATTATGTCATCATCATCACCATGGCAACCATTATGACAACATCATTGCCATGGCAACCTATTATGACATAATCTTCGCCATTGCAACCTATTATGACATCATCTTCGCCACTGCAACCTATTATGACATCACCACCAAGGCAACCTATTATGACATAATCTTTGCCATGACAACTTATTATGACATCATCTTCGCCATGGCAACTTATTATGACATCATCATCGCCATGGCAACCTATTATGACATAATCTTCGCTACGGCAGCTTATTATTACATCATCATCGCCATGGCAACCTTTTTTGACATCATCACCTTGTCAAACTATTATGACATAATCTTTGCCATGGCAACCTATTATGACATCATCTCCACCATGGCAACCTATTATGACATCATCGTCACCATGTCAACCTATTATGACATAATCGTCACCATGGCATTCTTTAATGACATCATCACCATGGCAACATATTAAGAAATCTTCGTCACCATGGCAACCATTATGACATCATCATAATCATGGCAACCTGTTATGACATCATCTTCGCCATGGCAACCTATTATGACATCATCGTCACCATGGCAACCTATTATGACATCATCGTCACCATGGCAACCTATTATGACATCATCGTCACCATGGCAACCAATTATGACATCATCGTCACCATGGCAACCAATTATGACATCTTTGCCATGGCAACCTCTTATAACATAATTTTCGCCATGGCAACCTATTATGACATCATCATCGCCATGGCAACCTATTATGACATCATCGTCACCATGGCAACTAATTATGACATCATCGTCACCATGGCAACCTATTATGACATCACCATCGCCATGGCAACCTTTTATGACATCATAGTCACCATGGCAACCATTATGACATAATCGTCACCATGGCAAACATTATGACATCATCTTCACCATGACAACCTATTATGACATCATCTTCGCCATGGCAACCAATTACGATATCATCACCATGGCAACCTATTATAACATAATCTTTGCCATGACAACCTATTATGACATCATCTTCGCTATGGCAACCTATTATGACATCATCGTCACCATGGCAACCTATTATGTCATCATCATCGCCATGGCAACCATTATGACATCATCATTGCCATGGCAACCTATTATGACATAATCTTCGCCATTGCAACCTATTATGACATCATCTTCGCTAAAGCAAACTTTAATGTCATCACCACCAAGGCAACCTATTATGACATAATCTTTGCCATGACAACTTATTATGACATCATCTTCGCCATGGCAACTTATTATGACATCATCGTCACCATGGCAACCTATTATGACATCATAGTCACCATTGCAACCCATAGTGACATCACCATGGCAACCTATTAAGACATCTATGTCGCTATGGGAACTGATTATGACATCATCATCACCATGGCAACCTATTATGATATCATCGTCGCCATGGCAACCTATTATGACATCATCTTCGCCATGACAACCTATGATGACATCATCGCCATGGCAACGGTTGATGACATCATCGTCGCCATGGCAAACTATTCTGACATCATCATCACCATGGCAACCTATTATGACATAATCTTCGCCATGGCAACCTATCATGACATCATCATCACCATGGCAACCTATTATGACATCTTTTTTGCCTTGGCAACCTATTATAACATAATTTTCGCCATGGCAACCTATTATGACATCATCATCTCCATGGCAACCTATTATGACATCATAGTCACCATGGCAACCAATTATGACATCATCGTCACCATGTCAACCTATTATGACATCATCTTCGCCATGACAACCTATGATGACATCATCGCCATGGCAACCGATTATGACATCATCGTCGCCATGGCAAACTATTCTGACATCATCGTCACCATGGCAACCTATTATGACATAATCTTCGCCATGGCAACCTATCATGACATCATCATCACCATGGCAACCTATTATGACATCTTTTTTGCCTTGGCAACCTATTATGACATAATTTTCGCCATGGCAACCTATTATGACATCACCATCGCCATAGCAACCTATTATGACATCATCGTCACCATGGCAACCAATTATGACATCATCGTCACCATGTCAACCTATTATGACATCATCTTCACCATGGCAACCTATTTCGACATCATCGTCGCTATGGATACCTATTATGACATCATCTTTGCCATGGCAACCTATTATGACATCAACGCCATGGGACCCTATTATGTCATCATTGTCACCATGGCAACCTATTAAGATATCATCATCGCCATAGCAACCTGTTATGAAACAATCACCATGGCAACCTATTATGACATCATCTTTGCCATAGCAACCTATTATGACATCATCTTCACCATGGCAACCTACTATATCATCATCATTGCCATGGCAACCTTATATGACATCATCGCCATGGCAACCTATTACGACATAATATTTTCCCTGACAACCTATTATGACATCATAGTCAGCATGGCAACCATTATGACATTATCATCGCCATGGCAACATATTATGACATCATCATCGTCATGGCAGCCTATTAAGACATCATAGTCACAATGGCAACCATTATGACATCATCATCGCCATGGCAACCTATTATGACATAATCTTCGCTACGGCAGCCTATTATTACATCATCATCGCCATGGCAACCTTTTTTGACATCATCACCATGTCAAACTATTATGACATAATCTTTGCCATGGCAACCTATTATGACATCATCTTCACCATGGCAACCTATTATGACATCATCGTCACCATGTCAACCTATTATGACATAATCGTCACCATGGCATTCTTTAATGACATCATCACCATGGCAACATATTAAGAAATCTTCGTCACCATGGCAACCATTATGACATCATCATAATCATGGCAACCTGTTATGACATCATCTTCGCCATGGCAACCTATTATGTCATCATCATCCCCATGGCAACCTATTATGACACCATTGCCATGGCAACCTATTATGAAATAATCTTCACCAGAGCAACCTATTATGTCATCATCATCTCCATGGCAACCTATTATGACATCGTCGTTGCCATGGCAACCTATTATGACATAATCTTCTCAATGGCAACCTATTATGAAATCATCATTACTTTGGCAACCTATTATGACATCATCACCATGGCAACCCATTATGACATCATCATCGCCATGGCAACCTGTTATGACATTATCGCCATGGCAACCTTTTACAACATTGTCTTCGCCATGGAAACCTATTATGACGTTATCGCTATGGCAACCTGTAATGACATTATCTTTGCCATGGCAGCCTATTATGTCATCTTCATCACCATGGCAAACATTATGACATCATCATCGTCATGGCAACCTGTTATGACATAATCGTCGCAATGGCAAACTATTATGACATCATCGTTGCCATGGCAACCTATTATGACATAATCATCGCCTTGGCAACCTATTATGACATCATCACCATGGCAACCTATTATGACAATCTTAGCCATGGCAACCTATTATGACATCATCTTTGCCATTTCAACCTATTATGACATCATCTTCGCCATGGCAACCTATTATGACATCATCGCTATGGCAACCTATTATGACATCATCGTCACCATGGCAACCTATTAAGACATCATCGTCGCCATGGCAGCTATTATGACATTATCTTCGCCATGGCAACCTATTATGTCATCATCATTGCCATGGCAACCTATTATGACATCATCGCCACAATGGCAACCTATTATGAAATAATCTTCACCATGGCAACCTATTATGACATAATCTTTGCCATGACAACCTATTATGACATAATCTTTGCCATGGCAACCTATTATGACATAATCTTCGCCATGGCAACCTTTTATGACATCATCACCATGGCAACCTATTATGACATAATCTTTGCCATGGCAACCTATTATGACATCATATAATCGCCATGGCAACCTATTATGACATCATTGTCACCATGGCAACCTTTTATGACATGATCATCACCATGGCAACATATTATGACATCCTCACCATGGCAACCTATTAAGACATCTTCATTGCCATGTCAACCATTATGACATCATCGTCACCATGGTAACCATTATGACGTCATCTTCACCATGAGAACCTATTGTGGCATCATCTTCACCATGGCAACCTATTACGACATCATCTTTGCCATGGCAACATATTATGACATCATCTCCATGGCAACTTATTATGGCGTCATCGTCACCCCGACAGCCTATTATGACATCATCATCGCCATGGCAACCTATTATGACATCATCTCCATGGCAACCTATTATGACATAATCTTTGCCATGGCAACCTATTATGACATCATCTTTGCCATGGCAACCTATTATGACATAATCGTCACCATGGCAACCTATTATGACATCACTGTCACCATGGCAACCTATTATGACATTATCACCCTGGCAACCTTTTAAGGCATCCTGCTAGTGCATCCGTCAGGGCTTGGTGAGTTACCTTTCCAATAATGCTGTTTTTTTTAAATTTTGGAAAAGTTTTTTTTTCTTTTGTTCGCAGTTTAGATTTAGTGTTAGGGACTCACAATATCTGGGGACCCTTGACAATGGGTTGTGAGCTTATCTGCTTTGGCCAAAATAGTAACTAATACCCCATATCTATTTATCTTTTTGCACTTTTTATCATTTTTGCAGGATGCAGTTAGAGCCCTTTATGTTGGCTTGGTTTTTTTTGTGATGCATGTATATTAGTGCTGAGCTGCCCGCCTGCTATAATTATGGGCATCATCAATAGGCTGCTCTGACACATTGCATCACACTTATCAGTGTGACTTATGTCTTAAGCAAGCCTTATTAGTGTGCTTTTTTCCACTGGACAGCCAGACCATATAGGGTTACTGGCTGTCCTTATAAGTGGAATGCACCTGTGCTGCCCCAGCCTTTATCAATGGGGCTCTGCTGCATCCTGCCAGTGCATCAGTCAGGGCTTGGTGAGTTACCTTTCCAATGATGTTGTTTTTTTTAAATTTTGGAAAAGTTTTTTTTTCCTTTTGTTCGCAACCTATTAAGGCATCTTCGTCGCCATGGCAACCATTATGAGATCATCATCACCATGGCAACCTATTATGACATCATCATTGCCATGGCAACTATTATGACATTATCGTCACCATGGCAACCATTATGACATCATCGTCGATACACACAGTCACATACACACATACGCACACACACATACACTCAGCTTTATCTAATATATGAAGCTCAAGTGTGTGTATGTATGTATGAATGTATGTGTGTATGTGTGTGTGTGTGTGTGTATGTCCAGGATAGGCATCCGCACCGTCACAGCTACAGCCACAAAATTTGGCACAGTCACACGTTTGGACCCCGAGAGCGTCCTAAGCTATGTTGTGAGGTGAAATTTTAACCCCGCGTGTTCCAATTCACCAAACAATTTTGCCCCTATCTACATACTGGGGAAAAAGTGTGTGTGCGTCAAGACCCGCCCCTCATTATGATGTCATAATGCCCCTATCTACATAATGGGGAAACAGTGTGTGCGTATCAAGCCCCGCCCCTCATTATGATGTCACAATGGTTGCCATGGTGACGCTGATGTCATCATAGGTTGCAAGCCCCGCCACTCATTATGATGTCATAATGGTTGACTATGGGATGGCGGATATGTGTGATGGGTATATGGGCACTGGACTATGGGATGGCGGATATGTGTGATGGGTATATGGGCACTGGACTATGGGATGGAGGATATGCATGATGGGTATATGGGCACGGGACTGTGGGATGGAGGATATGTATGATGGGTATTTGGGCATGGGACTATGAGATGAAGGATGTGTGATGTGTATATAGGCACTCGACTATGGGATGGTGAATATGTATTATGGGTATATGGGCATGGGACTATGGGATGGAGGATGTGTGATGGGTATATGGGCATGGGACTATGGGATGGAGGATGTGTGATGGGTATATGGGCATGGGACTATGGGATGGAGGATATGTATGATGGGTATATGGGCATGGGACTATGGGATGGAGGATATGTATGATGTGTATATGGGCACGAGCCTATGGGATCGTGGATATGTATGATGGGTATATGGGCATGGGACTATGGGATGGAGGATAATTATAATTTGCTATAACTAACCAGAGTTAGTTCCTATGCCTGGGCAGCGCCGGGCTCTTCAGCTAGTATATATATATATATACATACATATATATAGACTAGCTGAAGAACTCGGCGTTGCCCGGGCATAGTAGCTAACTGTGGTTAGTTAAAACAAATTATAATGATTATCCTCCATTCCATAGTCCAGCACACATATACCCATCATACATATCCGAAATCCTATAGTCCCGTGCCCACATACCCATCATCATCGCCATGGCAACCACTATGAAATTATCATCGGTACACACACACACATACATACATTCGTTTTTATATATATTGTGGTGTAGTAACTACTGTGTCCGCTAGTGGGCACTGTGTGGAGGTCCCAGGAGAAGGGATGAATGGCAGAGTGTTGAGTGGCCATTATGTATCTCAAAGTGGGTGGCTTTGAGATGGAGACTTATGTATGTGTGATCAGCAAGGACATTGCTGAGGTGCTACGTTAATATGTGAGGGAGAAATCTCCAGGTAACTAGAGAGATGGGCGGTCTGGTTACCTACAAACCCACCCAGGGGTGGGTCTGAAAATGCCTGTAGTAAAAGGCTATGTGAGTGTGTGAAGGACCTGTGATGAGGTCATAGTCATGTGACCCGGTGGGCTTGGCTATAGACCATATAATGTGTCCAGGGTAGGTCACATGTGGTGAATGCAGGGACCTGGTTGGTCCAGTGTGAAAGGTCCCGCTAGGAGAAGGATCTCCTGGCTAACAGCCTGTGGAGTGGCTGTGTGTAATGGCTGCCAGCACCTGTTACATCCCTGGAGGGGATGAATGTCGGCTGCATGATAAAGGAACCGTGAGGTTACCCGGACGTGGGTGAGATAACTTGGGGGTAGGAAGCCTGCACATGGAATACTGCATAGCCTGTATGACTATAGGACATTGCTAACAGAGGGAAACTCTGTAATGGACGCTATGCTGATTATGCGGTTAAGTGAACTGTCTGTTGCTGTGATGGTTTATGATGGTGAATAAACCGCAAGGACTGTTATGATTTGACGGAAAATCTGTGCTGGATCTGATTTGTTCGCTGCCTAGCGAGAATCCCCTACTTAGATGACAGCGCTACCTCACAATATATAGATAGAAGATTATAATATATATGTAGGTTTGTCGCCATTAAAGGAGGGGGGCCCAGACACATTTCTTGCACAGGGGCCCCAAGCTGTCAGTGTCCGCCCCTGAAAATACTGATGTAAAATACTGACCAAATGTGTGAATGTAGCCTAAGGCTACAAGCAGGTCAGAATTTTTTATGTGGCCCTTTTACTCTATGGAAGGTTCATTGATGGACACTAATACTGTATAGTTAACTTGAGAATAAATTCAAGGCGAGGAAAATAAGGATAACTTAGATAGAGCTTGGAAGTTACATTTCTAGAAGGCACAGAGTTTGCCAGTTTTATTTTTATAAGGCAAAGTGCTTAATGGCAGGGACACCGACTCACTCGCCGCCGCGGCCCCCCTCTCCTTCCTTCTCTTGCTGCTGCTCCTAGGGGTCTGCCACAGGTCACAGATACCCAGGCACTGTGCTTAGGACATGTGTGGTCCTGCCTTCTTAAAAGGACAGCACACGCCATTCTAATGCATACCCAGCCAATGGCTGGGAGACACTTATTATTCAAGACACCTTCCCCTGATGGGAGGTTCCTGTGCAAAGTTGTAGTTTGTTTATAAAACATGCTTGCTTGTTCTCGGGTCCCAGTGTTCATATCTCAGTATACTAGCTTGTCTATCAGCTGTGCGCAACTGCATCTGTCTGTCAAGATACCAGTCTTGCCTGCCAGTACCTGCCTATGTGTCTGTTGAACCAGTTATCATACCAGCCGTGCCAGCCAGTACTTGCCAAGTCTACCATTCCTGGCCGTTCATGCCTCCTGTCCCTTGGGGGTCAGCTACCATCCACCCGAGGTCAGTCCTGGAGTAGCACCTGGTTCTGCCATCCCTGTCCCTCCACAGATTGCGGTATCGTCATCCGCCATTCACCCAAGGTCGGATTTGGTGAGCTGCCTAATCACGCCCCTCCAGGCTCTCCTGGGATCACTTCACAATGGTTGAACCACCCAGTCCGTTACAATGGTTTTACAAACTGGAGGCAGCGAGCTTGGATTTTTGCCACACTTGTAGTATTTTACATTTAAAACAGTGCCCAGTACATTTTCTGATGTAGAGCACAATTATTATCTGAGACACACACTGACTCTTAATAGGTCTTCTGGTACACGTACCAGTTTTAGTTTGTTGTCTTAGGCCGCGGAAGGCTCACAATGCAGGCCATAGCTGCCTGAAGCTACGGCAGCACTCATTGTATTAGGACACAGCACCACCCAGAGTCACGGAGGCAGACAAGAGCAGTCAGTAGATTCAGGTCATCTCTCTTAGTACTTCCACATGGTCAGTCTTTTTGGTCATTGGCTTCCCCAAATTTTCTGAAGTTGCCATCAGGTAATCAGCAGAAAGAGGATGGAAACCACTGCTTCACATGCTAACTTCTCCAATTGTCGTGCCCTACATATGTAATTAAAGACAATTCATTTGAGAGAGCAATTTAGGACTTTTTTGGGTGTACTTTACATGAAGGTGTGATATCCGCCCAAGATTGTTGTTTTTATTAAATATTGTACCAGCTAATTGTCAAAAGCTCTAAGCCTTATGCCATTGTCAGCTCAGTACCATTAAGGTTTGTTTCAATGATGTTGCATAACCACTATGCTTAAACCCTCATACAAGAAACAGTTGCCATTCAATTTAGCTGCCTCACTTCATGTAGGCTCTGCCATGTCTGTGTCTGTCACCATGCCGTTCTTCAAGTCATGACTGGGGTCTGTACTGTTTTTCAGACTCCGGATGTAAACAAGAATGTGTGGATGTAACAGGTATTTTGGTGCCTTAGGCAGATGAAGCTGATGGCACCCTTCACCTTTCCCCCCTCAGACCCCTAGTAAAGAAATGAGTCAGAGACTAAGTTAACAAGATCCCTGACGCACTACCCCTCCCATTCTGATGGGTTGGGTAACAAGTTTGATGACCAATGGCACTAGAGTTGTTCCCCTTTTCTCCAAAAAATATCAACAAAAGTAAAAAAGAATGCTATCAAAAGAAAAAAAGGGAGGAAAAGAGTATGCATTTTTTCCTTAAACTTTATTAAAGATTGAACAATTAAAATCTATATAGATAAAACTGAGTGTATGTACAGTATGTTTGTGTGTATCAAGCCACGCCCACTCCACATAGCCCCACCCACTCCACAATAGCCTCACTTACTCAACATGCAAAGCCCCATATAATAAATATCTAATATATATATATATATATATATATATATATATATATTATATTTCATAGGCACATTTTCTTGACCACAACAGGTTACACTTCCTGTGTTGCCCATAGCAATCAATCACTAAGCATCTTTCATTTTTCCAGAACTGTTTAAAAGGTGAAAGCTGAGCTGTGATTGGTTGCTATGAGAAACAGTTTTCATTGTAAACCGTTGTGGTAACTGAGGCCTATTATTCTTAGCATTTCTATGGTGTAATCGTCCTTCTGTAAAGCTGGAAATAACACAATTTATTACTGTGCCGACACAGATCACCCTATGACACAGACTGCAGGGGGAGCCCAGAATCAGGAGCTTTTCTTTGTCTGTCTTGAAGCATCTCATTAGCTTAATTCAAACACAGATTAAAAAAGAAACACAAGACAGATTTCTCCAACCAAGGTATCATTTTAATCTATGTAACAGCCCCAACCTGACAATGTCTGGTTCGCTTTAAACTTATTTATCCAGCTACAATTAGTGCCACTCTAAATTAGTCCTTCTTTACAATTTCTGACTAAATGGTATTACACTCGGCGTGGAGCTGCCGCACTGAAATGCTCTGTGCTGCGGGGACACTGCTCCTTCACCGTGTACAGGGAGGGAACCTGGAGATGACATACAGGTATATACTATATACAGGGGGGATCACATACAGGTATAAACTATATACAGGAGGAGATGACATACAGGTATTGATATAGAAGGTTTGCCTTCATATCCCTTTAATTGCCTTTAATACTTCAATTGCCTTTGGCTATTATTGCTAAAATTATTCTTATGACACTGCAGACTATTAGTCTCTGTTTCAAGGAGACTATTGTTGTTATCATATATGTTCTCAATAGTCAGCAACAACATGTTCTGGGTATATGGTAAACAAGGTTTGACCCTGAGGGGTAGGGGCTACATGAGCCACATAGAGTTACATTTGTTGTAAATGGTATAAAATATTGCCTTGTGTTTCATTACGTCAGATAAAGTGATTTGCCCACGGCCCGTGTGTGTGCAGTCTCCTTTGTCTCCAAGCGCTTGTAAATTAAGGGCGAAAACTCCTAATTTGGCCTCACTGGTGATCTGGCATATCTGACTTTGGTCAGAACGAAAACAGCTACATCAGTATATACTATATACAGGGGAGATGACATACAGGTATATACTATATACAGGGGGAGATGACATACAGGTATATACTATATACAGGGGAGATGACACACAGGTATATACCATATACAGGAGGAGATCACACAGGTATATAATATACTAGCTAAAGAGCCCGGCGCTGCCCAGGCATAGTAACTAACTGTGGTTAGTTATAGCAAATTATAATTATCATCCATCCCATAGTCCCATATACCCATCATACATATCCTCCATCCCATAGTCCCGTGCCCATATACCCATCATACATATCTGCCATCCCATAGTCCCGTGCCCATATACCCGTCATACATATCCTCCGCCCATATACCCATCACACATCCTCCATCCCATAGTCCCGTGCCCATATACCTGTCATACATATCCTCTATCCCATAGTCCAGTGCCCATATACCCATCACACATCCTCCATCCCATAGTCAACCATTATGACATCATAATGAGCGGCTGGGCTTGCAACCCATGATGACATCAGCGTCGCCATGGCAACCATTATGACATCATAATGAGGGGCGGGGCTTGATACACACACACTTTTTCCCCATTATGTAGATAGGGGCAAAATTATTTGGTGAATTGGAACGCGCGGGGTTAAAATTTTGCCTCACAACATAGCCTAGGACACTCTCGGGGTCCAGACGTGTGACTGTGCCAAATTTTGTGGCTGTAGCTGCGATGGTGCGGATGCCAATCCCAGACATACACACACACACACACACACACACATACATACATACATACATACATACACACACTTTGAGCTTTATATATTAGATACAGGAGGAGATGACATACAGGTATATACTATATACAGAAGATGACATACAGGTATATACTATATACAGGAGGGGATGACAAACAGCGACAATTTATGTGCAATATAATCATTATAATTTGTTATAACCAACCAAGTTAGTTACTATGCCCGGGCAATGCCGGCTCTTCAGCTATTTACATATAAAATTCAACAGCGAGATGCAATAGAGGACCACCTGCTGTGATATATATCTACATGCAGACTGACAAGGAATAGTATAGAATGTGGTAAAAAATACAAATTCTAGATATATGCAAATTAATAGAAATATTTGCATAGTGAAAAAATGCATCGAATAATAATAATGGTTGCGTAATGATAATCAGATAGTAGTAAGAAGGCATATATATTTTTTTTTTTTGCAAACTAATGTTATGTCTGGACCTGATGTCTCATAAACATTTGCCTAGTTCCAAAAAAAAATTTCTACCTTGTTTAACTGAGCTAATGGTACTGTTTGCGTAAATCAGAGGCGTATCTAGGCTTTCTGGCACCCGGGGCAAGAATCCGGTTCGGCGCACCCCCCCCCCCCAAGTACATATGCGACTTGCACACTTAGCCATGTACCCACGAGCTGCTCTCCCTAATGCTCTCAATGTTCAGTAAAAAACTGAGAGAAGCAGGAAGAGAAGCTCGTTGTCAAGTATGAAAATCGCATATGAGTGAAGTGTCCAAGTGATGACTACTGGAACCTGCAGAGCTGAATCCTGACCTTGCAGCTTCTGAATTCTCACAACGAATGCACTGCACACATTTAGGATTCTCCCTTGCCGATGTACAGTCATGTCAGCACAAGTATGTGATTTATATACTTCTGGCCACATTCCAACTAGACGTGCCCGGCCTCGCTCTGCTCATTTTCATTGAGTGAGGCCACACACGTCTAGTCAGCATGTGACCGCATGTATGTAAATTACCGGCATGAGAGAATCCTGACAGCGTTCAGTGAGCACTGTGAGAATTCAGACGTTTGCAGTCACATAGAATTACTGCAGACTCCGTACAAACCTGGACAACCCCTTTAATGTTCCTAACAAATTAAAACATGAGAATTAGTCAGTATCACAAATAACATTTACATCCAAGTACCTTATAGATGACATCGTCTCTGCAGTCAGTCTCCTTTTCTTCTAGACCCCATGATGAGTTTTCTCATCCACAGCCGTCTCTGTAGACTTCCATCTTCTCCGGTCTTCTGCAGCAAATCTCCACACGACGCCCTTAAAGATAGAAGTGTCATTATAATGCCCCTAAATAAAAAATGTCTGCAATATATTGTCACCACACACTATTCCCCTCCCTCCTCATACTGTCTCCTCTAACATCCCACCTGTTCACCATACTGTCTCCTCATATATTTACCCCCTCACTCTCTATACTGTCTGCTCACACATATCCCCTACTCCCCATACTGTGTCCACTTACATTAACCCATTCGCTCCCCATACTGTCTGCACCAATCCCCCATACTGTTTCCTCATACATACTCTTTATTTTGTGTCCTCAAATCTCCCCACACATTAAATCCCCCCATCCCCAATCCCCCACATACATTAAGTACCCCCATCCCCATTCCAAATCCCCCCACACATTAACCCAATCCCCACTCATTAACCCCCATCAGCACTCTAAATACCCCCACACATTAACCCCAACCCCACTCATTAACGCCCCCATACATTAACCCCCATCCCCATTCATTAACCCCCGCACACATTAACCCAATCCCCACTCATTAACCCCATCACCACTCCAAATCCCCCCACACATTAAATAACCATCTGCACTCCAAATACCCCCACACATTAACCCCCATCCCCATTCATTAACCCCCACACACATTAACCCCCATCCCCACTCATTAACGCCCCCACACATTAATCCCCATCCCCATTCATTAACCCCTGCACACATTAACCCAATCCCCACTCATTAACCCCCGCACACATTAACCCAATCCCCACTCATTAACCCCCATCACATTAAATAACCCCCATCTCCACTCCAAATCCCCCCACACATTAACCCCATGGCATCCCCACTCATTAACCCACATCCCCACTCTAAATACCCCCACACATTAACCCCATGGCATCCCCACTCATTAACCTCCATCCCCACTCTAAATACCCCCACACATTAACCCCATGGCATCCCCACTCATTAACCCCCATCCCCACTCTAAATACCCCCACACAATAACCCCATGGCATCCCCACTCATTAACCCCCATCCCCACTCTAAATACCCCCACACATTAACCGCCATCCCCTCTACAAATCCCCCCCATCTCCACTCATTAACTCCCCCTCATCTCCCATCTTCGGTGGTTCTTCAGCTCCACAGTGGAGCACACTTACCACCAGCGTTTGCTTTGGGCGCCGGGGAGTGACGTCAGCAGCGTGATCACATGACATGATCACGCTGCTGACGTCGCTCTGGCCCGGCAGTCAGAGCTTCAATTGTACAGGCGTCTGTATAGACGCCAGTACAACTGCTCCCTGGGAGCTGGCATGGCCTCCTTCTCTGCGCCGGCTGTCAGCTTGACAGCTGACACAGAGAACCGCCGACTCTCAGGCGGGGGGTGGCAGAACGCAGCCGCCAGGGAGGACACTGCGGACCGCTGCATTAGGCGGCCCGACTGCGCCCCCCTGCTGGCTGCGCCCGGGGCAACTGCCCCGGCTGCCCCCCCTAGATACGCCACTGGCATAAATGATAATCAAATGGCAATGAAATAACTTACTGTGGAGACAAGGGGGTCAGCGGGTGCCCTGGTCCGTCAACTGAAGCCGCATGGACCAGGGATCATCTTACTGAACGCCCATTCTCCTTTCACCGTGGGCATAACGCTACTGAGACAACACAGGGAAAGGGTCAAACAGTGTGGCAATACTTTATGGAACCACAAACAGGCAAATAACACATAGAACAGTCCCAGCAAAATACCCAAGATGGTGCACAATTACAGCGTCTCGGCCATGGGGTTACTGCGATGGAGTGGAGCCAGAAGACCGCAGCGCCTGGTTGCTCATACTCCGGTGTTGAGAGGAAGCACTTCTCCATCTTATTAAACGTGTTTATTTCTTCCAGCAGAACAGGGGTTAATTGGCCATGTTGGAAATTCCTGTTCTCAGCTGTGCTCGGTTTGCCTCTCCTTTTCCCTATATAATCTGGGCTCTATTTCTAATCCTCCTCAGAGTTAGCCTTTGGCTGCATAGCTAAAGGATGGAGAGAAATTAGTAGGAGAAGGAATGCTGGAGGAGTTATAAGTGACTGTTGTTTGGATAATACACTTGGTAATTCCTTATCCTTCCCTATTTTGATTTCTTCTCATTCCTGCACACTTCGGTGGATTCCTCTTATATATGTGAGTGAATATTTGATGTGTGTGGAGTTTTCAGTTACTCCATGTCTTTGTTGCCCTGTTTTTCGGGTTGGTGTACTGCGGTGCACATTAGCACCCCCTTCTCCATGTGTAGGGGGAAGAGAACAGATGGAGAGCTATTGTAGAAGATAGTATCCCAGGGAATAGGGCGATCTAGAGCGCCCTCTAGTGGTAGGTCCAGAAAAGGAGAGCCTAGTCCCAGGTCACCAGACAACTTTGTCTTGACAGTCTCACCCTTCCCCTGACTATTCGGGATACGAGCAGCTGTTACTCCAGACCTTCCAGGGCCGACTAACTCACCTGTGGCACGTACACAGAGGTAACGACAAGCTTAGAAACATGATAGTCCATTGAGGTACAAGGCCAGTAGTTCGGAGGGTCACAACCTGGCTTATCCGAACATCTTCATTGAGCCAGGTGACTGGCGAGTCACATTCCTGGCCCACACAAACATATCCATGGGGCTCAGGCGATCGGTGGGTCCAAAACCTGATTATCCCAAACGTATTCATGGATTTGCAATGGTCAATGGAACAGATCAGTATTTTTCCAGCTGGGGCCGTGTGTCACGTGGACCCGTCCTGTGTGACACAGCTCACAGGCCGGTAGCTGAAACAACAGGACGCGGCACGTTATACTGTCCTGTGTGACACGGCTCGCAGGCCGGTAACTAAAACAACAAGACAAGGGGTAGGAAAACAGTTACAACGGTGGGCCCTGCGATAGGGAAAGGGGACGTGGAGACCTCCTGCACTCCCCTGAGTCAGTGTCCCTAACGCTTCTAACGTTCCCTATGTCGGTTCCGCACCGGGTGCCGATCGCGAAACTGTCACCCTAGCACACCCTACACCAATCCCTTGCTAGGGAGCTGGGTGGCGCAGGCACTGGCCCCACCGCTGCACTAATACACACTAAGGAAAAACACAAACAGGGAAACACCACTTAGCTTTACTCTGTTGCACTTGCTCCTGGCAACAGAGTCCACCACCAGCATGCAGCTCTCCTCCTGAATCGCCGACACCAAGCTCTGATAGAGCTAAGGAAATCCCCTATGACTCCTTTCACACCAGGGCTTAGACAGTGCTGCCAGAACCTCTCTCTAGATCCTTCCTCCACCAAGGATGGTTGAAATGAACACTATCACCAACAGTGATTGCAACACCTGTGACAACTTTATAGCAGAGCCAGCAATCACAACTGCATTATAATCATGTGCACTTAACTAAAGACAAAAGAGTGCAATGACGCTCACCACCACTGGGGGGAAAACTTAGAACAAACGACACACAGTGCAATAATCCTAATGGCCACTGGGGGCAAAAACACCTTAAGCACAGCTTAGGAAAAAAAAAGGTTACCTGTGCTTTATATCAGTCATGATCCAGCATGGATCATGACACCGTGATCCCCTAAGCTGGCATCATGTAGAATGACAAATCTGTGTCCCTCGTGATGGATCCATGATGTCTTAGCTGTTGTCCTGTAGAGAATCTCTGGGTTTTCTTGATCTCTGGATGTTTGGTTGTCTTGGCTGAATATCTGTCTCAAGTTACAGAGGCATATAACCTTTTTTTATAGATAAAAAGTATCCTTCAAGTCAGCATTCACGGGTAAAGGGGAAGAATGGTGATGAGATCAACTCGCATTATTTGATTATTTGATCTATTTGCAAGTCAACAAGCTAGCTGGCCTGGACAATGTATAATCAACATATCAGCAAACATCATAGTTAAATGACCCTGTATCACTAGTCATCCATTTGGAAGTATCAATTTAACCTACTGTACAAGAAGAGTCAATATTTCAGACTATAATTACCAAATTGCCGAATGGCAAATAGACCCTAATTAAAGATCCTTAGACAATAAAATATCACTCTTCATTATTAATTATAATAATGAGGAACTTGAGTTTCTCGCATCACACATGCTAGTGTGAAACTTGCCTTAGGTGAGTATAACTGTGTTTGTTATTTTTAAATAAAAATGGAAAACTGTGTTTTGTTTTATTTCTAATAAAATACTTTATTCTGGCTTTATCTTTATTGATCATGTAACTATAGGATTAGTAATGGATAGGTGTCTTATAGACGCCTTTCCATTACTAAGCCATAGGCTTGATGTCTCCTGACAATACAAAAGTGACATCAATCCCACAAATATGAACCCCACTTGCCACCGCTTCAGGGCAAGTGGGACCAGCCAGGTAAGCACCAGAATTGACACATCTAATAGATGTGCATTTTCTGAGCAGCTGCAGGCTGCTATTTTTAGGCTGGGGGGGTCAATATCCATGGCCCCTTACTAGCCTGAGAATACCAGCCCCCAGCTGTCAGCTTTAGCAAGGCTGGTTGTCAAAAATGGGGGGGAACCAATGTCTTTTTTTAAAAACATTTATTTAAATAAAAAAACAGCGTGGGGGCTCCTCTACTCTTGATAACTAGCCTTACTCAAGCTGACAGCTGAAGGTTGTGGCCTCCAGCTGTAAGGCTGGTTTCACATTTGCGTTTTTTTTCGCGGTAATTTAGCGCTAAATAGCGCATGCATTTTTTTTTCCTATACTTTGCATGGGATGCGCTTATGTGCGCATACACATGCGTTTGTAGCGTTTTTTGTGCGTCCGATTTGCCTCAAAAAAACGCATGCACGCGCAATGCGTTTTTTTACAGCAAGACACCCATTATAAGTCTATGGTGAGCATATGTGCGCATTGGCATGCTTATGTATGCGTTTTTTTGCACATGCGTTTTTTTTTTACCATTAGTTTAGACAATGGAATTTAGGGGTTTGGGTAAAGTTAGGGTTAGTTAAGGGGGTTTAGGGTTAGTGTTAGGGTTAGGGTTAGGGTCAGGGTTAGGGTTAAGTATGGTTTGGTTAAGGGTTAGGGTCAGGGTTAGGGTTAGGGTTAGGGTCAGGGTTAGGGTTAAGTATGGTTTGGTTAAGGGTTAGGGTCAGGGTTAGGGTTAGGGTCAGGGTTAGGGTCAGGGTCAGGGTTAAGTATGGTTTGGTTAAGGGTTAGGGTCAGGGTTAGGGTTAGGGTTAGGGTCAGGGTCAGGGTTAGGGTTAAGTATGGTTTGGTTAAGGGTTAGGGTCAGGGTTAGGGTTAGGGTTAGGGTCAGGGTTAGGGTCAGGGTTAGGGTTAAGTATGGTTTGGTTAAGGGTTAGGGTCAGGGTTAGGGTTAGGGTTAGGGTTAGGGTTAAGGTTAAGTATGGTTTGGTTAAGGGTTAGGGTCAGGGTTAGGGTTAGGGTTAGGGTCAGGGTTAGGGTCAGGGTTAGGGTCAGGGTTAGGGTTAAGTATGGTTTGGTTAAGGGTTAGGGTCAGGGTTAGGGTTAGGGTTAGGGTCAGGGTTAGGGTTAGGGTTAAGGTTAAGTATGGTTTGGTTAAGGGTTAGGGTCAGGGTTAGGGTTAAGTATGGTTTGGTTAAGGGTTAGGGTTAGGGTTAGGGTTAGGGTCAGGGTTAGGGTTAAGTATGGTTTGGTTAAGGGTTAAGTATGGTTTGGTTAAGGGTTAGGGTCAGGGTTAGGGTTAAGTATGGTTTGGTTAAGGGTTAGGGTTAGGGTCAGGGTTAGGGTTAGGGTTAGGGTTAAGGTTAGTTAGGGTTTGGGTTAGGGTTAAGTATGGTTTGGTTAAGGGTTAGGGTCAGGGTTAGGGTTAAGTATGGTTTGGTTAAGGGTTAGGGTTAGGGTTAGGGTCAGGGTTAGGGTTAGGGTCAGGGTTAGGGTTAGTAAAGTCATGGTTTGGGTTAGTGTGAGGGGCCACCTAATGTTGGAAAAAAACGCAAACGTGGTAAAAACGCACTAAAAACGCATACAAACGCATAAAAACGCTGCGTTTTTTTCATGCATGCTCATAAAAATGCTTGAAAAAAACGCAGCAGTTGTATGCTTTTGTATGCGTTTTTCAATGCGCTTTTTTGCGGGAAAAACGCGCTGCAAAAAAAAGCAAGTGTGAAACAGGCCTAAGTTTTGCCTGGCTGGTTATAGAAAATAGAGGGGAAACCACACCGGGTTTTTTCATTTATTTCTTTTCAGTGCAGGCGGCGGATGAGGAATCCTCCCATCAGTCGCTCCTGCTGTCACTGTTATTAGCAGCAGCAGGTGTAGGCTGATGGGAGTAAGAGTCCTACTGTCATTGTTATCTCTTGAATACAACTCTCATCATTCTCCCCTACTCGCGCTGATCGCTGGCAGAGCAGGGGAGACTGATGAGAACGTCTTCAACACCCGGCGCCGGGGGAACAGTGCTTACTGTAGCGCTTGTTCCCTCGTGCCGAGGCGTGACACATGAATGAAAGCTATGTGTGTTCTCCATGTGCACGTGTGCGGGACATTTTGCAGCCCGTGCTGACGGTAAAAAACGGACGGTCCGTGGAAACATACTGACATGTGCACAGACCCATTCACTTGAATGGGTCTACGTGTGTCAGTGTCTCCGATACATGTGAAAACTGTCACCACACATATAGGCGACATGGACGTGTGAAAGAGCCCTTATGGATGCGAAGTCAATTGAATGCATGATGGGAGCGATGACCGTGACTGACTCCGCTAACCTGTGTGCCTGTACCTCGGCCATCAGTGTGCTGAATGCGTATGGCCGGAGTAAGGTGTCGGGCGTTAGCAGGCATTCAACAATGTCACTTTTTTTTATCCCACAATGCACCCCCTCGGGGAGGCATGAGTTAGCGCCCTATGTGGGTGTCTACCTTGTATAGCCCCTGTCCTGGACCTAGGGTGTTGCACTTGTACCTTCGAGATTTACAAGCCTGGTCAAATGATATATCTTTTTTCCAGTTGTGATTTATTTGCTTTAGCATAGACTTCCATTAACTAAAGAAATCAATACAAACAGTGTCCAGCAGATAGCGCAATTGTGTAAATATTACATAATGTTGTAGTACTTTACAGTTGTATTTTTTTGGAAACGTCTCTGCGCGCTTCAGGTTATTATTTGCCAATTAACTGTTTTTATATTTGGTGAGGCATTAGATTTGACTTTTTGATTAATGATAGTGCAACACATCCTAAGTAATTTGCATAATGACCATCTTCCTAAATGCATAAATCAACAACTTGCATTTAGTTAAAATAACGCAGCCCCCAACACCTTGCACCCATATCACAATCTCTGTCACTGTCAATCTCACCCCTTTTTACATAGCTTCTTCGTCAAGAGTATCCTAGTTGTAGTGAGTGTGACCGCACATGTTAATGGACAATGCAGAGCTACAGTGCAAAGCATGGATGATAGACGGCAGCAGCAGCAGCCCCCCAAAAATAAAAGTTTAACTTGCAGATTTTTAGTCACTGTATCTTCAGTCTGATTCATCACTGTATTTGTGCCTTTTTTGTCTAGATTTTGACTTTTTTAAGCCTTGTATTAATTTTTGCCTTCTTTTAATTTATGCCATTTTTAACTCTATTTTATGTTTGCCTTTTTGCTGCTTTTTTTTTACTGTCGCCATTGTGAGCAAAATGATTGTTTTCCGGATGTATACTGCACATCCCATTGACCAATTGCGACTTTTTAAACCCTTCACCCCGAAGCCTGTTTTTCACCAGGCCTTTTTTTTTTAAATGACAATGGTCTGAAATTAATGTGGTAATAACTCTGGAAAGCTTCAACGGATCCCATTGATTTTGAGACTTTTCTTGTGACATACTGTACTTCATGATAGCGGTAAAATTTCTTCCATGTGACTCAC